>NC_053165.1:69353660-69676160 GCF_016835505.1 Polypterus senegalus
CTTGCTCACCTACCAGCGACCGGAACAGTCTGGTTTTACACTTGAGAAGTCTACCATCAACCGCATCCTGGCACTGAGGGTTGTCATGAAGCACAAAAATGAATTGATTCTTTGTCAATTTTCGCATAGCACACGACTCGATCGAGCTGCCCTGAGGGACACACTGAGTGTTTCCGGGATCCCCTCAAGGTTGCTGGATGTCATGGCTGGCCTGTACACTGGTACTGTGAGTGCTGTGTTGAATGGAGCCAGGACTTCTGTGTTTTTCCCAGTTGATTTTGGGGTTTGTCAGGGGTGTGTTCTGCTCCTACTCTGTTCAATGCTTGTACGTGCTGGGTGTTGGGCAAGGTCATGGGGTCCAGTGGCTGTGGGGTAGCTATTGGTAAACAAAGATTCACGGAACTTGACTTTGCTGATGATGCTGTGATCTTCATGGAGTCAATGGAGGCTCTGATCAGGGCGCTCAAGAGACTGAGCGAAGAGTCCGAGTGTCTGGGCTTGTGAGTGTCCTGGATAAAAACCAAGATCCAGGCCTTTAATGACCTCTTGGGCACAGCCATCAGCAGTGTGTCTGTATGTGGAGAGAGTGTAAACCTTGTTGGGAGGTTTACTTACCTTGACAGTGACATTCATGTCTCTGGTGACTCTTCCTATGAAGTCAGTAGATGGATTGGGAGAGCATGGGGGGTCATGAGGTCGCTGGAAAGGGGTGTGTGGCACTCCTGATATCTATGCAAAAGGACAAAGGTCCAAGTCTTTAGAGTTTTGGTGTTTCCTGTCTTGCTATATGGTTGTGAGACATGGATGCTATCCAGTGACCTGAGACGAAGACTGAACTCCTTTGGTACTGTGTCTCTCCGGAAAATCCTTGGGTACTGCTGCTTTGACTTTGTGTCGAATGAGCAGTTGCTCATGGAGTCCCCAATGAGGCACATTACCTGCATTGTGAGGGAGTGTCAGTTTCGGCACTACGTCCATGTGGTGCGTTTCCCCGAGGGTGATCCGACTCATAAGGTCCTCATTGTTGGGGACCCACCGCGTGTCTCCCTGGGGGTTGCAAACCAGGATCCCGAGTTGTATAATCGTGTAGTGGGTGTGGCAACGCACTGTACCAGTGCATGCTACCCAACTTGACTTGACTTTATGGGTCAAATTGCATTCTTTACCAAATTCCCAAGTGAACAACATTTTTTCAAGTGCAGCATAGTATAAACATAAACATGACACTTTTCTGGACATGCACAGTGTATTTTTTAAACATACACAGACTGTAAAGAACAAAGTAAACCTTGAATGTGATACATGCAAGGATTTGAGCACCCTCACAGCTGATATATTATTCTGTAAGGCCTCAAAGCTTCACCGATTAATTCAACCTAAAAATTACACAAGATTGACACAATTTCAGGATTTAATACTCTGACCCTTCTAACCTCTGAAAATGTTACATCTTAAATATGGGCTGCTCTATGCAGGTGACAAAGAACAGTTAGAATCATCAAATGAGAAACTGGTGAAGTGAGTGCTAAGTGCTATTACTGCATATGACATACAAAATGTTTTATTTGATACCACAATACTGCGGTTTATCAAAGAAACCTATTATATGATCTAATCAAAAAAGTCAACATATGAAGAAAGTAAAGCCAGTTTTTTGGAAGTAACATTTTCTAAATCACAACCAAAGAAACGCAGTTGGGAGAAAGCAAAATATGATCCCAAATGGATCCTTAAACAGGCACAGCTAAATGCATAAAGAAATCAATAACCATATCACAAATGCTTCGCAATCTTTCAGTAAATATACATGACAGAAACAGCTGCCATAATAAACATCATTTTGGAAATAAATCTAAGTACTAAATGACTTTTAAAGACCTTCCTGAATATTTAACATTCTTAACTTATTTTCTACATTATAAATTTCCTAAGATTATATTGTGGATAGTAACAATATTCTGAACTTTTGTCAAAGTCCTAACTTACCCTAAGACCCATAATCACATTAATGGTGAATTGGCCTTAAAATAAAATTTATTCTAATTATTTTCAAATCCTTAAGGACTGGCCCTGAACACTTTCTTACTTGCAATGGTGATGGACAAGTTGACAGGCAAGATTAGACAGGAGTCCCCGTGGACTATGATGTTTGCTGATGATATTGGGATCTGTAGCGAGAGTAGGGAGCAAGTTGAGGAGACCCTGGAGAGGTGGACATATGCTCTACAGAGGAGAAGAATTAACATCAGTAGGAACAAGACAGAATACTTGTGTGTGAATGAGTGGGAGGTCAGTGGAATGGTGAGGATGCAAGAAGTAGAGTTGGAGAAGGTGGATGAATTTAAATACTTGGGATTAACAGTATAGAGTAATGGGAATTGTGGAAGAGCCACAGGCAGGGTGGAGTGGCTGGAGAAGAGTGTCACAAGCAATCTGTGACAGACGGATATCAGGAAGAGTGAAAGGGAAGGTCTACAGGACAGCAGTGAGACCTGCTATGTTATATGAGTTGGAGACGGTGGCACCGACCAGAAAGCAGGAGACAGAGCTGGAGTTAACAGAGTTAAAGATGCTAAGATTTGCATTGGGGGTGAGGAGGTAGAGGGTTGGCTTAGGTTGAATGTTTGGTTGACAAAGTCAGAGAGGCGAGATTGCGTTGGTTTGGGCATGTGCAGAGGAGAGATGCTAGATAGATTTGCTTTGGGTGTGATGAGGATGGACAGGATTAGAAATGAGGACATTAGAGGGTCAGCTCTGGTTGGGTGGTCTGGAGACAAAGTCAGAGAGATGAGATTGCGTTGGTTTGGACATGTGCAGAGTAGAGACGCTGGGTATGTTAGGATAAGGATGCTAAGAATAGAGCTGCCAGGCAAGAGGAAAGTCTAAGAGAAGGTTTATGGATGAGGTGAGAGAGGACATGAAGGTGATAGGTGCGACAGAGCAAGATGCAGAAGACAGGAAGAGATGGAAAAAGATGATCCGCTGTGGCTACCCCTAATGGGAGCAGCCAAAAGAAGAAGAACACTCACTATTTACATTGTTTTATTTTCATACATATTTAAACCAGAATTTACAAAAAATAATATTGCAAATACTTATTTAAAAAAATAATGCCTACCTTATGTGTTTTACTTTTTGTATAGAGGTAAGCAAGTCGATAGAGGCTCTTGTAGTGCTGTGGGAAGCGGCTGAGGCAAAGGGAGAGTGCACGAATACACATGTCAGTCAGAACCTGCTTCTGCTCTGCCCTATCAGTTGGTAGACACTGGGGTACATCACAGCTGTCATCAATCAAATCCAACTTCTTTCTGACTTCACTGCTTGGAGTTGTGGGGTTCGCAGCGGACAGCTTTGTTGGAGTCACAGGCACAGCAGGTGGTGGAGGATCAGTGGAAACCTTATGATCTGTTACTTCCACTAAACTAAGAGACATTGCATCCAACACTTCCAAAATATCAGTTTGCAATGGTGTAAGAGCAATCACTGTTGTGCATTCACTTCTTCCCTCTAGGAGAAAAAAAAAGTACTTCACTGTCCATTGAAGATGTTTAACACCAACAAGTGCAAAATGTAGTCATTCATTAGGATTACATATAGCTTTATGAAAAAGTCTAGTATAGTAAATAATAATATCTATGCAGAATAAATAAATAAATAAATAAATAAAGAGTGAAGATTCAGTTTTATTAAAAGAAGACAAATACTGCAGGGGAAGTAAAAAGGGTCTCGGCGCTGTTTAGAGGCAGCCTTCAATAAAACAACTGGCGTATGTGTAACAGATAGAATCAACTTCAAGTAGATATCACAGTCTGGATGTTAACATAAGAGCAGGTTAAACTCAACATTCAATTAAATATATAACAATTACATTCCTCACTAACTTGTCTGCTGTTTCCACTGCTGTCCATGTGTCCAGTATAGAACAAAAATTACCCTAGCTGGATAAATATCATTTATTGGACTTGTTTTGTGCATTTCAGTGTAGCAAAGTAGCAGTGCTTTTGTTCTAAAGTAAACAGATACTTAGATAGTAAATGTAACATCACCTTCTCAAACTTAGTTAATATAAGTAAGGTTCACGGAGCACTGAAGCCAGTTCCAGCCATATCAGGTTTAAGGCATATGTGTTATATGCTCTCTGAATGTTTGTGGGCCTCTCTTTTTGTACACCCCATTTCCTCTCTGTATCTAGATGCACAATGGTCAACCCATGACGCAAAATATGTTTTTGCCTAAAAATAAAGAACGACGGACATTGCATTCTGGTAATGTTTCTGTTTAATAGTATCGATAATAGAGGTAAAGTGACCAATGACATTACAGATATACATCTCAAAATACATGCAGCCTAAGAATTGTTAAGAATTGCCTCAATGCTGGTGGTGGTCGGAAGGATTGGTGGCGCCAGTGTTCGGCAGCCTCACTTCTGGCAGTGTGCCCCAGGGCAGCTGTGGCTACATAGTAGCTTATCATCACCAGCGTATGAATGTGTGTGTGAATGGGTGAATGACTATTGTGTTGTAAAGCGCCTAGGGGAGTTCTTGAACTCTAGTTAGGCGCTATAACAAATACAGGCCATTTACCATTTACCATTAAATATGCATGCTGAGATCTCAGTTACACATTCATTTTTGCAAAGGTATTTGTTTTGTGAAATAATTTGGCAAGAGACCCTACTAGTCTGGGTTACAGACAGCCAAAACTAAAATGTGTAATAAAATTATAGTATAATGCATACAACTGCTGTTATTTAACATGATGAATTTTATTAATATTATAAAGTCATATATTATTTATTGTCTCTTTATATTTTTAATGCACAGTCTTAGAATTTAGCAACTAAACATTTCACTAAATATTGTACTGTATGTATAATGGTATGTGACAAATGAAATTTGACTTACTATGAAAAACCTATTGGAAACTTTCGAGACCAAGAACTTATACTGACCAGAAATTAAAAACATAACTTAATCTAATTTTAGGTCATGAAGGACAGAAGCCTATCCTGGGAGTACAGGGCACATTGCAGGAATCAGTACTAGATGAGGTAGGGCCAATTCACACACCTAACCTGAATATGTTTAGGAGCGCATAACAAAAACTAGAGGACACAGAAAGGAACAAAGAAAAAACAAATATATGTCCAGATAAAGGAAGAAAGAGCATGCACAATCCACGCAAACAACTGCATGTGGAATTTAAACCCAGGACACTGCATCCATGATGCACTGGTGCTAACCACTGTGCTGCCATGCTGGCCAGACGAGAAAACAATAATATATTTTTAAACTACAATAATGATAAAGCATACACAAAGGATTGATTTTATTGTCTAACATTTACCTGAATATCTTAAAACAAAAATGTGTTGTTTTAATACAGTACTTGTCATGTAACAGTGGAGTATTTTATACTTACAGTATGAGTAGTACTCAAACAAAACACACAGAAAAGATGTCCAAGGACATGGATTCCAGTCCTAACTGATATAATTATTTTTTTTCTTTTGATATCAAGCTTTCTTTTCTGGCCAGCAGTGGAAACCAAGATATAAAGCATGAATTAGGCGTTTACCAAGTCTTCCTGCTCTTTCTTGGCTGTCCTTAGCTGAAGTGGCATTCTCAGAAGACGACATACTATCCTTCACAGAATGCTTCTTGTGATTGCTGTCCTGGGAACTAGTGGGGTCAGTGAAGAGGTCCTGTGTGGAGTTTGAGTCAGAGAGCATTACAGCCATGCTGTCCTGGCTCCTCTCTAATGGCACAGAGAAAACAAAAGGGAAAAATGCATGCATGTAGAAAACAGAGTGGAGTAAATCATTACTGTGTAGGAAACAGTGCCAAAAAGCAGTTCAATTAAGATTTTCAAACTGAGCTCACAGGCAACCTGAATACAGGTGTCCCAAGTTTATCATAGTCAGATGTCAGTAACATTTTATTATACAACAGTACTTTTACAGGGGAATTCATAAGGTTTTCCACGTGGTATAACCTTTTTATTAACATTCATCTGAAAACTCACAGACCACAGCACTTATGCTAAAGGAAAGCAGTTTTTAATTTAAAGTGCATCATCACAAGTCATGGATTTTGGTCAAGCAGCTTACAGTCCACACATATACAATGCCTGACTACAGTTTTCTGCATGATGTTTGCAATTATTCAAATACATTTATATGTACATCCACAAAACATTATCTATAAAGTTTTTATATTCTGATGTAAATGTGCAAGCAATTTACTTACTAAGTTATTACATTGATTCCAAAAAGAAAAAAAAAAGCCTTATGATTAAGTCGTTTCTAAAACCACTTTTTAGCAACCATAAACCTAAACTAATCACTTTCCATATTTTATTAGCCTCTTCCATTGTTTAAGGTAAATTTTGTCTCTCTCTTACAAAGCTGCATAAGTTCCTTAATGTTCTGGACATTTGTTTACACTTAGGTTCTTTTAAGGTCCTATTACTACATTTCAATGATGTCCCAAAACTACCTTTTTGCAGCTATCCAACTGTGTATTTGCTAGTGCACCTATAATCAATATTGTTGTAGGATCCAATTTTGGTTAAGCTTTAGCACTTAAATACATTTTCATATCCATGGGGCACAAAATGACTGTGAGACATCTAGGTCCTTTAAGTACAAGACAAGTCAAATGCATCACTGCTTCAATGTTTTTTCTAACAGATGTTATGAATTTCTTGTAATGACACAATATGGCTGGCTTTTGACAAAGGCAGCTTTGTAAGTAGTGGGCCAACAACTCACCACTGATCTTGGCTGGCCAGAGGACATTATTCCAGTAGTCATTTTAGGGTTGGTGAGTGCTGTTGCAATACTTTCACCTGGGAAAACAGGTATTTGTCTTGGCTGCTCCACACTTGAAAAATATCCTTCTTAGTGAATGACAGATTTGAAATAGCCTAAAACCATTCCGAAGTAATCTTTTGCAACAGTTGTTTCTCTCAAATCACTGCAGATGTCTTTTGTTCTTGGCTTTTATTTCAAGTCTTAAGCATCAAAATCAAACTACAAAATTGAGGTGGTAGCAATTCTTAATCATCTATTAATTCAATGTACTGGACCACCAACACCTGGCATAAATTACCCATAAATTACACGGAAGCAGCAAACACACAAATATTGTTTTTCTTTCTTTGTTTTTTTTTTAACTCATGGGTTCTTTATGTTGACTTACAGTACCTTTTTTCTTGAATAACAAATGACAAAGAAAAATTTTATCTGTTACTTCTCACCTTATATTACAGTTCTCTAACAGGAACAGGAATACTTTGCATACTTGAATGGGGCTACTTTACCATGTGAAACAATTGAAATGGAGAGGACCTGATTTGACTGGATAGTGGTGGAGTAGACATTATCCTTTTACAACATTTTTCCATTATTTATTTAAAAAATTATTTGAAAGATGTAATATCCTCATTCTGAAAGTTAACCAATTCAAAACGATAACTATTTTTTTCATCTGTTTCCTGAAAAAACACTTCAACTGATCAAACACTCATAATGCCTTCAGTGACTGAATACTATCAAGGGGATGAAAAGCAGATCCAAATTACTGTGGTTCACTTACTTTTCACTCTTTCCCTTAATTTCTTTTATACTACATTTTCTCTTAACATGAATAGTATTCAAGAATATTAATTTAATTTTAGAAAATTTGTTTGTTTAAAGCTGGATTATGATAAACATCACGTGAGTTTTCACACTAGAGCTATTCAAATGATGAAATATTATTAGCATATGTATTACACAGTTTGTTGTCTGCACAGTAATATGCACAGACAGCAAGTATAAGGACATAATTGTTCTGTACTAATAAATTATATCAATATATGATACTCCATTATTAAATTACAAGTTTAACTGACTTAAATAAGTTCATACAAAGAATTATTTTTAATTATACACTGCACTGAAGTTAAATAGAGTGCACTATTTTTATAGACGGCGTCTACACAAATTGCAAGACTAAGTGTTACTGGTTTAAAGCTTGTAGTTCAGACTTTCTCACTCATTTGAAGATCTAGATGGAACGTTTTGGTTATTTGGTTTTATAAACTACACACTAGAGAATATTGTATTGATTTAGTGTGTTCATATATATTACATCTGAATGCTTTAAAATCACTTGTTTTTTTTTTTTCATGGTGCCTCCTGACTCACCAGTATAAGAACATTCCCATATATTATACACTATTCGAGTTGTCTTGATGTCTAGTTATTCAAGATGTCAAGCTTTTTGAACCCCCCCCACCTCGTATTTTGGGGGCTGTAGACCCCTAATATTTAGTCATTATTGTTCCACATTGTGTGCAAGAAGAGATCCCCTTATGATAAAGAGTAAACCAATAGGAGCCTTCAGCAAAAATTATCATAAAGGTCTTGAAGCTGTGCTGCCACAGCCACCAACCCAGGGGTTCACCCTCATAGGATACGAGGGGTCAAAGTTTCTCTTTTTCACAAAACTTAAAAAGTGATTGATGTGGATGTGTAATATTGTTTCATGTCATTTCTAAGTTGCTTATCAGGAACATGTTAATATTTTTGATATTTGATTATTTACTGGTGGTCTTAACACTCTAAAGGCCACTCCAAGAAGAATAAAAATGTAAAATTTCGAACATAAGCATATGGGGTATCATTTTAGACTATTTCAAGGTCAGTGATAACGAATATGATGACGTTTTTAATTGTTGATCCTTTATTAGTGATATAACCCTCTATGGACTTCTGTCAGAAAGTGAAAAATTCCAAATATTTGTTACATTTGAGAATATTTAGACATGAAACATTAAAACTGAAACACACATTTCAATATTTTCATTGTGTCTGATTTCTTCAATACAAATACAAGACACACTTTAAGAGTGAAGAGCTTATCCATTAGGACTATATTCACCCCAACTGAACAGTAGCAAAGCTTCAGTGAAAAACAGTACCTTCAGATGTCAACCACTTTAAAAAAAATGGAGTATAATAATCATAATCTGAAATATAGGGTGATCCAGATCTAATTATGCATTTTTCATTACACTATAACTTAAGTTTATTACATAAAAAATCACCCGAAAAATCCTGGACTATTGAGAAGTGTGCGAACTGATGACATGAAGAATCGTCTTCGCGCCGAACTGGAATCGTCCCCGCATAAATCAAAGTCATCCAGACGATCTGGATCTGCATAATTAGACCCTGTACAAGTATTGTACAATTGGATTACCATATGACCCGTGGGAGATACTTCTAAAATATATTCCTATTCTGCCAACTTGCAGGGAAAACCTGGGGGTTGGTGGCAGGATTGGCACTCCAGCCACCGTAAAAAACCTCACACAGTCCCAGTGTGGTGCCAAGGTGTCACCCACTGTATGACTGCACTCGGGTCCCAATCCGGGTGGTTCATCGTGTATTATATGCAGCAACGCACTATATCAGCGCATGCTCCCAACCTCAACCTCATTATGACTCCTTACTTCTAGCTCAGGTCTCTTGACAGACAGACAGGATGACAGATTCATAAACTATGATGATGCAGACTGTCAGATAAAAAGCTGCTGTATAGAAAGTTAATTTTTGTTCAACTCACATACATCTTAGGAAAACAATTTTAAAATATATGCACAAGCAATGGGTACTAATTCAGTTTTCAGTCATCAAGCAATTACATTTTAAGTCTCATTCATTTGAAAATGAAAAGATGAAACTATGACATAATAATTGACCTTAGTAGAAATTGGTGTTTGAGACAAAAATGTTAAAACATTATATTTATGTTGGTGTGGAAAGTACGAAAATGCTTTTTGGGATGAGTAAGCCAAACATAAGAAATGTGTAATTTATATGGTCCAAACAATAAGTTTTACACATAAAATTTACACTCACAAAAGTAACTTGGTACAATAAGAAACTTATTTTCTATTAAAAAAAAATCCTGTAAGTTATACTTTCCCATATGCAACTACAAATCCAAGAAGCAGATACTGATACTCCTTAGGCACAAATAAAGTATAATCTAATCTAACTGAATCTACTAGATGAATAAAACAAATCTTGCACATTTTATAAGTAATGTTATCTCAGAATGGCAAATGAATTTTAGATGTAATGCATTTTTAAAAATCAATTATGATATACAAAATTTTCAATATAATGCCGATACTGTGGTCAGGCTTTGCAATTGCTAAAAGAGTATCTTTGTAATACATAAAATTGGATAAAACTGCATCATATTATACAGCTGACCAGACTAAGGATCAATCACAATGGAAAGATTTCTTTTTTTGTACTTTTTACATCTACAGATAAACACATAACATGCAGAGTTGAATCACTGAACATAAATAGCAAAACTCTTTACTGCCCTTCACTGATACTTTCTATAGCTTCATATCAAAATCAATAAAAAAAATTGAAACCTTGGGAAATTCAATAAAATACTCACCTGCCTCTTTTGTTCTCTTCAGTATCCAACAAACCTTTTTCTTCCTTTACAGATATTTATATATATATTTTTTTTACCTATTACTACCAATAGCAAGGTCACTATAGAGTTTTGTTGAATTTATACTGAAAGACAAAACGGAAACTATCCTGCTCAGCGCACATAAAAGTACACAAAACTGCAGGCTAATAACAAGGCCTTCATGCCAAATTTGTTGGTACCATGATAGCATGTACCCCTTCTCTGCAAACTCACAGAACCGTTTCTTAAAACACACAGGACAGAAGGTGGGATTTATAAAATGGTAACAATTTTGTCATGTCATTTTGATAGCGCTCTCAACACCCAGAAAAATTACCTACCCAGAGCTATTTACATTTACAGTATATTATGTCAACCCAGACATCTCCAAATGTCCGATTTTGTTTTCGTTGTAATATATATTTCCCCCAGACATGCACCAAATTTCTCTAGTTTTATTTATAATATCTTAATGTTGTATTCATCTAATATTTTCCATGCCTACCTAACTTCAATGTTACATAGTTTACACTAGCTCTTGGGGATCAGAGAGAAAAAAAAAAAGTCTAAAAATATTGTTTCACTGTAAGACCCAGTCTAGAATTTTCATGAATTCTGCATAAGTATGTATACTTAATTTAATAAAAAATAAAGCTTTTTATTTAAATACACATAGAATAAACAATCCCGATTGAGTGAAGTGCAACAGATATTGATAAACCAGTTTGAAAGTGTGGCTTACTGTAATGCTAGGTGCTTTACCTCTAGCAATCTAAAGCTACAGCATAGATGATGCAAGCAAATATAGGGACAGGACACCAGCTGTATTACATAAACTGTGTCTGGCAAATATTCACCCCATCAGCTTATCATGCACATTCAATGAAAAAGCAAGTTGTGTCAGAAGCAAGCAGGCAGAGAACAAGCAGGCAGGTAGGTAAGTAGGTAGGCAGATAGAAAAAAGGTAGGAGTTTGAAAGGTCTAAGTGTAAAATAGGCAATAAGGCTGCAAAATTACAGAACTGTCCGGATATAACACCAACTTTAATTGCAAATAAATAAATGAAAAAGAAAAAACAAGATTCATGATTGCTGTCAATTATTTTTGAAATCTGGCAATGAAAGCCAAAATGTCAGTCTTACCTACTTTCCCTTTGCAATACTAAGAATTATAATCTATACATCCAATGATGTACATCTTAATTTGTTTACTTAAATCTCTAAACATTAAATGCAATTTATTATTTGTAGTCATCTACAAAGACCATATTTAAAAATATTATACCTGTTAAGAACACTTTAAATTAAGGAAACGTTTTACACATATAAAAGTACCAGATAAAATAATAAGAACTTAGATATGTATACAGCAATGCATTAAATGCACAACATGAAGGAAATAACAATGCTGCATTTTCAAGTCTAATTAAGAAAACTACAAACCGGATTCCAAAAAAGTTGGGACACTAAACAAATTGTGAATAAAAACTGAATGCAATGATGTGGAGATGGCAAATGTCAATATTTTATTTGTAATAGAACGTAGATGACAGATCAAACGTTTAATCCGAGTAAATGTATCATTGTAAAGGAAAAATATGTTGATTCAAAATTTCACGGTGTCAACAAATCCCAAAAAAGTTGGGACAAGTAGCAATAAGAGGCTGGAAAAAGTAAATTTGAGCATAACGAAGAGCTGGAAGACCAATTAACACTAATTAGGTCAATTGGCAACATGATTGGGTATAAAAAGAGCTTCTCAGAGTGGCAGTGTCTCTCAGAAGCCAAGATGGGTAGATGATCACCAATTCCCACAATGTTGCAGAAAGATAGTGGAGCAATATCAGAAAGGTGTTACCCAGCAAAAATTGCAAAGACTTTGCATCTATCATCATCAACTGTGCATAACATCATCCGAAGATTCAGAGAATCTGGAACAATCTCTGTGCGTAAAGGTCAAGGCCGTAAAACCATACTGGATGCCCGTGATCTCCGGGCCCTTAAACGACACTGCACCACAAACAGGAATGCTACTGTAAAGGAAATCACAGAATGGGCTCAGGAATACTTCCAGAAACCATTGTCAGTGAACACAATCCACCGTGCCATCCGCCGCTGCCAGCTGAAACTCTACAGTGCAAAGAAGAAGCCATTTCTAAGCAAGATCCACAAGCTCAGGCGTTGTCACTGGGCCAGGGATCATTTAAAATGAAGTGTAGCAAAATGGAAGACTGTTCTGTGGTTAGACGAGTCACAGTTCAAAGTTCTTTTTGGAAATCTGGGACGCCATGTCATCCGGACCAAAGAGGACAAGGACAACCCAAGTTGTTATCAACGCTCAGTTCAAAAGCCTGCATCTCTGATGGTATGGGGTTGCATGAGTGCGTGTGGCATGGGCAGCTTGCATGTCTGGAAAGGCACCATCAATGCAGAAAAATATATTCAGGTTCTAGAACAACATATGCTCCCATCCAGACGTCATCTCTTTCAGGGAAGACCCTGCATTTTTCAACAAGATAATGCCAGACCACATTCTGCATCAATCACAACATCATGGCTGCGTAGGAGAAGGATCCGGGTACTGAAATGGCCAGTCTGCAGTCCAGATCTTTCACCTATAGAGAACATTTGGCGCATCATAAAGAGGAAGGTGCGACAAAGAAGGCCCAAGACGATTGAACAGTTAGAGGCCTGTATTAGACAAGAATGGGAGAGCATTCCTATTTCTAAACTTGAGAAACTGGTCTCCTCGGTCCCCAGACGTCTGTTGAGTGTTGTAAGAAGAAGGGGAGATGCCACACAGTGGTGAAAATGGCCTTGTCCCAACTTTTTTGGGATTTGTTGACACCATGAAATTCTGAATCAACATATTTTTCCCTTAAAATGATACATTTTCTCAGTTTAAACTTTTGTTCTGTGATTTATGTTCTATTCTGAATAAAATATTAGAAGTTGGCACCTCCACATCATTGCATTGTTTTTATTCACGATTTGTATAGTGTCCCAACATTTTTGGAATCCGGTTTGTAAAAGCATTTAACAAATTATTAAAAATAATAAATTCACAAGGAAATCTCAAAACCTAGAAACATGCATGCAATTGTATTGGTCATCTTATTATCCTGGCGGTACAAAAAAACCTCAACACTCCTCTCCTTCTATTTATGCTGTCATCAGCCAGCAGATGACACAAAGTACAATACAGCACAAAATTGAAACAAAACAAATACAAATGGTAAATGTAGGTTATTATTATGATTCGAGTTAGATTAATGGCAAGTGATGACATTAATCATTACTCAAAATGTAACTACTCTTACAACCTACATATTGTAATTTAACAACAATGGATCTAACTGCATTTCACTTTATCAAGTATAATGTTTTATTTTACTCTGTACATATAACAATAAACTTGAAATTGAACCTTAATATAAACCTATCATAAATGTAATTTAAGCTCTTCATATAATGATGCCACTCTTAAAGAAAAAAAACACTTTTTAACACTAATGTCAATTAATAAAGGTGATTTGTTAAATATGTTCCAAAATAAAACAGGCGTTCTTTATGCAGTGGCATGCATAAATGATTGCTTCATTGTTCAGATCGATACAGCAGTCCAGCCAGTGTGCTTTGAAATATTTGCATTATGTGTTGGGTTAGAACAAAAGGTATGAATTAGGCCAATGGTGTATTTGTGCTGAGAGTCCCAAAATCTGATGACATGCAAGCGACTAACAAATGGCTCTTTTATTACCTTGTAAAACAGTAGTTTCCCTGACAGGTGCAGTTATGTTGTCCCTAATCTAATGGGTCACCTAAAATTCTTCATTTCTTTATTACTTAATGCAAGTATAGACGCATGATGTAGGTAAACATTATGAATTTAAGTAACAACTCAATAGACGTGTGACATACCGTATTGCTAGAGCAAGACGTCTAATATAAGAAGACAAAGCGGCATGGATGTTACATACAAATTACTTATTTTGCGAGTAGTTCATGAGTGGAAATCTAGCAAAGATGACCTTTAAAACTGTACATTTGTGCCGGTGGAGAATATTTCAGCTAAAAATTATTGGAATTAATATTATTTCAATTGGTTGTACATTAGACATGTGGAAACACAGTAGCCTAACTTCACTTAGAGACAGGGGATTCCCACTAGCACAACTGACATTACAATCATGAGAAAATTTTTATTTGATGTGGTTATTTGTTGTTTGTAGATTTACACTATGGCAATAAACATTGTATTCTACAGATAACCACCACATCGATTGATACTCGCCTAAAAGAAAAAGCCTGAATGCCAACTGAATTACAACTCAAAGACACACGACATCCAATATGGTGTTCCACAAGGCTCTATCCTGGGTCCGCTGTTATTCTCAATCTACATGCATCCGTTAGGTCAGATTATCTCAGGGCACAACGTGAGCTACCACAGCTATGCTGATGACACACAGCTGTACTTATCAATAGCACCTGATGACCCTGTTTCTCTTGATTGACTAACAAAATGTCTGACTTGTATCTCAGAATGGATGAATAGCAACTTTCTCAAGTTAAATAAAGAGAAAACTGAAATCTTAGTGATTGGCAATAATGGACACAATGAGGCTATTAGAAATAAACTGGATACATTAGGATTAAAAGTCAAGACGGAGGTAAAAAGCTTAATTGTTGACTGTAATTTGAATTTTAAATTGCATATTCATCAGACCACTAGGACAGCATTTTTTCACTTAAGAAACATAGCTAAAGTTAGACCTTTTATATCACTGAAAGATGCCGAGAAATTAGTTCACGCGTTTGTTTTCAGTCGACTAGATTACTGTAACGCACTCCTCTAAAGACTACCCAAAAAAGACATAAATCACTTGCAACTAGTGCAGAATGCAGCTGCTAGAATCCTAACTAGAAAAAGAAAATCCGAGCACATTTCTCTAGTTTTGATGTCGTTACACTGGTTACCTGTGTCATTCAGGATTGACTTTAAAATTCTGCTTATGGTTTATAAAGCCTTAAATAATCTCGCCCCATCTTATATATCGAAATGTCTGACACCTTATATTCCAAATCGTAACCTCAGATCCTCAAATGAGTGTCTCCTTAGAATTCCAAGAACAAAACTTAAAAGAAGTGGTGAGGCGGCCTTCTGCTGTTATGCACCTAAAATCTGGAATCGCCTGCCAATGGGAATTCGCCGGGCTGATACGGTGGAGCACTTTAAAACACTACTGAAAACACATTACTTTAACATGGCCTTCTCATAACCTCACTGTAATCAAAATCTTGATACTCTGTATATCCAACTCATTATAATAACTATTCATGGTTATTGCGCCACCACCATCTACTCAAAGCACCGTGATGTTCCAACAATGATGGATAGATTAAAAGCCAGAAGTCTGTATGACCATCAATATCAAGTGACTCCATGAGAACCCTAACTACAAAGAGGACTATTTCATTTATGTTAGGTAGAATGCCCAGAGGGGACTGGGCGGTCCCGTGGCCTGGAACCCCTGCAGATTTTATTTTTTTTCTCCAGCCGTTTGGAGTTTTTTTTTCCTGTCCACCCTGGCCATTGGACCTTACTCCTCTTCTATGTTAATTAATGTTGTCTCATTTTAATTTCTTATTTTGTCCTTTATTTTTCTTTTCTTCATTATGTAAAGCACTTTGAGCTACTTTTTGTATGAAAATGTGCTATATGAATAAATGTTGTTGTTGCAACAAGGACAATAAAGGCTTAGGGAATCCATATTTTTATGACAGACGATAATATATCATTTCTTTTCGAATAGAAATAGAATTTTTGATTTTTTATTTTAGAAGTAATCTGATAAATATGTTCTTGATATCAAAACTAAATACATCCCATACACCTTGGTATTCTTTCCTGTAACCAAAAGAAATATTACAAGGAATACAAGGAATTTCTGTAAGTATGTTTACAGAACTTTTTCAAGGTTGAATGTTACACTTGTAAACTCTGTACAAAAAAAAAAACTTTCTAAAACAAAACTCCATTGTGTTTTTAAAAACTATTAAAATGATAGCATAATGTACAAATCCCTGATGCTTGCACACAGAGTAGTCAATAGGTCAAGCACTTGGGTATATGGAGAAACTGAAGTGGTGCTATGCTCCTTCTTGACCACTCAGGTCTGCCAGGGAACAGCATCTGGTGATGCCACCTCTGTGTGGTATTAAGTCTCATTCCAGACTTTTCCTGTGTAGTTCCTAGTTGGTGGAATGAGCTCCTTACCTCCATCTGAACTGCTGACCCCCTCAATGTATTTAAAAAGCAACTGAAAACCCATCTATTCTGTAAATATCTGTCTAATAAATTGAAAATAACTTGTTCTGTTATCTTTCTTACTGTTGGTTTAATTTGTTGTTACATTAAGTTTATTTGCTTTATCGATTGTTAATCTATGTTTTTAAGTTTATTAGATATTATATCTTTTCACTTGTGGAAATCAACTTTTGTTACCTGTCCCATGACACTTCCTGAACAAACAGGCCCTAGCCTAATGTTACTCAATTATGTTTACCTCCTTTCTAAGAAGGATAAAAGCATCTGCCAAGCAAATAAATACAAATTTGCAATAAACCAATCAATAAGCTAAGATCACAACAAGCCCCTTAAACTTATTGAAATAGATCATAAATCAAAATATTTACCTTTAAATACTTTGAGAAAACTATTTTCTCATTTTAAGCATATTTTTTAAAGTATAATAAGTACCTGGTAATATATGTTTACAGTAACACAGCTGTATCTGTGCCACACGGGTACCTTGTGGTGTCACCCGATGATTGGGCAACTTCTCCAGGAAGACTCAAAATGACTAGTGTCCTCAGTGTAACCAGGAACTTCATAAACATATGAGTCTAACATTACCGATCATGTGGGCTCCTCAAAATATAAATCCGCCTCCCCATAATTATTGATCACCTTTCTCATACGCATACAGAACATTTATTCACCTAACACCTGCCTACCCAGAATAATATAACTGCAGGCACCTCTTAAACAATTTAAAAAGGTATGGATTGTCTCTGGTTCATGTCCTGTTGACTCGGCATCCAATTCCTTCTAACTTTGTCACTGCCTTGCTAAACTGAACCACCAACACAAACCATAAAAACATTAAGGTATAATAATGTAGTAAGCAAAATCTAAAAATATATATACTTCAAACATATAACATTCTCAACATAGTAAAATTAAGGTAACATACTTAATAACCATACTAACATTACCAGTCAAAATCTGATGGATGAAGTCTCACAAAACAAATACACTTTTTTGCTTTTTCATTATTGTCTAAGCACTGATAATTCCTTGTAGAAAAAAAATGGATTTACTTAGAGTATATTAACAACTTGCCTAGTAAAGTACATTATGTACTTTTATAGACTGAAGTGGACAAAGCCATCAAACAATGTTTAAACCCGAGTTTGTACATTTACTGTAAAATATATTTTTTGCAAAAGGTGTCAATTTTGTCCACTCACACAAAAATTATAAAAAATAATTTTATATATGGGGACTTGCATGTCGCCACAAACTAATTATCTAAACAAAGCAAGAGGAGAAAAGTTAGTGCCAAACAGTATATAATAACAAGGTGTGTTACAAGTGCATTGGTATATATATTTAGTTTTTAATTAAACATTTGGTTTGAACATAAATAAGTGACCAAAATGCATAACAATCTGTCATTTGAAAGTGTTATGGTATGTTAAAATAAAGTGATACGTAAAAGATAAATGCTCTGCGATAGAGAAAAGACTGTTTCCAAAATACTAGTTAAAAAATACAAACAAATCCACTATAGTTAGTAATGAATAATAAAAAGCAGCCTTATTGCCCACTTTAACACTTTCCTATTACCCACTGCAGACTGTTTCATTAAATACGTTTCGCCTCCAAGTGACATGATCATTACAGCTGCCCCACCCCAGTGATCAGAAAAGCACCTCCCTGGAGTGGCAGTATCTATAACATGGACTATACCATCAGCCACGGCCTGCTCCTGCTGCTGCTGCTGACGACGTAGGGTTTTACGTTTCACGTAATCGTGGTCAACTGGAGTGGCTGTGTAAGGTGGGGAAGTCAGACCTGGACCAGTGGATGGCAGGGATGTCCCTGGACCTAGTGGCGTTCCTGTCGACGAATGAGAGTCATCATCATTCCCTGACAAAGGCTTTTCCCTGTGAAACAGAAAAAAAATAAATATTGTCTACACTGACTTTAAAATATTGAAATGAAAGATAAAGAATATTTTAAAAATGCAAATAAATAAACAAAGAATTCATTTCAGCTTCAGACACCAATAAAGCACTTTGTGTTTTACAAATATGAAGCACAGTGAAAGCAATACAATAAAAAAACAATGACAGGAAAAATGAGGGCGCAAAGACTAAAATACACATTATGGGTTGGTATTTACAAAGCTAAGTACAAGACATATTTGCTTTATTAAAGAAGATACATTTTCCAGGGGACATTTAAATAAAAAAATTCCAGAAAGAAATGGTGATCATCATTACCTTAGGATATAAATCAAACAAAGTTTAAAAGAAAAAAAGAATAGTCAGGACCTCAGGAGCAAAAGATAACAGGAAGAACAACCAGTAAAAAGCCTAGTTAGAAATTCTGTTCTGAGGATTATAAGCAAAAATGTCTGGAAAGTGCTACGTTCAAATGAATAAACAGACGTTGTGTTTAAAAAAAAAAAACAAATCATCAGACCATACAGACTGTATTGCTTTAGTGTTCTTTTTTTCTTCATTGTGACTTTAAATATGAATTGTTGAAAAGATCAGGTCAAAAACCTACTGTATAAAAAGACAGTTGCTGTGGTTCAAGATGCAGTTATGAATGAGTGTGTGTGTATGTATTATAATAAGGACAGTCAACAGTGTCTTGGACAAATATACAAGATTTACATTAGTAAAAGATAGCCACACTCAAATAAACAAATCACTTGTGAAAATAAAAATATAGGCAACGTACTGAATGACTGGGCTCAAACAAATATATACACACACATAAATACACAATATAATACATACACACACCACACCATGGATGAACTGTTGAAGACCACAATATAAAGGAATGAGGCCACAGAACACTAAATTAATAACCTTCACAGATATTTCCAAGTATTTGGATCTGGACTAGAAGTCTGCAGTTGGCAATCAAACACTATATAAAGAATTTCTGGTAGAACTGCTGCCACAAGTTCATTAAAGTGAAAATTATTTCTGAAAATCTAACGATGGCTTTGGAATTATTTTTAATATTACTTAAGAAATACTTCATTCAAAGGAACTCAGTCTTTTGTTTTCAAGAAAGTGCTTTCCTTTGATCAGTCTTTATTGGAATATATCAGAATTAAATATATATATCAGAATTACACATGATATCCAATATGGTGTTCCACAAGGCTCTATCCTGGGTCCGCTGTTATTCTCAATCTACATGCTTCCGTTAGGTCAGATTATCTCAGGGCACAACGTGAGCTACCACAGCTATGCTGATGACACACAGCTGTATTTATCAATAGCACCTGATGACCCTGATTCTATTGATTCACTAACACAATGTCTGACTAGTATCTCAGAATGGATGAATAGTAATTTTCTCAATTTAAATAAAGAGAAAACTGAAATTTTAGTGATCAGCAATAATGGATACAATGAGGCTATTAGAAATAAACTGGATACATTAGGATTAAAAGTCAAGACGGAGGTAAAAAGCTTAGGGGTGATTGTTGACTGTAATCTGAATTTTAAATCACATATTAATCAGATCATTAGGACAGCATTTTTTCACTTAAGAAACATAAGTAAAGCTAGACCTCTTATATCACTGAAAGATGCTGAGAAATTAGTTCACGCGTTTGTTTTCAGTCGACTAGATTACTGTAATGCACTCCTCTCTGGACTACCCAAAAAAGATATAAATCGCTTGCAACTAGTGCAGAATGCAGCTGCTAGAATCCTAACTAGGAAAAGAAAATCAGAACACATCACACCAGTCTTAGCGTCACTACACTGGTTACCTGTGTCATTCAGAATTGACTTTAAAATTCTGCTTATGGTTTATAAAGCCTTAAATAATCTCGCCCATCTTATATATCGGAATGTCTGACACTTTATATTCCAAATCGTAACCTCAGATCCTCAAATGAGTGTCTCCTTAGAATTCCAAGAACAAAACTTAAAAGAAGTGGTGAGGCGGCCTTCTGCTGTTATGCACCTAAAATCTGGAATAGCCTGCCAATAGGAATTCGCCAGGCAAATACAGTAGAGCACTTTAAAACACTGCTGAAAACACATTACTTTAACATGGCCTTTTTATAACTTCACTTTAATCGTAATTTAACTTAATCCTGATACTCTGTATGTTCAATTCATCATAACAACTATTCATGGTGGCTCTAAAATCGGTACTGACCCCTACTCTCTTTTCTGTTTCTTTTTCCGGTTTCTTTGTGGTGGTGGCCTGCGCCACCTCCACCTACTCAAAGCTTCATGATGCTCCAACAATGATGGACGGATTAAAAGGAAGAAGTCTACGTGACCATCATCATCATCAAGCTCTTCCGTGAGAATCCTAAATCCAAAGAGGACTGTTTCATTTATGTTAGGTAGAATGCCCAGAGGGGACTGGGCGGTATCATGGTCTGGAATCCCTACAGATTTTATTTTTCTCCAGCCGCCTGGAGTTTTTGTTTTTCTGTCCCCCCTGGCCATTGAACCTTACTCTTATTCGATGTTAATGTTGATTTATTTTGTTTTATAATTATGTCTTTCATTTTTCTATTCTTTAATATGTAAAGCACTTTGAGCTACTGTTTGTATGAAAATGTGCTATATAAATAAATGTTGTTGTTGTTGTTGTGTTATCAGTAAAACAGTCAGCTGAGTAAAAGGCAACCATGCTATTTATCTGACAGGAACATGTTGCTTGGTAAAATCATGACAATTTACCAAGCACTAATTTAGGAAGTTTAAATAATATATAAATTGTGCCTACACATAACTTCACTTTTAGTCCACATATTCTGGTGTGAGCTGCTAAGCTAGTCAAGATAAATAATCCTTTTACTATGTTATGGGTCAGAAGTGGGTTTTACCCAGTTTACTTGCCTAATGTATCGTCTGTACAAGGGCGGTAAAAGTAGACAAATAATTTACACAAAAGTTTTATCCAGAACTTGGTTTAATGTTTAAATTTCAAGGTTCTCGTGAAGGACACAAGAAGATGCTTTATCTAGCCAGCGTAAAAGGGGATGGTTTTAGAGAGAGAGCTAAAACAAAAAACATTTTGTTCTCATTTTTAATTAGACTAATTTACTAATTTGTGGGAAAAAGTACAAAACATGACACGATAATCACCACACATAGGAATGCTGTTTGTGGTTGGTAAACATTACAGACTGTCTGGAAACAGCCATCCTTTCAACTGTTTTGACCCTTGTTGTTTAAATTAAATTAAACTAAAGACAATAACTCATTACTGGAGACTTTTGTTTGTTCTGCTTTCAGTCTGAGATCTAGTCATTTGTATTTTGATGATGCATCTCATTCCTCTCTACAGCTTTTTAAGCATGTAAAATCAAACCAAGTGATATTTTTTCTTCGGTTTCACACCATTTTCTAACTTTACCTCAAGTTTAGGTATCACGTTTGACTGTTAGTCATAGGTGAGAGTCAAGTAACCATTTGCCCTTTAAATACAATAATAATGTCAGCAATAAATAAAAAAGCAGACATATTTTAGAAGCTAATAAAAGCATTATTTCTGGATTTGTATTAAAAAAAATAATTAGAAAAAAGTGGGCAGGTCAATCTGCTGCTTCTAAATCTAAATCAAACAATTCCTACTCTTGCTGAAAAGCAGACTGATGTTAAAACATTTTGTAGCTTCGATTCATTTTCCACCTTTCTCATCTCAATGTAAATTTCTTGAATCAAAATAGGAATTTTCAATTCACTATTCCAATACTTACATATATCACTGTATATACAGAACATTATGTTAAATTAGAATTGCCAAAATGGATACTTAACACATTAGTAGCACTGGACAGAAGGGAGTCACAAATACATTACAAAAATGAATTCACTTAACCTTTTTTGTCCACAGAAAAGCATAACAGTGATGTTCCCTTCCCCTCCAAACAAAAAATAAGTAAATAAATCATAATTTAATAATCATCACTATTACGCAAAAATGATTAAGGTCCATCCATCCATCCTCTTCCGCTTATCTGAGGTTGGGTCGCGGGGGTAGCAGCTTAAGCAGAGAAACCCAGACTTCCCTCTCCCAGGCCACTTCTTCTAGCTCTTCCGGGAGAATCCCAATGCGTTCCCAGGCCAGCCGGGAGACATAGTCCCTCCAGCGTGTCCTGGGTCTTCCCCAGGGCCTCCTCCCGGTTGGACGTGCCTGGAACACCTCACCAGGGAGGCATCCAGGAAGCATCCTGATCAGATGCCCGAGCCACCTCATCTGACTCCTCTTGATGCGGAGGAGCAGCGGCTCTACTCTTAAGGTGTAGTTAAAAAATGTCAGTAGAGTCCAGATTCTTTTAAGAGCACAATTAAATAATTAACTAAATAGTAATATGGTGACCTTATTCGTATAAGCATTGACAAAAAAATATATTTACCAAAGTACAACTAAACTACAAAGTCCACTGGTTCATTGTCCCAGTGTTACCGGCTCTCAACAATTGATCAGAACACAGGCCTTTCATGTAGTGATGGTGAAATAAAATGCTGTACACAAACATTCCAGATAAAAAACTTTATTGGAGAGCAAACCTTTAAGGCAATGCATCACTCATTTAGTCCTAGCTAAGAAACAGCTGCCAGAAATTCTTTAATACAATTTCAGCTTTCTTGGAAAACTCTTTTCAATTTTGAAAGGTATTTCAGCAACCTTCCAATACTACATATACTACATATAGATATCCTAGTATAACATTATTCAAAAAATCTTCTTCTTCTTTCGGCTACTCCCGTTAGGGGTTGCCATAGCGGATCATCTTCTTCCATATCTTTCTGTCCTCGTCATCTCGCTCTGTTACCCCCATCATCTGCATGTCCTCTCTCACCACATCCATATACCTCCTCTTAGGCCTTCCTCTTTTCCTCTTCCCTGGCAGCTTTATCCTTAGCATCCTTCTCCTAATATACCTAGCACCTATCTTCTCTGCACATGTCCAAACCAACAGAATCTCGCCTCTCTTTATTAAACAGCTTTTGATGAAAAAAAATATATATCTGGGTCGCATACCACCATTTAAAGAGCTTAAATCTATAGTCCACATTTTAAAGCAACTATCCACAATGAAATAAATCAGTGAACAGACTACCATTAGTACATTGTATTTTTAAGACTTTCCTTATCTGAGCATGATGTGCCAAGCTACATGCATTTAGTGACATCACAAAAGCTGTAATGTGTGGCTCCAGACCATGAATGAACTACCCAAAGGCTGTATGACCAAAAATCTATGATATGCAAGGTATGGATTTACGGGCCCAAAAAAAGTGAAATCTCTGCAAACATTTGGAAATGCAGAAAGTGACATTTTGGGCAACTTTTGAAAAATAACTTTTTTTTTTTCCATATTTTGAAAAAACATAACACATACTAACAAACTCTAACAGCAAAAAAGGACATACAAAATTGCACGACATGCAATACAAAGAGCTCACCAGGGTCCTTCATACACCTTTCTACACTGATTGCGTGTGGTGCTAACAGACCTCTTGCGATTCACCCCAGGTCTGTAGTAATTTGAAGTAGAAGCAGTCAAGTCAGCAATCCAGATGAAAGGGGAAAAAGAAAAGCATAAACCCAACACAAAAAGAATAAGCAATATGAATGAAACTTAAGGCAAAAAAGGGAATTATAAAAAAATAAAAGGCATGTTTGTTAGTTTAGAAGTACCAGACACATAACCTATTATTTTGGGTTGCTGAGACAAGAAGGCATTGCATAATGGTACAATCAGCTAAGCTAAACACCAAATGATTGTTCCGCTGGTAAAACTTTTGTTTTTATAGCTAGCCATTAACATTTTTTGCATTTCTGGTCAATTAAATCAGACAACAGTAGCCACTTTTATCAGTTCTTCCTCAGCAGGAACATCAGCACAAAATGTAAGTCATTTTTAAAAGCTATAGCTGTAGAAGAATATTTTAATCAAAAACAGGACTAAGAAAATGCCATTCAACTTTCCAACAGACACAATTTTATCCTGATGTTGCAGGCCACTAGTAATTGGTTTTAGACTCTCAAGGAGAGAAAAAAAAAGTTTCCCTAAGAAGCAAATTTACTTAATTGAATCAAAAGGGGGAACAAAACAGGATACATTTCATCCATTCCATTCATTCATTTTCTGAATTTGCTATATTCAAACTGGTGAAATGTGAAAAAGAAATGTAAAGGAGCACTATGTTATTTCCAAATAAAAAGCACACATCGGGTTCACAGGCATCTGTTAAAACTACCCACAGTGTGCGGTACTTGCTGCTATGCACTGTGGCACTAAGTCCCAGAATTTTCAAATGTATTTAAAAAACAGGGCTAGGGACGTGACTGGTAAGAGAGCAACACTGATTTTACACAGATGTGTATGGAAGAAAATCATCATGTAAGGAAAAAGGCACCAGACAGGCCTGTCATGAAGGATTACACCATGTAGGAAAGGAAAACTTTATTGTTTCTCTTCCCAAATGAAACCATGAATGTTGACAAATTTTTTATCTGATGGCAAAATATCTAAAACCTATTAGCCAACAGCTCATGTGATAAATAGGACTCAGAATTTAAAACAACCCTACACCAAGAAAAAACATTCAAGGCCGTTCAAAACCAATAACCACTGAGAAAATCTTAAAAAAAGCACAGCAGATGCTGCCTTTCTGTGCTAAACCTAATGGGGGCCTCTAGTAGTCAGGAGTATCACACACGTGTATCTGTCTTCATGCATTCTAAACCAAAAGGCATAAAACAAACTATTTCCACCCAAGACCACAGAAAATTGTGGTGCTTTTCAAAATACCATAGTGTCAAACACCCATTTTTAACATTTTTCACTCAAAATAAATTACACAACATCTATAATAATGTAAGTATTCTTTGCAGTCACTACACAACTGTCTAAAGCGGTTATCCCATTAGCCATTCAGATATGTATATATATTTTTAGTTTTTCGGTGCAAGACACTATATGAAACAATATATATGGATAATAATTCTTCTATTTCTCTCTTACTCTTCATTAGCTTCACAAAAGCAGTATGCATTCTTACAGAAATTCTGTAAAGTGACCTAGCCCCCAAACCCCATTGGTACTGGATAATAACACCAGTGGACATTTACGATACTCTGTAACTCTGTTGATACTATGACAAAAAATGAAATCCCAATAAAGAAACTTTTATTAAGAAAGTGAACAATATTGTGCCTTTTCTGTATAAACAAATGTAAAAAATACTAACAGCAACATCAGCTTTAAAATAGTGGGATATCAGCCAAGTAGTTAACCCAACTTTCATTAAAGCAAGCTAGCATTGGCAAATTTGACTTAAATAGCCACATAGGTGACACTTTGTACTTTTCAGATTGGGCATGCGGCATGTGTGCCTTTCACATTCCCACTGTTTTTTCGATTAAAGCCACTGTTTCAGTATAGACGCATTCACTGGAAAAGAACATTTGTAGTAAACCGCAGGTACATAGAAATTAAAGACAGTCTGTTATTATAAAAGATGGTAAAAAGTAATTTCTACAGTAGTCAATTGTATCTAAAACAAATGCAACTAAACACTTCACAAGCCATTCTTTTTCCAGCTGGTAGTTAATTTTAAAATATTTTAACAATTCGTGTATCTCGAAATTGAAAACATTAGCCTCTTGTATCCCAAAAAAAAATTATTAATGTATACAAGGTACTCAGGAAATATAGAAATCTCTTATAACAGCAAGACCATTCAATGTTGGAATCTTTAGCTACAGGGTTTCTTTTTGAAAGATCCATGTGCCAACACAGGGTTGCTCCACAGAAGCTCCCGATAATTAACTTTATCAAAGCATACCCTTATGCAAGGACATGTCTTGGTCATGCACTGCAGATGCTTTCTGTTCACTTATCTAAATTGGGATTGTGAATTACAATCCCTTTCCCATTTTCTCTCATATTTATGCAGTGGCACATGAAGCTAAAGCTACCTTGGCCAAGCTATAGCCTTTATCCATGCAAGAAGATGTCAGTATGATGGAGAGTCACTGGTAGCAGTGGCGACAGCTGTAATATCACACAACATATGGACTATGCCATTTTTCAGTTTTAAGGTGCCTGATAGGTTGCAGGTGGCCACTTGACAAGTTAGGTAAGCACTGACTTCTCTTAATAAAAAGACAGTGGACCACACCTCAAGTTTTTGTTTATTACTTCTCTACTTTCAGATGTCCCTAACTTCGATTATCTTAACTTCACTGATCTAAGCAAAAGGTTTCTCTGACCTAAACTTTGATTACATTTATTAGTTAATTTTTAATGAAAACATCTTAAACATATGTAAATGTTACTTAATTTTGATTTTTTTTCTTGTAATTTGTAAAGTTGCTAACCCTATGTAACTGCTTTAAGAGGAATTATAAAAAAAGCTGTACTGAACACATTTGATTCTGTGGATGTTCAAAAACAGTTGGAAAGGTCTGCTCAACACCAGATGGTCCATTTCATGTCAGATATAAACCGGATTTCCTTCTTTGTACCAAGTTCAAGTGATAATTTCTGAATGAGAAGACTCTTGTCATTGTGAAAACTCTAGATGCTTCTAAATGTTTCAAAAGGCTTTCTGGTTTGCATCTTACATCTAACCAATAATCTGCATTGTATAAATCAGCAAGGTTTTTACATGACCTATACACAGTAAAATTACCAACAAGTAACTCACCTAAGCCCACAACCCAGGTAAAAACTCATTTGTTTTTTCTTAGAAAAACACTTTATAAAACAAAATATTATAATCAAACATCATGGCCCTAGAAAAGGATGATAATGACAGATATACAGAACTTTATTTGTCCCTGGGGGAAACTTGACTGAAAGCAATTCAGATTTGGGGATACTATAGAAATTAATTTCAGCCTTATGAATACAACATTTTCACGTAAGGGATCTGTGTTTTAGACAGAATAAATACCTATTGTGCATTGTGCTACCTCTATAGATACTATACTTCACACCATTATTAACAGCTTTGTAATTGCACGCAGCATTTAAGTTGATAAATAGACCACAAAAGTGACAAAACTATGAAAAATGACAGCAACAGGTTATCTTATTATAAACCTCACCGATGGATGTGGTTTCAAAGTAGCTACAGATAACATTGTTGTTCTCTCTAGCATGGAAGCAGTACACCCAGAAGAAAACCAATGACCCCAAAAAATTTCTGCAACAGTTTATATCTCTTGACCAGAGGAGGTAAGAAAAACTTTCAAACATTTGCGCATAATCTGCCCTTAACAAGTTTCCAACGATGTCTCCATATTCTTGTTCAGTGCAATAGGGACCTCTGGTAGTATGCAAACACTCAGAAATTTTAACAATATAGCAATAAAAACTTACTAGCCGAGAACCCAAATCTTTGCATATTTACTTTTTTTTCCCCCTTTACCATATTATGTAGGAAATTAGAAACCCAAATTATAAATCCAAACTACCTTAATGATGACACATTTTATGCAAATGAATGCAACAACTTCCAAATAAATGTAAAAAACATTTTTTTTAAATATTTTAAATACTTGACTATTTCATATTCAATAGTGCTATGTTAAGAATTTGAAAAAGGCAAATACAAAATATTAAAATAAAGTTGTACAGTATTTAAACCAACATGTTGTGGTGTAGCGGGTCCACAGCTCAAGTCAAAAAGGCCAGTTTTTAAATAAATAATCGCCGCACTTGCGGCTTAGTGAGAGGGCGTGGTATGTGTGGCTTTCCCAAGTGATGCAGATGGTGCTCACTTAAGTGCACAGGTGAGGAGTCGTCCGCATCCATAATTGGTGCTGGGAGCTGCTAACTGCCACATCTGATCCACGTCCTCGTGATAAATAATAGAGGGAGGGAGAAAGAAAAAGAATAGAAAATATGGATGGAGGTTAAGGAGGAAGGCAGTAGGAAGCAGCACGGAGAAAGCCGGTGCATGTGTGAGCGGATGTATGCAGACAGCTGGAAGAGGCGATCCCGAGTGGGGTGTTTGACCGGCACCCGAGGGCTGACGGTAGTGGTCACTCCTGCTGAGCGCTTGTTGGGAGCAGGAGCGACTGGGAGAAGGTTGGCTCGCCGCAGCAAAGGCAGCAGGAGTCGGAGATTTGGAGTATAATCCCCAGTGTGAGCGTCCTGGCCATTGGGGGAAGCCAAAGTCTTGGTCTGGCACGGGCTGAACGAAGCCAGGGATCGGGAGGCCACCAGGCCAGTCGAGCAGAAGAAGGTCAGCTGCATGTAGGGTGACTCCCCTGGTGCATAGCCTGAATGGGAGTCGCCAGTAAAAGGCAAAGAGAATGCTTCCAGCCATTGTTTTAACCTTGTTGTTTTTAAAAGATTTTTTCTATTGGATTTTAACCTCCACCTATCACTCGTTTTTATGGATTATTTACTTAATAACTTATCTGAAGATTTGATACACTGCACTTTATTTAATTTGGACACTTTGTTTTTGTTTGCTGCTTTAATAAAAGCACTTTTTGCACCATCCCCTTGCTTTGTTGTGCCTCACTGCCTAGTTCATCAGTGACATTACCGACGGTGTCGGGTTCAAGAGCTCCCAGAAGGAAGATGGGAGCATGGAGTGGAACCCACATCGTCACTCATGTCTGTATAGGATTTGCATGCTCTGTACATGTCCCCACTGATTTCTTCATATAGTCTGGTATATTACAAATGCCAAGAAAAGTCAAGTTAATTAGCAGCTCCAAAATGGCAGAAGTGAATGTTAGAATGTGCACGTGTAAGTATGAATTTCTCCTTCAATAATTTCAATTAATTATTGCCTTGTACCCAACTAATAGGGCAGGCCCCAGCTACCAGCATCTGCTTAATGAAATATGTTAATGTTTACAGCAAGTAGCGTTGCACCCAAAAGCGCATTGACGTTGGTTTGAATATTAACTGGAGCACCTTCTGTGTGGAGTTTGCATATACACCATCCCACACATGACCTTCCCCACCAAAAGTACAGCCCTTGTTAAAGGGCAGATGTCCAAAACTGCCAGAATAGGCTCTGCTCCATGATCTTTCCCCAATAGAAGGAGATTCAGAAAATGAATGAATTCATCTATTTAACATAATGCTTTAGTCATTATTATATTTAGTCATTTAATATTGTAGTGTAGTTATGAAATGTATTTTGTACAAGCTATTTAAAAAGTATGTTATACAATCTGCTACATGCAACAAGTGTCTGTTTGCTTTATTTAGGGGCAAGCAGTTGCACAAAAATTCCATTGTCTCTAAAGCAAAAACAAACATTTTTCACCCTGGTTTGTGGACTAATACATCTACTTCCAGTTTGGTATTAACGAGCAGAACAAGAGTGTTCTGTGGAAGGAAAGATGCAAAAATGCAAATGCAGTTAAGGCCATATCTTAATTTCTTTCATAACCATCTACAGCTTTTGCAGTACAAAACCATCCAAGTGACTTAAGATGATCATTATGACATATCACATGCTTCAAGATGAACTACCTATTTTATACAAGCTTGATAAGTTAAGCAGCCACACCTAACCATTTAAAGCAAAACCAAGGCAATACATTTGAAACAAGTACCACAAACCGCATTGTACACATTTTCACTTCACTTAGGTCAAAAGTCATCACATAAAGAATACTTTGCTTACTTTTCACTTGCTTTTGGGGTGTTTTTCTCTTCCCCTCGAGCAAAAGGTCCTTCAGAAGCATCCTTCAGAATACTGAACAACATTTCATGGTCCAACTCCTGCTCCGCCTGTCCATTCTCCAGCAGCTTCAAAACAGAGGCACTTAACCTAAAATGTAACTAAGAAATACAGGAAAAAAAAAAGTCAAAAGACATTAGTGATTAATATGTTTATTCAGCTTTACTGGAGCAAATAGTAACAAAAACTAAAGCAATAAAAGGAGAATATACTCCAGTGTCACTCCTAAAAGAATCACAGCTTGCTTCTTTATTTTTTTAATTGGTTTGTCTTTAAAATGTACTCCGATTAAGTAAGAGAAAAATTAGAAGGTTGTAAGTTATGCAGAAAGCAGATGTAAAATTTGAAGTTTAAGTGAAGCCATGTTATACTGAACCTCAACAAGCTCTTCTGAATTACACATGTGATTTGTGTCAAATTAAGCTTCTGTAAGAAGTAATTACAACATATTTTATATTACTACTGCAGTTTTAATCTACCTCAAGAGCTTCCATGGCCAGCTCAGGTGGATTGTGGTAATGAATCTTCCGTGGGTATCGGGCAGCCTCTTCATGCAGGTGGTGAGCAGCCTGAAATTAATGCCAACAAAACCCAAAAGATGACATATGTATTACAGTAGAATACAGCAAAATTGTACTTATTACTAGTACAAAACACCTCTGAAATCTATTATTGTTCTTAAAAAGAAACCTTTATAAAAATCTTCCATTTATTTACTCCGGTATCCTCTGACTATCTAACAGCCCCTCTGATGGGGTAACTGGCCAACTTGGATGTACCAGAAAAATGGCTGTGCAACTGTCTGAGGGAGAAATGCATAGATATTGTAATGAACAAAAATATCTTCCTAACCGACTCCCTTCCACTATTGTTGATAACAATTATACAGTGAAATAAAATTAACTCTTCAGTTGTCTGCCAAACCTGTTTATATAGTTGGAGATATTGCCTGGGTGACTGTTTACGCTTCTCTGCTATCTTGCCCAACATGTAATGAATGAGCCACTCTTCTTCATCCCCATCACCTTCACATCGTGATGCTGCATTGAAGCACTCTGATGCAGTCTCCAGCATACTATTACGCCTCTCCATCTAGAGGAAACAGAGCCAAATATACTTTGTACAAAGATATCAATTCAAGGTTTACATGTCATGCATATTGAGCACTTACACAGTGGGTTCAACACACCTGTTTAACTGCCTCCAAAGGAAGATCGGTCTTACAGTGTTTGAGCTGTCTAGAAGCAAAAGAATGTAATGTATATGACATAGTCCCATACTCTATCCAAAGAGATAAATTGGAATTATCTATCTCCAGTGCACGTTTGAAGCAGTTTAGGACTCCCAACGACTGCTTCCAAATGGGCCCATCACTCTTCAGCTCATTTGAGTTCAACTTGTCTTGAATGCGGCTGGCTCTTGCAAGGGCCATACCAGCCCAAGAATCAAACCTTTGAAAAATAAATAAATAAATAAAACTACACATAACAGGCAAATACTGGTTTTATGCATTATTTGAAACATTTAATATCTACAAGTTTCATTCTAGAAAGAAAAAAAAATTAGGGGAAATATGAAGGCTTGCAAATGCTGACACAATTATATAAAAAAAATGTGTTTCTTCATATTGATTGCCACATAATTCATCCTAATCCAAAACTCAAGTGCCATTGCAATACTTAAGAAACAATAAATTGGTCAAAAATAACACAATCACTAAATACAGTTATAGCCTATAGCCAAGTTGTTGTAAATATTGTACAATATATTTGAATTCTATTCAAGTGCTCTACATAGGAGTATTTTGGCTTATGGACTGGAAAATATGTCAAACAGATCACAATTTCCTGCAGAAAGTATGTCAGTCCAAGGCATACATATTTTAGTAGTTATCCCTTCAAGCCAGCTATCAGTCATTATCAATAAATTAGAGAAAACTCTACACTTCCATTACAAACAAAAGCATTTTTAAGTATTTTTCCGTGAGACTTTTGTCATATTTTGCATACTCAGATGTGTTTGTCTGCTAATCTCAAACAACTAAACAAAAACTTGTTTTAAAACACATAGTAAAGTAATTTTTAACTATAAAGTTGGAATTCAAATTCTTCAGTAACAATACCAACTAAAAGACAAATGAGAAGAAAGTACTGTAAATATTATACCAGCATCATCACCATCACTACATGGCCTCTAATAAATGGGCCCCAAAAATAAATATATAGATAAATAAAAAATAAGTTACTGTGCAAAGATAATACTAACCTGTCCGGACTCACACAGATGTCATGCATGTAGAATTTTATTGCTTTGGACTGCTCCTTATTTTTGAAATGATAATCTGCCAAAAGGTAATACAACTCGTTTACTAGTGGTGGTACTGGGCCTGCTCCTTCAGGAACACATGGAATCTAGAAGAATTAAAAAAAAATATACTGTACATACTAACACTGATATAAGTACAGGCAATGTCCAACTTTACTATATTACAAAACTGTAAACTTTCAAATCTCAATAAAATATTTGCAGACGCACAGTGTCTCTATTTTCTTCCAATTTAATTTCAAATTTCATATAATATTCCTTGTTTGCCTAAAAACTGAAAAGTAATGTGCAAAATGAAAAACTGATAATTAATTGCAGTTTAAAGAAATATATCCAAAATGTTTGTTAAGTATCTCATATTTTCAATCCCTTACCCACTCTTTATAGTAAGTACACAAAGGAAAACAAACAGTTTTTAAATTTATATGGCTAACACAAGGGCATACAGTACAATGTAGATTTAAACTATTTATAATTATTTAGGCTCCTTAGCATTACTTTTCTTAACAGGCTATTTATACAAGTGTTCAAGCGGGTTTTATATGGTCTTGTTAAATTGCCTTTAAACAAAAAAAAATAAATTATGAAGATCACCTGTAAAATAATGCAAACAGTGTTTGGAGGTGAATCCTCACCTTATCTGATGTCCCTTCAATGTAGGCAGAAACTTCATCAATGGTTAGTGCTGGCTTGTCACTACGAGGAACAATACTGGATATTTTCTTTAGAAGATTAGCCAAATCAGCAGAAACTGTGCTTGTCTTATAGCTATCAAACTCGGGTAGAGTCTTTGGTTTGAAATAATCAAACATGAAAAGTGCATCACTCCAAGCCAACTCAACCTTATAGAAAAAGATTAAGAAAAAAAGAATAAAATGATATATACGATTTTGTTACCCTTTCTTTAAGTTGCCATTGTGGCACACGGATTAATACTGCTGCCTCACAGATGTCTGTGTGGAGCTCTGTTTTGGAAACTCTGCCTGTTGCAACATAGGCATAAGAGATAGCATTTTAATAAGCTCTTAATTTTAGGAGTGGGTCTGGGATGGTACAGATCATAAGGGATGTAACATTCCATTTAAGTTGCAAGTTGGGCTTTGAGAAATTAACCATCAATATTAAGATTGTGTTTATGATATACTTATGGCTACATTGCTTTCAAGAAATTTGCTCCAAACTATTTACAAATATTAAATCAACAGATTTATTTTAGGGCTATTTTAAATTGTTGTAAATAAACCTGATACAGAAAAGCATACAATAAAAAACAACTATATAATCTCTATTTGGGTCATATCTCCACTTATGAGAAAATTGCACATTTGTCTATTGGTATGAAGACTGAAAAGGATTACCGAGACACACAGCGACTGATTAACATTAAGCTGCATTGAACTTCTCCTTTTGTTTGCCATTGGGACAGCTAAAAGTATAAGAAGCCTTAGAAGAGTAACCAATTCATTCTCTTTAAGCTTGCAAGGTTACATTTCTGGCATGTATACAAATACATAATCTTCAAGGTAAGCACACTACCTAGCATGTCTGTAAGAAAGGCTATATGTATTTTATTTAATCATGTAATGGAATGTACCTGCTGGGCAGAATGTTCCTCTAGGTATCGTGCCTTACTCTTCTTACTGGGGTAGGAATACAGACAGTAAAAGCACTGCTCTAGTGCAGTTTCTAGCTCCTCTTTATATGGATGGGCCTCTTCAGATGTTGAAGCTGCAAGTTCCTTCTGAAGTACACGCACCTTACAAAGAAAAGCCTTTTGCAATCACGAAGCAAAATATGGCAACTTTTTAAATAAAATTCAAAAACAACAATTTTAAGACCTTCTTTATTAAAGTTGAAATATAAAATTCCTAATATTTTACTAGTTTCTTTTCTCACTTTTAAGGATTATTTAATAATCAGCTAAGACTTTCACAAATGTTAGACTTGGAAAAATAAAAACAGGCTGCGGGTTTATTAATAAAAGCATTTAATAGAAATGTAACCAATAACTTCAATAGTTACTAAGCCACACTAGACAAAAAAAAAGTAGTCTTCATTAGGCCAAACTATAATATTTCAAATGCAAATTTATTGAATTATCAGTTAGTTACACACTAAGATTTATCTACAAAAGGCCAGAATATGAATAAAAAATAAAACTTCAGATTGATTTATGTAGTATATTCAATGTTATAGAACACAGATTCTAAACATCAGAGTAGGAAACTAAAAATTGTATAAAGCATATCCTACATAAAATTTGAGGAGTGCTCCATCGGAGTTGCAGCACCAGGATCTCCTCCCAAGATACTCATGGGCAGTGTTGAGTAGCATTAAGGATGATGGCAACATTGGAGTATCAGAATCATCTGAAAGTAAAATCCAAGATGAAACCATAAAATGTTACATATGTTTATATCATATGTACCCAAAAAGATTGGCTATGATCACAATTAAGAAAATAATACAAATTATAAAGCAGTATCATGTTTACAATTGTAGGAATGAATGCCTGCTCACAAGATTTAAACAACCTATTTTATCATTCTTTTTGCACATGATGTATTATCGATAAAAATACTTTCTGAAATGAAACATAGCCATAAAATAACTTAACAAGAATACAGTGATCATCTCATCGTAATGAGCTACAGAACAATCAAATATTAAAAGCAAGGGTCCACCCACCCTGCTCGTGCAAGTGCTGCTCCCGGAGAGAGTTGAAGTCTTCCTCCTCATGTTTGATAATACGATACAAAATGATCCAGGGAAGCACCGATGACATAGACGGATCTTTGGCCTCATCTGGGATGGCCATGCTGCAGTCTATCAGCTTTTAACAATAAACGCCGCATCAAAATAAAAAGTCTGAGGTTAACTACTACTCAAAGGACATATCAAGGTCCACAAGCTACTTGATCTGACGTGTTTACTTTGATATGCCAAAGAAACAAAAATACCAGTTTTTTCATATCTTTTACTAAGAAAATGTTAACTTTTTACCAGGGACTAATACTTGAAAAAGATAAGTGAAATGGTAGACTCTGATATTGATAAACAGATTGTGAGGATGAGGAAGTAACAATCCAGTGAAATGAATAATCAGATTCTGAAAAATACAATACTTATTTATTAGCTTGTGTCTCTTAACAGTTATCCTCTTTTACTATACCAAATTGATCTTTGGTCCTCCTCTTTCCTCCTCATGCTGTGCTCAGATGGACTTTGGCATGAAAATGGTTTTAGATCTAATCCCAGGGTCACATCTGGCCAAGTGGAGTCATGGAAGGTCTTTATTTAGCTCAGGGGATTGCCTACTGCTCTTACAGCTGTTCTGTTTCTATATTGGCATGCACTTAACCTCTCCTATTGACAATGTGTTTTTCTCACTAACAAAGGGACTGTGTGCAGACTTTACACTGCCCTGTGCTATCCTAGTAGTGCTATTCTTGGCTCTGGCAACAAAGAAAAGCAGACATACTTCCCACTCTGCCTATAAGCATTTTTATATTAACAAAGTAACATGAATGTACAGTATATTACACAAAGCAGTGAAACCAATAGAATAATTATTTCTATGCTGAATGCATAACTATATCTACAAACAATATTAAAACATATTAAAATTAACAAAACATACCTGTATAAGATTGTTGGTCAATCGTACTAAGCAGATGGAGCGCGAGGCACTCTTCAATACATTACTATCTTCAGAAAAGCACAGGTCAATTCCATCCAGCAGCTGCATTACCGTTGTAATGTATTCCTCTTTAGTTGAGGAAGTGGCAGCATTATTCATTTGCTGTATTGCTTCATTCAGTGATATCTCCGAACACTCCAGGCACTGTTTAAAGTCCTTCAGTTGTAGCAGTGAGCTCTGGAATTAAAACATTTCTTAAGACATTATATTAAAAAGGAACGTATACCATATCCATATTTAAAGGAAGTAACAAAGTGATATATCTACAGTATTTTCAAACGAACTCTGTTTGCATTCACAAAAACTGAATTGAAAATGACAAATTCCCATTCTATATCTTGCTACTAAATACACTTATATGGCATTACAGGCTTGTTCCAAATGTCATCTCATATTTTTACATTACTTCCAGGAACAGGAAAAAAAGAAAGCTTATTTTTCCTTATCAAATGATAACTGCACTCAGAAGCATCACTCTAGTTTGGCTAAACTTTCTCTTTCAAAAAAGAGGAGTTGCACATTGAATAGATCACTCAACTCCAGTTCACAAGCAATGCCCTGGCCTAAACCGAAAATACAGGGTGAGCTGCTAGAAACCTCTAGGAACAACAGGCCAAAGGTAAAAGTCCTTAATTCAAATTAGATTTGGGGTGGAATTTACTACACAGCACTACAGGATACTTTTGTCACTTGTTGCTTTATATGTAACTTTGTAGTTTTCAAAATTAATTTCTTGTTTAATATGTTAGGTTGTGGCACTATTGTTTGGAAAGTGAAATTTTGAAAACACATTAATATTTTTTTGCTTTGTTGTGTTCTTCCTATCAGAATGTTTAGCCTACATTCAAGGTGATGTGAATTAATACTTTTTAATATGAAACAGTCAAACTTCAATAATTATTTCATATGCTAGCTCCAATAAATATACCTACATTATTCAGTGTTAAAGTGAGCTATGGTAGTTAAAAACATACAACCTTTTGTTGATATGAAAAGAAAAATATTATTATGAAAAAACCAGACTGACCTGGAGAAGTAAGAGCTGAGTGGGTCTCTCTGGCGTAGAAGTGACAAATTCCAGTTGCTTGCCACGACCTGACCCTCCATTACCGAGTGTTGGCTTTAATAGTCTAACTACTGATTCATAATCCCCAGATTCAAAAAGTCGTTGAATTTCTTCAAGAGACTGACAACGCTCAAGGGATTTTAGCTTTTTATTGATCTGCAGTAAAGAAGGAATTTTGTATGTTTTCTTCCATGCAGGACATCCCAAACAATAAGACCATTTAATATAGATCTTTACAAAAAAACGTCCTCCTAATACCAGAGATAAAAAGACCAAGGCCTTCCAAAATCTTTTCCTAGTTCAGGTTTTCATATTCAGTCCTGGGGACCTCAAGTGGCCAAATATTTTTGTTTCAACCAGTTTACAATGTGTGGATCATTCTGATTTCATTTAATTAGTTCGACTAATTAGGAAAAGCATAACATCTTGATTTTTACATTTCTAAGACATTTAGAATTATTTTTTATTTTTGCTATAGCATTAAATGCTTAAGTCTTTTGTTGTTTTCCTATTAATTAGATTTTTTTTCAATTGTATTCTAATAATGACAATTACCATCTAACTGATGCCCAGACAAATGACAATGAACGTTAAAGGCTGGGACTCTTTCAGCATCAGACGCACCAGCCTACTCATTAGTAAATAATGGATTAAATAATACCTGGTAAAGCAGACCATAAATCATAATGATTTAAAAAATGTAAACACACTAAATTATCACCATGTAAATAAACTTCTTATATGCTTGGTTAATTCTAAAAAAAAAAACTTAATTTTGTAACTTCTGCTTTGACCCCAAAACAGAGAAAGTGGAGGAAAAAAAACAGCCTGCTTACTTAAGATAGGAATCCAATTAAAACATGTTCTCCCCAGAATTGAGCATTAGAACCAGAGACCTTATACATCATCAGCTAGTGACCTTTTCTGCGACATGTCCACATTATTCTTTTCATTCCTTGTTACACTTTCAAAAGTAAATATAGAAACCAACTACAATTTTCAGCTACTGAATGTACATCCATCAACACAGAATGACATTTAATGGTAGTCCAGTCCTTTCTGACAGCAAAAACCTAAGACACCCATACACCGCACTTGTAGACTCAAGTCTCTCTGTATTCTGGCTGTTACTGGTCCATTCAAACAAAGGTTAGGCCAACTACAGAAAATACATTTTTAAAAGAAACGTTATACAAATAAATATTTTGCCAACTGAAGCTTACAGAATTTTACTTTTTGTTCACCAATTGTTAGTGTATGGTCAAATGTTAGTGTATGGTCTTTTAATAGACACATTTTTAAATTTACAATAAGATACCTTTTCGTAAATCAACACAAAACATAAAATTATTTGACTAGTCTTATTCTATTCAGGGTTGTGGTAGTGAAGCTAAACATACCAAAAAATATTTGATGTTCATGCTTCAACTTGGAATGATTACATCTGTAGGACTAACCTCTTCTATGGAGACTGTAGCATCCACAAGAAGATTGGGAAGTAGAATATTTAACTTATCTTCATTTTCATTTTGCAGCAATGGTGAACCTTGCAGCAAACTTGTACAAATATCATAGCTTTCCAAAGCCTGCTCCATGTCCCCCTATAAATATAAAAATCAATAAAATGCATAACATGGTTATTAGAACAAAGTCCATCACAATTGGTGAAAACCATAGTCAATGATTAGCCCGGTAATTGATCAAGATGCCAAAATAAATATTAACTGGATAGAAACATAAAGATAGAAATGTCACGTCACACTATGCCACTCTTCAAAAAAACCTGAAACTTAAGCAGACAATCATATAAAACGATACCAAAAACTATGTGTAATTTGGAACTCCTTGGCCCTTCAGGCAGAATCCAGCAACCTTGAGAGCATTTGTCATTACTCAGTTATCATTGTTTAACATTTGGTATATCTCTTTGCTTCAAGTCATTTACAAGATTGCAATACAGTTGGCTTATAGTTTTTACCTGTAATGCAAGGAAACGAGCTTTGAGCCAGTAGACTCGGACAACAAAATTGACCCACTCATCTTTAAAGAGATCTCTCTGGGAGGAAGCAAAGCTGATCTGCATTAGGTCACCTAAGAAGTATTGTCCAGGAAAATCTGCATTGTTTTCTGCAGAAGTTATAGGTCCCTTCTGTGGTGAAACTAAGAAAAAGGACATAATACAGTAGAGATTAAGCAAAACACAGACATAAAGTGATTGTTGTGATGTGCAAGTCATATAATTTCTTAAAACAAGCATATTAAAGCTATCCTTACCAGAATTACTATTGACCTTTGTTATTAACCACTGATCCAACTGTAACTCCATGCAGGAAAGGCCCATCATCATCATTTCCTAGATGTAATCAATAAAACAAATTTAATTTTTCTTTTAATGTTTATTCATATACCTCATAATACTAACACACATATCTTGGAAATAGTCTTATAAACCCAAAAAAAAAAACTTAGGAGCCAAGTACTGTGCATTAACATTTTGCTTTCATTTTCTCCAGAATTCAAATATTGTCCTTACTGGGTTGCAGAATATTTCATGTAAAAAAGGTAACAAGGTAAATATCTCCTAAATTAAGACACTTGAACCAAAAAAATCGTTAAAATTGACAAAAGTTTAAGTGTGTCAAGTCAGAAGAAGCATAAATCACCTACACTTTCAAGATAGTGTGTCGTGTTACCTTTGTTGATGGCACAGCTTTGCCCTGTGGCCCAAATTACAAACAGTACAACAGAAATACAAGTAAGTTTAAAATCCATCAAAATGTGCCAAATTCCAATTTCTAATATAGTAACAATGTTTAATATCATCAGATTTTATATTCCAAAATAGTAAAACTAATAAGAATGAAATTTCAGCTTACAAAACTCGACATTTCAAAATGTACATAGTCCTTCCTACCTATAAACAAATTAGCACTACTACTTTCACTTTATTTACAGAAAGAGAAAACTTAATACATTTTTGAAATACCATGCAGTTGGATACTGTAAACCACCATTTCATTACCTCATTATGCAAAAACTTTAGACATTCTCTATGACAAAGTTTACATAAACTTGAAGCAATATCTATAAAATTAAAGCCAACTTAAACAGAATGAAGACATTTGACCTCTGGTGCCACTTAATTCATTTGCTAACCCTCGGCTTCTGCATTTAAGGATTTGAAATTGTGTGTAAAGACATAATAAACTAAACTAAATTTCAGTAGATCATTCCCTTTTTTTCTCATTGCAAATGTTATAAATCCATCCATCCATTATCCAACCCGCTATATCCAAACTACAGGGTCACGTTGAATAATGGAAAACATTACCAATCCAAAATCAATCCCCAAAGTCAGTTAGAAACTTAGGATGTATTTCAGTACAGTAAATCAATATGTAATATGCAGACTTGAAATGAAAATGTATCAGCATAGCTGAGCGCACACTTCCCACCTGTATCTAAGATTATACTTAGAAAGAATTTGTCATGTGCAACACACCCATACTACATTTTGGTGGCCTACCCTGCCTATCTCTGAATAAAATTCATATGTATTCTTTACCTCACTTTACCTCTTCTCCTTTTTCCCTCTCAAAAGTTAAATTTTGTGCCTAGAACTTATTATTTAACTGCATACCTTAATATGCTGGTCACTACAATCACGGAGCAGAGGATTAGGAAGTCCACAGTTGTGTTTCCTCCAGTTGTTGTAAATTTCTAAGACAACGATAGCCAAACCAGGAGGCCACTCAACCAGAAACCTCTGGCCAATAGCTTTCAGGTAGCGCATCATCAGCTCAAGTATTCCACCATTATTCATATTATTTATCAAAAAACTGTGGACATCTTGCCTTTCTGCAAATAATCCAAAGTATTTATCAGTTAACAACAAAGTGGATGCTTTATTTATTTATTTATTTATTTTTTTAAATAGGACATAGGGTTTTAGTCTTAAATTACAGAAGATGCACACCTATGTTCTACAAATGATGCCTTTATTAAAAAAAAAAATCTCATAAGAAAATTAAAAACGTTACCAGATTCTGTGAAAGTCGTTGAGTCAAAGGACATGGAGTGTGAACCTAGATGTTGATTGTGTTCTGGTTGTAAGTCAGACTGAACCTCATAGTTACTTAAACTCTCTTCATCATCCTCTGGGCCCAACTTCTTCAGTCTTATTTAAAAAAGAAAAATCACAAATTAAACAAAGCACAACAGTTCCATTTTTAAAATCTACTAAATTTATATTCAAAAGATTATCAAATTTACAATGCTAAACACAGATGCCTCCATCAAAAGTAAACCTTCATTCATCTAACTTACTGTACTATAATTTCAACAAACCTGGATGGCAAAAATTTGACAAGCAGCTCCTGGAAATCAATCTTCTCCTCCTTTTTACACTTTGTGTTTCGGACTCGGGCCGAACGCCTTTTTGCGGTTTCACCGCTGTCCTCAATTGTGCGTTTACGCTTTGTGACTTTCTTTGCCTTGTCATTAACTGCAGAATCAGCTGAAACACAATGAGCAAAAATGAAGAGTATATATTGTTCAGACAACAATGAAAAAAAAAATGTTTTTTTCTACTTGTAAGAAAACAAGATATATTTTAAATTTTAAAAAATTCAGTATTTTTTCTCTTTGATTTTATACCCCAGTTTTAAGACATTAAAGAAATTCTACAATAAGATGTTAAAGGACATTTTATGTTTACCTAATATTGCAATTAAAAAATAAAAATGGATATGCAATGTAAACATGGTGACAATATTTAAAACCTCTTCCCTGATGTGACCTTCATTCTCTCTGGCTTAAGGATTATGTTTTACATTTTTGAAATGCATCTTTTAAATGTGTCTACGTATCAATTGCATTTAATATCAATCTAGCCAGGTACTGAAGAAAAAGCAGTGAAATTCAAAAGTCTGTAAGGTCGATTATTACCTCCTCTCATTTTTTTTGAATATACACATATAGAAACCATTACTGTAACCCACTTCTGAAGCTTGTACATAACTACGTGAACTTTTCAAATTTTAGCAGTACAGATTTTTCACAGAAGTGAATCATAATTAAAATTTTCCCTTTGCAGGCGCAAAAAGCAAACATTGTAAAATAACCATGATCTAGTATTGTGTAGCTTTTTAAACTTTTTTTTAAAGTTTTAAACTGTGTACTATTCTCCACTACAGCAATTGATGTGCCACTCATTGCAGCCAAATATACCAACCACACACACTTAAAGATGCCTCGTTTCCAAGTTCAAGCTTCCAGATTTTCCATCGGTTTCAAAAAAGTGACAGCATTTAAAACATACATTTTTATTCTATCCAAACCATGCAATTTGTAAAATGTTCCCTAATGTAAAAATCAAAACATTTATTCCACCAACAGTCACAAATTTTGCACACGGGTGAAAAATTAAAAAAAAAAAAAAGAGAATGAAGTTGAAATGAAAATCATCAACTGAACTCACCTATGGTTGTAGTTACTTCAACAACATGATGACTTTGCACAATCTGACACAGTACAGCAGGCTGAGTTACTGGAACTTGTGGTGTGGTAGGCTGGGGCGTAATGATGTCAGAAGTTGTGGTCTGGATTACAGTGACAGCAGAAAAGGACAATGGAGAGTTTAAAAGATGGCTTGGATCCTGATATTCAGAAAGATCAATTCTCTTGCCAAGACTTGGTTGAGGTGGTTCACAGCTTGTTTGGTATTTATACATCGCCAGCAAACTTTCTCCAAGGCATTTCCAACTAAAAGAAAAGAAAAAAAAACACAAGTATTAATGCACAAATCAAACTGGCTTAAGGAAAAAAATGACCTGCTACAACTAAAAAGCACTAGTTCAAAGTACTGTTTTTGGGTTCTCTTCTCTTTGGTAGTATGTTACGTGTGCTTAACCCAAATGAACAAAAAAACTAGAGCTAGCAAAAATTAATTCAACATATATTCTTCCATTTCATCCATCTATCATCCAACCCGCTATATCCTAACTACAGGGTCACGGGGGTCTCCTGGAGCCAATCCCAGCCAACACAGGGCACAAGGCAGGAAACAAATCCCGGGTAGGGCAACAGCCCACCACAGTATTCTTCCATTTAGTAACGCAAAATGAATGTATTGCACTCAATACCGATTACCAAAGAAGTGCATTCTGTATTTCAAGGCTAAGCTATAAAACATACACTAGACTGATGGAATTGCTCGACAAACAGTAACACATTAAAAATAAAAAAATAAAAAAAACTAAGTGTTAAATTTGTTTAACATCATTAATTTTGCAACTTATGATGTTAAATTATTACACAGAGTAGATAGCATATATAGCATTTGAAATGCACGTGTGTGAAAGAAAAAACTGCAAAATAAATTGAATTTACAATTTTTAAACAATAGCAAATTATTAAGCTTTATTATCATACTTATTACATAATATGAACAAGTTACAGGATGCTTTGACCTGCACTACAGTATTAAAATCCCATATGCAGATCAATAAAAGTCAATGATATTTTATTTACAACACAATACAGTAATGTTAACCAATCGAAGAAAAAAAAAGAATTTAAAAGCATAAATACACAAACACACATCTTGAGAAAATGAGTTATTAGAACAATGGAATTTCTAAATTAAAACCTAGAGAGATGGGGATGATCTTTATTTTCTCTCTTTCCTTCCTTCTTTCATAGAACATTCCTCTTACTTTTTGATTTATTGTTCACATCTACTAGAATAAACTGTTACAATGAAACAACATCTATTTGTTACTATGCTATTATCTTTTGGTTACAGGACATTTTCAGCTAAAATAAACCAAATATCTTTTTTACTCCATTGACCAAAAATTATAATTTGTCCCTTTTTCAATAAAGGAACATTCTGATATTACTTTTAGATCCTAGGGTAGGGAGGAAGCTCTTATCTTAAAATTGTGTACAATTATGATGCTACTTTATGACTACTAGGCTACGGATTTAGCATTTGCTGGAAGCAAAATAAGGCAATGTTAATTTAAATATTTCAAACTTTACTGCAAGTACTTTTGGGACTGTTCGAGACTCAAATGTTGCCACTCTTCAAAATAGAAGCTGCAACTGCTCTGGAAATAGAAAGAATTTAGATAAATTTCAAAGTTATTTGAAATGCAGGGATATTATAAAGTACAATAAAGAAATACATTTTCTTTTATCTGCTGTTATGAACTTTAAATGTGGATAACCACTGTATACAATTGACTTTCTCTTCTAATTAAGTCATTTAGTATGGCATAAAGACTATGAACTGAAAAAACATAAGGGAAAAAATAGAATAAATCAATCTATTTTTATAAAGATTGAATTAAGAACCATTTTGAAGCATCTTAGACTGTTTTCATCTACTACAGAAGTGAGGTTAGTAATATTTAAACTGCACATGGACTTTTTAATGACCCTGTGTTTCTTAGTATTGGAAATTTTTTAACCTCCACAACTTCCATGACTTAAAATTACTGAATGACTTTAAAAGGTGCTACATGTTACAATTTTATTCTATTTTTAACAACCACATACAGAGCACTTAGATGCATCCATTATGTTTTGAGACTTATTTACAAACAACAAGGAGAAAAATGTGATAAAATACTAAAGATTATGGGGAAATATATGTGGTAAAGAGTAAATTCAATTTTGGGTTAACTACTCCTTTCAATTGAGGACAGCCTCTGAAGAAAATAACAAAAATCAAAATTGAATATTTACGAAAATAGCATCTTACGTGAAATATGGAAGAGGTTGAACAAGTTTAAGGTCGGGCTGCTTCACTTGTACACTCAACTCTTGTCGTCTCCTCCTTAAATCCAATGCTTCAACAACAATTGCTTTAGCTTCAGTTTCATCTACGTCCGCAGAATGAATTGACATATCACTGCAAAGAAATGCATGAATAATTGTGTAATGTATGTAAGGTGTTTTCTGTACTTAAAAAGATACAGTATTGAAAAGTTATTTCTCCTCTAAGACAGTCTATACAGTATAAGCCATGTAGGTACTTAAGGAACAGCTCAAAGCGACAGCAAGACACAAGTAAAGCGACAAATGTTGTAAACTTGCAACACTGCAATGTGCCATTGCGGAGTTATGAAAAATTGATCATAAATTGCGATTAAAAAAGGCAGTATCATAAATAAGCTTGGAAAATACAGAAAGATAAACAAACTACACTTAAAATTACATAGGGTAGAAATACTTACTTGAAGAATTATATGGAATGTTAACGAATGGTGATTTTTTTCTTTAATACTGACAAATATCAAATTACAATAACACACATACACACACAATTTTAAAGCTAGTGCTTATTTTACATAATGTTAAAGAACTATAGCACATTTGAAGTGTAATTGTAATGCATACCATTTCAAAAACAAGCGAAAAGAATCCTTCCTGAGGCAGGGCTGCTCTTCAAATATTTTCTCCTTTAACACTAGGCCTTTAGTATAACAACAGTCTTTTTCAAGTGCTTTACAAATATAATACAAGCAGCCTAAACAAAACAGAATGAGACAGTGCATTGGAAGCATTTTTGGACTCAAAAATAAATTATATTAGACTTTACCAGTGTGTAAGACCACCTGTGTCTCTGAACCAGAACTATTTCAAGTGCTATTAACTTGTGTAGAAATTACACTAGGCACAGTGCTGCACACAGTGTCTTGCTATGTTAGTTTTATTAGTACATCTAATTTAATAATGAATTATATAAATTGTATGAAAAACTGAGCATATCTGTATATATAATAGTAATACTACAATTACATTTTATTTAGGACATTTACCAGGCTCAAGGTGGTTATTAAAATGTTAGGTGATAATGCACTGTGCAGGCTTTGATGAATGTTACTCTGAAAATGTTGTGTTCAATATCCAGATAGCAAGCCTGCACTAAAAATCCCCCAACGCATGAAAAATACAACCTTCAAACAGAAAATGGTTGGGCATTCCAAATTGCCATGGAATATATTTAATTTTCAAATTAATTGTCATGGTTGTCAACAATTCTATCAGTAGCACTATGCACTTTGACAGTATTCCAAAATGAGTTGGTTTGTTTTATTATTTTGTCATTGTTAGTATGACATGTACAATATGCAGTCCATAGTGCTATTATAGATAGTGTATAAGATTCCAGTGGCTTTGCAGAGGTTTCTCTTAATTTTATGGCACTGCTGTACATGACAGCAGTATGTTGTTTTATTACATATATTATATTAAAAAAGGCAAAAATACAAAAAGAATTGCACAAACGAATCATTATGCAGTCACAAAAACACCTATACTGGAAATTCTGATACCTCTTTAACTCTATATGTTCATTTGGAAAAAAGCAGAAAGTGGATTATATGTACATTCCAGTAAATCACTACTTACAGCTATAATCACTAATGGTATACAGAACAGTAATGAGCTGGTCCAGACATGGCCAGTGGTCAGGGTTACAACGCAGTCCTTCTTCAAAGGCATGTCGAGCCAAAGGGATTCTTAACAATCGAACAGCCACTTGACCAATCTTATACCACATGTTCACATCAGTGGAATCAAGCATGACAGCCTGTAGAGAGTGAAACATTTGCTTTAAAAGTATTCAGTGGCAAAGGTTAATACTCCAGTGTATCATTTTCTGAAAACTCAGTAAATGGCAATCACTATTATCTAATTTTTTTCCATATTATATGCTGCAGAGGTTAGTCCTCTTTGATTGGTTTATTGGTCAAACAGTTTTCAGTAACATATATGCAATCACCTCTAAGTAAAACTCCATAGCTTTTTCCAAGTCTTCCCTTTGAACGGCGAGACTAGCCAGGTTTTTAAAGGTGGAATATTTCAGCATCAACCCTGGGTGCTTAAGTCCAGCTTTTTCTTCTTCTTCTTCGGATGGTATGGCCTTAAATGAAACAAAAATGAAACATTAATTTATACTTGACACATATGCATATTTTATATTGCAATTACATCTGATTTAGCAATAAATAAATAAATAAATCTCTCTATTATAATAAAAAAATCCTGGGATGAGATGTGACTTTTCACAGAGATACATTCATGTTCTGCGAGACGAGACTTAGTGCCAAGAGATTTAACCACAACCGGGGCCGGAAATAAAAGTCAAAGAGTAGATGACAAAGTAGAACATCGTAAAGAAATCAAAAGTGTTGGTGCGATACACATGCAGAGCAGGTTTGAGATAATGAAAGTACTAAAATTCGAAAGTCTCAAAAAATTGACAGTAAAAATCACATTAGTGCTAACAAACAGAAATTATTACTCAGTGAAATAACAGAACAGCGAAAAGAGATCGACTATATTGTTCGGATTTAAATTTTAAGTCAAATCCAAATACGTGAGCGGAAGAGACGCGAACTGGCTGGCGCATAGCGCAAGCTGGGGTGGTTGACGAGCAGGGAGCAAAGCCCCGTAATAAACAAATAAATAAATAAAATACCCAGAAAATCCAAAATTTAAAGTTAAAGTTGTGCCATTTCTATCTTAAACCAAACTTTCAGTATTAACACTGTAACTAAAAACTTTGTATAACTGCATAAACTTGACGTAAACCATGAACAAGGCAAATATTAAAGTCAAAAAGCAGAATGTAATTTTAAATTAATAATGCAAACATTCAAGAGATATTATTTTTTGAAAATTTCTTTAAAATATAGGCAGATTTAAAGGACCAAAGTTCACCACTGTAAACAGAAAATGATGAAAAAGTTGTTCCCTAAAGCTAGGTTTACAGAACAAAAACACAAACAGCAAAATCTAAATCAACACACAGCAACAATCAAATAGATAAAAATGTAAAAGATGTAAAACAGATGTACTACCTCCTTGAGCAAGGGTGTCTCAAGGAGCTGATGGTAGGCTTTTGCAGAGTCCTCAAACTTATCATGTTTCTGCAGGTCCAAGGCTCTGTGATACAAAGCAAATGCTTCTGCTTCCTAATAAAATGTGAAAAACAAATAAATAATAATGAGGGCACACAGTGAAGTTTATTAACACTGATTACAACTCAGATTATACACGGCCTAAAATGCAATTGTGAAACTTCTAAGATAATCTAATTTGTCCAGTACAAGACTTTCACATTATAAAGTTATAATATGAAAGGTTTCACTTTATCACAAAACATATGTTGTTGAATGCAAACATACTGTCATAAGAACACACTACAGATCACTTCTTATTTACATATCTCCTCAGGATAGTGACAGTGATATAATACCAACATTTTGCTAAGTTTCATTCAGATTAAGAGCTTCTCAATCAAGTCACATTCTGACAAACAAACTTAACCTCAGAATCCTAGTGAAAACATGTCCAGGGAAGCTCTAAGTTGAAACAAAACTGAAATCAAAAAATGTTGTTATCTCTTTTCTTAAGGAATGTGTCTGGAAAGTAAAAAAGTTTAGCACTACAAAGATATCAAATTCTAAAAGTATCACATAGACATTGCATGCCAATATTGCATTGGCAATATCTTTTAGGTATGTAAGTCATTTTTGCAAAGGTTTGCAGAGAGCTGTGCTAGTACTTTTTGTGCTTAAGAAAAAACTTAAGAAATTACCTTACTTGGTTCTCCATTAGCTTAAAGTAAAATAAGGAAAAGTAAAAAAAAAAAAAAAATCCATATTTATTTTAGGAGAATTAGATTTCAGGTAATTTCAACAAAACCAGCTTTCTGAAGCACAACAACTGCTAGTTTATCTTTGTTATTTTTGTTAGAATTATTATAACCAGACCTGCGAGTTTTAATGTATTTATTGCTTTTTAAGCTCCACTTGACATATTTGGATTTTATTGATTATTTTCACTGCACTGGTTTTTGAACACTTTGGACTGGTTTTAACAAAAGCACTGAACACTTGGCACTAAATCCTTGCTGACTGAGTAGTTACCACAGGTATTAAGGTTGCTCCACTGTCATTTGTGATGAACTGTCTGTAAACAACTAAAAAAGGTTAAGTGCCTTCTCTGACTCCTGTGTACATGATGTTATAGTTATCATTGTGATTATTTTTAAAATTTAGATTTAAGTTTGAACCATTTATTTAGCTGACGTTTTATGTTGATGATGTCTGTAAGAAATATTACGAGTTTTGCTGTATATTGAACATGTGACAATAAAATGACCTTGAATTTGACCTTGTGTTACATACCTGGGCTTCTTTTGTCTGAGTCTTATAACTCTTGAGAGAATCTTCAAATTCATCTCCTGTTACAGAAGCTGCATTTAATGCTGCAATCCTTATCTAAAAAAACAAAGAGTTCAAACAATGAACTTGATGGGATACAATATTGCTTCCCTTACGGGTACAACTATATTTAGTCATACATTGTGTGCATTTAAAATAAAATGTTGGCTTAAATGATGAAAAATTCAAAATAAACACTTGGGTAATTTGTAAAGGCTGAAGGCTATGGCATTAGGCAATACAACACAAGGCTTAAACTAGAAACAAGTGCTATTAAAACATACCATTTTTCTTTATCCTTTTTTCCATAACCACTGGCAGTTACCGAGTGTCAGCTATTTTAATCTGAGAAAACAAAGCAAGTACATATTATGTGATTACTTATGGTCCGGAAACAGGTGTGCACCAATACAAATAAATATAACAGTTCATAACTTATTCAAATATTATAGAAGGTTTCTCTATTTATTCATACCTTCAATACATTTGTTAATTTTCAAATGAAAAATCCTAACATGTAAGTTAACTAAAATAAATCTCAAAAAATGGCTTTAATGGCAAATGTATGGGTTCTGTTAAAAAAAAATGGTGGAAGGGAAAACTTGCAGCCATTCTGGCCCTCCAAGATCATTAGTGAGGATCCCTACTGTACAATGTAATGCAAATTTGTCTTGGATAAATAAAAGAACTAACATATCATATAGTTAAATATCAATTTAATTATTAGCAAAGACTTGTCTTGTAGCTAGGAATAAGTTGGAATGAAAATCAACAAACTACACAGACTACACATCTGGACAGTGATACATAATGATTATTATTTAGTTATTTAATCCAAGGAGACTTAAGACATTTGAGATACAACTGGTTATATTTCCTTTGTCCAGTTGGAGCACAACTTCTTAGCTTGAAGTAGAAAGCCTTAACCATTACGTTACAGTGCCTGGCTCCAACTCCATTATATATCATATATATATATATATATATATATATATATATATATACGTACACAGAGTACTGTAAAAAGCTCTGGGCAAGAACAAGGAGTCATCATCAAGTTATCAGTATCTCCGTTTTGATGTAAAAGTTAGGCGTACAGTTTACAGTAACAGTCCGTTTGCTGATTCCCATTGAATTATGTTATTTTATTGGTCTTTGTCGCATTAAGGAATCACTAAGAGCATTATTAATCTCGTTTTGTGTATGTCGCCTAACACGACTTCATTATGTATATCGTAAGTCCATTTTGATAGTAGATGTCGGATAAGTGGAATAAGCAGCAGAGCCTATCCTAGAAACCTGCAAACCTTCCACTTCAGGATACCCAACAACACATTAAAAGCGACAATTCTGACTTCCTAAGAAATGCATAACAGTAAAAACCACTCAAACGTCGCGAGAGACAGCGAGTCCTGCATCAAAACGATGCAAAAGGCCGGGTTTGACAGTCGTAAGCGTTTTGTTTTCAATTCATCTGTACGGGTGTTGACGCTGTGCGTATCTAGCTTTCACTTTCAAGTATACATAATGCATTTGAAACTTGTCTTGGCGCATGTTTATACCTTTATTATTATGTGATAACAAGAATTTATTATTAAAATGTAAGTAAACACTCAATACTACAGAAAGACAAATCCTACCGGTCACATCCTACGCTCAGGATGAGGAGTGCGTTTACCTGCAGCAATAAGCCTTTCTATTGGATGAGCGGTGCCGGCAAGGGCAGGACCAATCACACGCCCTCTTATTAAAGAGCTTGCCAACAGCGCGCGTGGAATAACAGAGGCTGGATAAAATGCGTGTATTGGCGCGGGCACACACAAATGAATGTTACAGACCGATGGTATGCAAGTACTTATTTGTTCAGTCTGTGTCTTGGTAGAGATCTAGCTTTCGACGTTTGCTGTGGGGCAACATACGATGGTCGTCAGCACTGAAATTAATCACTAATCACAATGTTATTTTCCTTTTTTTTTTTTTTTTGCATTTATCCAGAAATAAAACGGAAAGAAGCGGTCATTTATGTGGTTGATGGTCAAGAATTAACATTTTCCTTTTTGTTTTTTTTTACTTTTCTGGATGTTTAGTAGCTTAATACCTACTCGGATGGGTAACACGAAAGTAGTTACTCCATTTAGAGTCATTTTGCATGATGTCTGCTCATTCACATTCACGTACAATAACGAAAGCAAACTCCGTTTAAGGTGAATTTAAAAAAAAATGCAAAGTAAGCTTTTTAAACAATACGAATGTCTTAATTTCAAACAACGAGTTTAAGTTCAAAATAAAAGGAAGAAACTAGTAGTTATTAATCAATGGTATCAAAAGAAATTGATTGATAGGGAAAATGGTCAGAAAGAACAAGCACTTGCAGCCACCAGGCGTCCTATGGGACTTACCCTGAGAACCACTGGGTTACAACACCACACCCAATCTGCTTTTTAAATTAAGTGTACTTTTTATCATTTTATTTTCTGCAGTGTGCCAGATACAGCAAAGATAGGCTGGAGCTTCTTGTCTCGTGCCAGTTTAGGCACATTAGATTTCCCAGAGGAAAAAAACATGAAAAGCCTGCGCGTAGTCCTTAAAAGTGCCTAGCCCTAGTGTGTTTCACATAGTGTCAATTATTACGTCATCAAATGCTTTGTCAGACTTCCGTTTTCTTTCATAAAAGACTATACTTCTGATTTATGAAATTAAAATATTAGAACTCAGTATTTTATTGGATATTTTTGGCCACCCATCAATCTTTTTACCTGCCTATTCATTTATTTCTGGGTCCATTTTTTTTTCCCGCCGTCATAATTGGTAGCATTGAATCCAGCCTTCCACAGTGGGCCAAGCTGTTGCAGCATGCAACGCTGTTTTTAATATCACCATCTTTGCAATGAGAAAGGAAACTGTAATCCTTGGAAGAAATCCATATGAGTAGTGCAATAATATGCTAACAGTACACCGAATGCTATTGAGCCAGGATTCAAACCTGGGTCCTACAGCTGGGATTCAGCTCCTACAATGCCCCTTCTGTACAACTATTAAAAAGCAGTTTAGTTTAGTGCTATTCCAAAAGCATTCCTCTGCAACATCAACAACTATGGCATAATGTAGTCATGGTTTCCTTGCAAAGAAAACAGTTGATACAATATCAGAAAGTGCATTTCATAAAAATTCCAACACAATGGTTGATTAGAATACAACTGAAATTATTATTTTTTTTTTTTTTAGATAGACAATACAGTTTGTTGGGATTCTTTGAGGTGCTTAAAAATGACCTGAGAGAATAACTGAAACAGGTATTAAACCATTATGGATCCCAAAATAGAGAGAAGAGTCAAGTCACTACTTTAGGCAAGAAAGTAATACATAATAGAGCTTAAAAATGTACCTAAAGAGGGTATCCTAGAAGTTCTGGAGAAGGGTTTTAATAAAAGTTACCATCAGTAAATGTCAGATTTATACAGGGGAGGGCAGAGTGGACGGTTATATAGGGTGGTCCAGATCTAATTATGCAGTTTTCATTACGCTATAACTTAAGTTTATTACATAGAAAATCACCCGAAAAATCCCGGACCATCAAGAAGTGTGCGAACTGACGACATGAAGAATCGTCTTTGCGCTGAACTGGAATCGTCCCCTCATAAATCAAAGTCCTCCAGACAATCTGGATCTGCATAATTAGATCAGGACCACCCTGTACATAGTTACTCCTAACCAAAAAAAAAATGTAATAAAACATGCTGCACTGCAAAGGGAAGGTTACCTATTTTAATCACAGATAATTCTCTTTGTGTAACAAACTTAGTCACTCATTTTCTGTATGGCAAGGAACAGATAATAGTTGAATTCTAATGTCACACATTCATAATTTGTGTCAAATGATAAATATGCATCCACGAATTGTGTTTGAACAAGGATTCATCTCAGCAAACACCTTGCGTTTCTCCAGTCCTAAGATACAACATGTAACAAACAAGTTGTTCTGGAAATGTAATGAACTGTTAATCACCTTTCCTATGTCTAAAAAGTTTTTTTATGATGCACATTATTGGTTTTTAAACATTGACAAATACTCTAATAAGATGTGGGATATTCAAATTATAAGCTTTATGGAGAATCATACAGCCGTTCACATACAGATAAGATTTAATGAAATCAGCATTTCCTTAAAAATCAACCTATGCCCAAACTTTAAAGGGCTTAGCGTATTAAAGACAAAGTGTAACCTTCTTTACCAATATAGGGTTTTTTAAATCATTTATGCCAAATAGTGTTTTTCCAAGAAACCTACTCTGTCTTTACAATTTGATCATAGTCTAAGAATGGTGCTATTTGAGCAACTCAATTCATAATGAAGCTAAACAACTTTGGGTCCAATCATGAATGTTTTACATACATTAAATTGCTTACTAGAATATTTTCTTCTTGATTACTGTACCTGTGAATTCAAATGAAGTGTAGGAAGCCTTTTTTTAACCCGATATTTGTGTTTGCTTTAATACACAATGAAGGCACTCTTAACATTTTTCACTTATTTCAGTTTTACAAGAGATTCCCTATGAGGGATTTTATTTGCTTTAGTATTCTAATCTTGTGAATTCAGGCTTCTAAAGGAAAGTCATGACAGTTCCTTTCTTCCCAACCTGCCAGGTTTCCAGGGGACAAAAACGCAGAACAATCCTGTCAAAATAAGGCACACAAAGAAAGACATTAATTAAATAGAACAGTGCTATATTTCTGATATTAAAGCATTTTTAAATGATAAAACAAGATGCTAACAAGAGTGATGCTGACCTGTCTTTGATAAGCATAGTAACAATACTACATGTTTGATTTTAATTTTAATATAATACAAACCTAATAATACGAGAAAAAAATTACATTCCACTTACTCCCCCAAAAACATTAATTTCAGAATAATTAAGATTATATCTAGTTTTCATATAACAGGGAGACACCATTGCAGATTAATTAATAGTTTAGTATTACATTTAACGCTGTGGTTACTTTTTTGTGGAGCAGAGCTGTCAAAACATTAATCAACATTTGCATATTTTTGGAAAGTAGCATATTCTTTGAGTATATATCTAAAAATGCTCTAAGCCATCCACTGATTATGGCGGTTCTGTATAAATAAGAAAATCCAATTAAGAACCAAAAAGCCACATTCACCGACTGAGGTAAGAACTCAAACTATGGTTGTTTTTATATAATGCTGCACTGCTGACAGGAACCAAAATTTCAAGGACATATCTCAGCGACTATCTCAGCCAGCAGCCATACCCCCTGCACTTCAGAACAGGTAATCCACCTGAACTAAGCATGCCCGGGCCCTGCAAGCACTTGGATGGCAAACCAACTTGGGAAAGCTTGGGTTGCTGCTGGAAAACATGTTAGTGAGGCCATCAGGGGATGCTTACTCCATTGTCTGTGTGTGTGTTGATCCCAATGCCCTAGTGTGGTAAATATTGGCAACATCCTTCAAATGGGCATAAAACTGAGTTCTTTACTCTCTGTCGTCATAAAATATCCCTGGGCACCCTTTGTAAAAAGTGGGGTGTACTCCGATATCCTGGTTAAATTGCCCAGCACGACCTTGTCCATTCTGACCTTCTACTCATCACCTCCCCCTTACTGGCTAAATGTCTCTTTCACCCTTCACTCCTAACAGCTAATGTGTGGTGAGAGTATCTCACTAAATACAAAAAAAGGTTTAACAATCCCAAAAAACACATATTGGAAAATGATGATATCATTATAAAAATGCTATTTCCAAGGGTGCCATCATCAAAACACTACGTAACAACTTACTATTCTAAAAGACTTGAAGGTGACGCCCTTAATGGTGCACATTCCTTTAACAAGGTAAGATAATTCAATTTCCAGCATGCAGCAACAATTTATTTTTGAGTTTGGTAGGATCACTCAAACCCCCACCACGACCATGTAGCTAGCCGCCAAACACTGTTACCCAAAGAGCTTGTGTATCTTAACACTCACCTGTCTTCACTCAGCTGTAGCTCTTTCATGAGGAACTGGAAGAGTCTGGCACTGTGCTCCTTGTTCTGCTCAGCTGTGCCCAACACAGAAACTGCTGAAACTGTGAGGATGACACAGGGTTCCATGGAGCCCCCGATCTGCATTGGCAGCCCACCCTTCACTACTGCATTGATCCTCTGTGAGAAAAGATGAGAATTACATTCAGTGTTATAATAATCAGAGAATAGGAGGGCTAAAGAAAATACAGTCTCTGACACAAAGAACGGATTAGGAGACAATCAGAGACTGGCTCCATATTGTGCTTAAGCTATTATTTAAAGAGTTGCTGTTTATTTTAATGAGGGTGTATTATATATTCAATTTTGTTATTACAGTTTTATTCTGTATGTATATGTCAAAGAACGCTGGCCCAACAGTCACTATATCGATTAATGGATTAGGTTTGCTCTTTACTTCAACGTAAGTATGTAATGCTGTACACTTTTTGACAGAGGAATGGAGGATTCTGAATTATACTTTACCATATAAAATATAGTCAAGTGAATTTTCAGATCTATAGCTTTGTAGGAGTTCTGCTTCATTTCACTAATCACATGACTGCACTCACTGACCATTCAAGACCGGCTTAATGATCACAGCACGACGAGTCAAATCACAACTTTGTAATTCATCGACCAGCTTGTTCTTTTTTAAAAATCGATTGTGGAGAACTAAACAACAGAAGTAAGGCATCAAGTGCAACACCATCTACCTTCACCTTTGCGGACTTTCCGCAGCTATTTCACGAAGTTGCTCTTTGGCACAAAGATTAACCGTCCGCTCTCTTTAACTTACCTCCTCGGGCTTTGATAATATCTCGGCTGCAGAGGAGCAGAGCTTTTTAACAAAGTCGTCGGTGAACCTGGTGGTGGGAATGTTGCTTTCAAGGTCTAAAAAAGGCATGACGAAGGTGGAACAGAACAACGGACAAGTGGCGACTGCCGACTGAGCTCCACCGTCCAATAAATGCGCCGGCCGCTCTACACGCCTCCAGGAGGAAGTTACGGCATCGCTCGGCGACGGTCACGGACTTCCCCTGGCAGGGTCAAGTTCAACAACTTAACTTAGTCTTTGTTGGATTTTATTTTCACTTTATTAAACTAATATGTTATAACCAGTGAAGCGCATCTTTCAATATAATTCACAATCTTAAGCATAATAATAAAGAGCCAAGCGTAATTACATACAACATCAAGACTAAGGACAAGTGAGTATAAAGAATTGAAAGTCATAAAACACAATAAAGGGTAAAGGAACTATTAAATGCCCATTACATCGTATCTCGTTTTAAGACCTTTTTGAAATGCCTTTTTTTTACATGTTTTTACAAATATTATGTTTTATAATGGGATCAGAGTGTACTACCTGGCATTCTGGAAATATTTTGGAATATTTTAACAATGATTTTAAGCTGCATTTACCCATTGATAAACATTTTTTACTTGTTCATTTGTAACAATTTAACAATTGAATAAAAAGGATTCCAAGGAGTGTGGTATTGCAATATATAATATAAAAGCACTTTACTATATATCACCTTTTCCATATTGAGTACCATCCCAACGAAAGGTTAAAAATTTAATTTTGTACAATTGCATAAACATACACCCATACAGTACATAGATACATTTTCCATTTAAGTATGTTGTGTGCTTTTTGTTTTCTTTTCCTACAGCACATCTTGGTGTTCAACCCCTTACAATTCCCATTCATGTTTTACTTCACTCAACCTGACACTTTAGAACTGGTAATAAAATTCCTTACAGACCGAGTGGCAGTCCATTCCACAGCCCAGTGCCCCTGAACATTCCTTCCAGTCTGTCCTTATAACCCTAATCTGCACCAGCAGTATGTCATACTTTGGTTTGTTTGACCCATCACCAGAATAAAATGTAGCAGTCCAGCTTAGTCAAGGTTTTCAGTGTCATGCAATTCAATTCAGTTTGGTCAGCATTTCAACATAAGACCCGACCAATTTGTTTAAATGTATTAACTTTAATTGTTAATGAATACTGTTCTGACATATTTGTGTATTGCAAATATACAATAAAGTCCTTTTTGATATAAAGTCTTTCCAAACGTAGCTCAGTGGATAGTATCAATTTATTAATCCAAGATTTATATTAGTTTATTTTAATTTTATTGATTTTATTGTAATCATTCCATACAAAGAGATCAATTTTTACAAAAAATAGGACTGAAAACAAATCAACCTCCACTCCTGTATATTACAGTTTTAAAAGTAATTCATTGATCATAAGGTTCAATTAATAAATACATGAAGCAGCCCAGGTCTGTAGAAATTAGGACTCTTTAGTTCATCTCCCAGCTGTCACCAGCAACCTGCTTTAAGCGCACATAGAAAAAATGATAAAACTATAATTTTCAAAATTAGGATTCCATATTACTTTTATTATACTAACCAGTCAACATAACCTTTTCTAGATAGCACTACAATTAAAATATTTTGCCGCAAACATTCTTTAAGTCTGTTGTTCTGCAGTATTATTGCACATTACAGCTAGTCTACTGAAGTTAGAATATATATACTGAAACCATGACAACTACACAAGTGTGGATATAATCAACATAAATAAGAACACAAACAATTAGGGCAGATTTGTTTAAATTATAATTTTCTAAAAGCCAGAAGTTAATGTACACACATAAAAGGTACAACTGCAATAAACACTTTTACTATCCAGTTCATATAATTTATAACTTCCTGTACAAAAAGCAATTGAAATAAAGCTACCAGAAAAAGGGAAGATGATGTTGCTAAAATCTAACATTATGGTAAGCCAGTTTCAGATTACATTCATTTTCCTTTCACCATTGCTGAATTTACTCTCACATCATGACAGACGACAAACCTGCAGAGACAAACAATGAGGGGTTAACAAAAGTGAGTAGTCAGGAGACAGGTAAATATTAATGTAGACAAGGCATCCTACTGCAAACATTAGTAACATTTCCATAACCGTTTCCTTTCACAAAGCTTCCAAAACGGTTTGTCAAATATTGTATGCTGTGCTACTTAATTTTCGTATTTGGAATTCAAATTATTTAATGTCACATTAATTAAAAAAAAAAAAAAACTCTTTATTAAAGATCATATCTGGCACATTAACTATAACAGAGAAAAATCTGAACTTTTTAATCCTCAAAATGAAATACTGGACAACTAAGAATGGCTTTCAAATTCAACAAAGGAATATACAAGGAGTAGTTCACTACACAGTTGACCAGTTAATACAAAAGTTACATCATCTTATATTTCATTATGTAGTATACCATATAGGTTACGAAATAAATGCAACAGGAACAATTTAAAGCTTAGCCTCTTTACGCGAGATTAGAGGGGAATAAAAGACACTTTTGAGAAGTAAAGGTTTACCATGGGTGTATTTGCATTGCTTAAGTGCTTCACTGAATCCCTCACAGAGATAAAGATCATTCTGGTTGGTGGCACAATCCAAGAACTGTTTTACTTCTAAGTGGCAAGGGTTTGGGGGTTGCTGATAAGCAGGCTGCCTGGGCACATCCTAAGAGATTAAAAAGAGTTAAAAAAGAGAAGTATCCATCATGTCACATTAAAAGTAATAAGAAAATGGTAAAGAACCAAATGAGAAAAGCTAATTTATCACAGGAAAAAAACAAAACAATCCACCATTCATTTTTTAATAAACACTCATCTTAGTTGAACTTTTTATTAATTTCAATGAATTTGTTTCAAGCACTAATATATTCCAAATGAAGCACACAGGAGTGATAATGGATTATGCTGGTGAACCTTCCCACCCACACATTCTTCTGCACATGATTAAGGTACATGACTGCACTTCCTGTGGTTATTAAAATGCAACTTCTTAAATTCTACACTACAGTGGTCTAAATTTCACCTGCCACGTTTTACTTAATCTTTAGTTGTTCTCATAGAAGACATCTCACTGGGCACAGACCCAGAGTGTTTAAACTTCTCCAAATGTAGTAAAACAACAAATCTGACGAATAAAAAAACATAATAAATGTGGCGATAATTAATTAAATGTAATCAAAATGTAGTTAACAAAAGTTGCACATACAGGTTGTGGCTGATTTACAGTATATTCATTTAAAAACAAAGCTTATATGACCAGACTGATTTACCTGGGGTGCCCCGGATTTCACTGGATCGGAGGTACTACTGCCACTGAAGGCTCCAGTCAAAGCACCGCCAACAACATGGCCCACTGCTGATCCTACGGCCACACCAGCTGCCGTGGTGGCCATCTGTGCCATGAGGCCTGGCTGTTTTGGCTGAGAGGAGGCCGCAGCCACAGCAGATGGAGGTGCATGTGCTGGCTGAACAGTGGGTGGAGAAGGAGCAGAGTGGCTAGGGGGAAAACACAAGATATGCATTAGGTGATCCATTATCTCAGCTCGGCAAATAGTTCTTCTCAAACAGCACAATGCAACCAGGATATGATATGCCAGTTTGTCATAGAAACCAAAGTGCCTTTGTGCATACTTACTGAGATGTCCAGCACTGGAAAGAGTAAGCTGAATTTCAAAAAAATGGTATGTGGTTTGTCAAGTGCCTGCAATGAAATTATGCTGCATAAAAGATGGCTTGTTTGAGATGCCGTTCATTTTCTGGAACCTTTCCTGCTATTCTATTCCTTCTACACATTAAACAGATACCCACATTTGGAAAAATAGCAAGCAGAAGAACTGCTGGTGAATCACATACAGTACTAAAAGAAATCTGAATGATCGTCAGTAAAAGCCTATTCTTCAAATCGGGAATTAAAGAATTCTGCATATTGTGGTCTGCTGTGATCTTACCATCATAGAGTGATATATTCAAGATTTTGTGACCTGTGCTACAGAAAATAATTGATTTTTTCTTTTTAAATACAGTACATAGCAAAATCTAGCACTAGTGTTAAGAAAAAAGAATCTGTCTTGTCACAAAACTACATACCATTTACAATATATTAACCATCATTTCTAATCGAAGACATAGATGAAGCAGTATAGTGGTTTAGAAGTTAGTGCTGTTTCTTCACAGTTCTACAAACCTGGGTTTAAGTCCCAGTCTCTGAGTTTTCTGCAGAGAATTAGGTGTCTTCCCACATTCAAAAACATGCAGGTTAAGTTAATTTATGTCTACATTACTCTGATATCGAAAGAGGGTGAATTGTGAGTGTGCCATAGAATGTGCCACCACCTGGTGAGTAGTACCAATAGGGTGAGCTCTAACTCCCTGCAGCCTGTTAATGGAACTCACTTATATTGTATTTACAATATGAACAATGCTGCTCATCTACTCTCTATCACTGGAGACTTTCATTCAACAAACTATTCCGCTGAAACACAACTCAGGTTCCTTTATGGTAACGGCAATATGCCTTTATAATGCCTCACTATGAATGCACTTTTTATATGTAACCAAGTCAGAAATGTTCTTTCTTTTTAGTCATTCTGTTGTATATTTGAGAGGGAGCTTGTTGTCAGTCACAATATGCAGCCTCTGTAAAAAAAAACAAATTTCTCCTGGGGACAAATAAAGTGATATTTATTAATCACACATGTTGTACTAGAAAGTGAAACCTGCACCATTTTTTTCTGTAAGGTTTACTACATGAATAAAGATCTGTGATTTTAATAGCCTCTACAACCAACTGATTTTAACAGATACTGTAGATGACAAATGTCTGAAAAGGCAACAGTGCTTAAATTAAAGTAACAAATCACTTTACACTTCATCTAGATTCCTCCAACACAGAGGATAATCTAGAAACCAATACCAAGGTAATCCGATTGGTGCTGCTTAGTTCTAACAGCAACCGTACACCTAAAGTACTTTTATAGGGTTGTTATTGTCACAGTGTCAGTGGCCTTCCCTAAGTGAAATATTTCAACGAAAACTGGTAATCCATATTTAGTAATGCTTACTAGAAATGTTTCCATCATGAACACTCTGAAACAGACTGTAATAGATTAATCTTAAATTAAGGCTTTCTCCTATTTCCAAAGTGCAGTTACTCTTTATTCTTGTGGTATGGTGTCAGAAAGTACAACAGACTCCTTTCTGCTAACAAATGTCTTTATCAGTTTGGTATTAAACTGTAAAAGACTACAAAACACATTCTGATTAATAACGACTGTGTAAACTGAATGTTTTACATCTGTAAGTTAAGAATTAAAAAAATAATCCAAATCTTCTAATATGGACTCCTAGAATGATTACATAATAATTTATAAAGTTCTGTCATACGTTAGTAAACACATGAATAAGCTATAATGTACAGCAAGAACGTCTAGCTGTTAACCTTGCCAATTCATGTTGCCACAAACAGTACACTTTAGAAAATCATTCAGGATGCAGAACACCGTTAAACCGATGACTGCATTTTCTCTTGAACTTCCAGAAAAGTCGCTGAAGCGTTGTAACGGTTAGCCTGCTTACAAGGGTCGAATCTCTGCGACCTCTGCTCAACACGCACTTGCGGTAATTATGGCTCCCAGCAGAGGAGGGGGACACATTCTGTACTTCACTGCTACGGGGGGCACCAAAAGTACTCGAATACCCACGTGAACAGAACAACTCACCTATAAGAAGCAGAAGGTCTACTACGACTGCCTCTGGCCATGGCAGATGAAGTAAGTTCCTATGGAGTTCCAAGAACACTCTCTCTGTGCCTTATTCTGCACTTGACGACCTTGTACGACAAATCCCGGCGTGAAATGACGCAGGCAGAAAGACACTTGCAGCCCAGTGAACTCTTGAAAGGGGCGGGTCAACGCATGCGCACGCAAAACCGTGTTGTCCCATTGCCTGCCCGTCGTCTGCTACTTTTCGATACGAACTCTTTGGAGTATTCTGTCAAATCCTTGTTTCTAACAGTTTCCGGACTTTGCGCAGTGTCACATTTATTTGCCCAAATCGCGTATTGAAGGAAATAACCCTACACACACAACAAATTCTTAGAATATATACTGGTAAGGCTACTTTATTGAAAGGAATGTATTCATTATTTTATTTCTGATCAGTGCGTGACACGTTCTACAAATCATCAACTACCAAAAATAATTGATAAACCATCTCTGCATCTGAATTTATCCGGTCAAATTATTTCAGTTTCATGTTTTATTTGTTATACTGTTTATCATCATATCCCTATTTTTATACTCAACCCAGTTTAGGGTGCTGTTTTAGGCTTTCCTCAGCCAGCATATGAACACGTTGGTTTGGAGGTTAGCAATGGGATCTAATGGATAAAGTGCCAAACTTTAGTGCCAAAGTTGTGCCTCTCACGCAGTGTGTAATCAGAAACACGTGTAACTTTAAAAAAAGTCAAACAATTGATTTTTGCCTCTGTAGCTGTAAAGGGTATTGGGATGGTATTCCATTGTAGCCATTTGCCCTATAAAATACAGGGGTTGTTACTTTGACCCTAAGAGAGGGCAGGATTCATTTTTGTAGTAATCGGTGAATTCTTCTAAAACTCGTGTTATTTTTCTGTGTAGATATCAAATACGGCATGGGTGAAAGTGTGACACATGATGATACTAATACATTCCATGATAAGGAAAAAAAATTTAAAAATATAACATTTATTTCTCTGAAATGTTCCGAAAATGCCAGACTGTTATGGCCCCTGCCTGAGAAATGTGTGAATTGTGAAGCAATTTGTTTTTCAGTGTTGCTCCCTATCACGTATGTGTCTCAATCAATTGTTTTGGCGAGTTTCAATGTCCAGTTGTTCATTACATATCTGTTTCACTCCTAACATATCATACTCATCATCATTTTAGGATATGACAGTTACTCTGTTCTATTACATTGTTTTATAATAAGGCCGAGGCAGCAAGTTAAAATCACTAATACTTGTTCTTATAAACAAACATTATTATTAATATATTAAAATATATTACTTAAAAAAATTAAATGGCTTAGCACATCTGCAGCCAAATCTGGTGTTTACATGTAAAAGAAGGTTGGCATTTAAGTGTTGACACATTTAAAAAAGCTGATCTAATAGATGTTGCAAAGAATTAAAAAAAAAGAATTATCAGAATTAGGGGAAACAGTGGATAGTTTTACAAATTTACCAACATATCTTTTAGTTACCTTGTTAGTTCAGCTTTTGGCCGCCTTATAGAATATTTTTTAACAAGATTTGGCACATCCCACCTGCTGTCACTTGTTTAAAAAGTTCTGTCTGGCTTCTAATGTGATCACTTGAACTGGCGCGAGGGTATTTTCTATAAGTCGCTGAGTCCTGTGTCACAGGTGGAGCTTGTGCGCCACCTAGTGCATTATTACCAGTACTGGAGCCAGCTAACAACGGAATTCCCACTCGGAGATGCACACTCGACTCCAGTCCTCGAGATCAGTGGTTGCAAAACAAATTGTAACCAAATTTATAATTAGAACACATTCATTTACCAGTAAAGCATTTTTATTTTAACTCATTTGTAATGACTCAGAACCCTTACTTGCCTATTTTAGTTTTAAATATCTGCATGAAGGTTTTAATTGTTTGTTTTCTTGACAAGTTGATAACGAGGTGCAAACGACTAAGGGACAACCAGCTCTCCAAACCACGTACTTCCATTTTTACCTGTGTATATGCTTAATAAGGTTAAGTATCTGTGTTAATACAATGTTTTGAAGTAAATGAGAGAGAAAGGAAGGACCAGTCAGTCAGTCATTACCCATCCATCCATCCCAGACCAGATTGGTCACAGAAGCCAATCTTTTCCAGCACAGGGCGCAAGGCAGGAACAAATCCCACCGCAGGAGGGCACCAGCCTATCGCAGGGCAAACACACACCAAGCACACACTAGGAACAATTTAGGACCGCCAATGCACCTAACTTGCATGTCTTTGGACGGAGGAAACCCACGCAAATACGGGGAGAACATGCATAGTCCACGCAGGAAGATCCCGGGACGCGAACCCAGGTCTCCTTACTGCGAAACAGCAGTGCTACCACTGCGCCCAGGGAAGGACCATGAGGTACAAATCTGTTCCAGAGCACAAAACAAATGGGTAATACTCTCAGAAAATGAAAAAAACTCTACTATGTGTGAAAGATACACAAAATACAACTGAATGCACTTTGTGAATCAGTACTTAAATATACAGAATGACAAGAAAAATGATGGGTCTCAATCAGTTCCTTTACTACTTTGGGTATCCCAACCCACCCTTGTTAACTTTTTTTTTTTCCAGTTCAGGGCTGTAAAATACTTAGAGCTTGTTCTGGCAGATAAAAGTAGAAAGTCAACCCTGGAAACACTTTAATTTTTTGTCAAAGGAAAATAAACAATTATGCAACTGTAAGAAGATCCCATATTTTAAATACTAAGACTTTGTTTAAATATAAGAAGCCAGTTATTTATTACTTAAGTGGTGCCTAAAATAACATAATGAGAACATCTGACCCACAATAATAGTACACTCTTATTAGTAATTGTCTCCAACCTGCTTACTCTGTTTCAAGCTTGTGAGGGGATGGTAATGGAAACACCACCAGCCAGGCACCATTCTGCCATAGGGCCCAATCACACTGGGAAAATTTAAAATCGTCAACAACGTAACCAGCACATCTTTTAAAATGGGAGAAAAACTAAACTCCCTGAAAAAAACACATGTAGACACAGGGAGAGCATGTAAATTTCACACAATGGGAATTTCCCCTTGGGATTAATAAAGTATCTATCTATCTATCTATCTACCTATCTATCTATCTATCGCAAACATTGGCGGGGCATATAATTAAAATCCAGGACAGTAGATCCATGTAGCAGAAGCATTAACTAGTGTACCACTGTGTCAGCCAGCACAAGCTAATGCACAAGGCTCCTTCACAAAGGAGAATGCACCTGAATATTTCATTGCTTTGTCCTGGAAATAATTCTATGAAAGAGTTTGAAAACCTCAACTTTATAGGGAAAATGAATCTGATGTCCACAACATTTGGACTGGGTGAATTAGAGAGATGTTTAGAATCTGTTTAGAAGACAGAGACAGTGACAGAGCAATTTTGAGATGTTCTAGGTGAGACAGAATGCTTTGTGTAACTTGTATGATAACATTTCCATTAATGACTAATTTCTCTGATCTTTCTCTCCTACAACGTTTAAACCTGACGCTAAGATCACTTCCAGGCCAAGACCTGAAATCACTTTCTGAGTTAGGGGCAGGTCAGCAGTATCTCAGGTTGATTAAATTCAGTATGGTCTATTGAGGAATTCATATACTGTAGTTCCACATAACTTGATTTGCAGATGTTATTGAAGAGGCTCACCTTTTTGTGTTTAAATCATGTAGTCTTCCTATGGTATGTTCTGGCTTACAAGGATCTCTGGTACCATACTTGGACTGAAACCACATAGCTTGACTGTCATCTCTGCAAAAGGTAAATAGCTACAATAAAGTGATTGGAGACAGATCTTAATAAGGACAGACAAAGTCCTAGCAGGGAGAATAAAACAGGGAAAAGCTGTATGAAGAATCAAGCAATAGTGCGTCTGACAGAGCTTTACTAAGTTGCAATGAGTCAGCCAGAGTATTCAATACATCACAGTATTTTTCCTTGATTTGATTATGTCATACATATAAAGAACATGCTAACTTGACAAGAATTAACTTTATGTACCAATTCATACTGAATGTCTATCACAATGATGAAGTCACCATCCTACTATATATGTGCAGTAGAGGGAGCCTGGAAACCAATAAAGTTAGTTGTACAAAATAACAAGAGGGTTTGGGCTATTGCCACACAGCTCCAGAGGGATTTCTGGCCGGTCTCTGTGCTGTTGATATGTTTCCCTGTATCTGTGTGGGGTTTTCTCGGAATATATTAGCCTGGCTTATAAAGTCAAAACCTTTTTTTAATATTTATTGATGTTTTAACACAGTGGTGCAGTGGTTACTAGTGTTGACTCATGGATTCATATCCAGGGTTGGAATTTGTCCAATTATTGTCCATATGGGAATTTTGAGTGGGTTTTTCAGTTTTCCTTCTACATCACTAAAGACATGTGGGTTACGTCAAATTGTGATTATAAATTTTGGCCTCTGTGAGGATGAGAGTGAGGGAGAGTGTGCCCCATGATGGACTGGGACCCTGTCCATGGTGGTTCCCATCTTGTACCCAGTACTATTGGGATTCACTCTGGCACCATGTGGCCCCAAATTGGATGACGCTGGTTTCAGCAAAGTAAGATTTGTTTTAATATTTAACCCTGATTAGGTTGGTTCTCCTTGTGGATATATCAGCCTAGCTTATTTAGACTACAGTACACAGTTTTAATATTTCAGTCCGATTAGGTTGCCTTTTCTCTCTGTCTATGTGGGTTTATCCTGGTCACATTAAACTGGCTCATTTAGTCAAAGTTATTGTGATATTTAACTCTGATTATGTTAACTAGCAGCCCTACATTAGACTGGTATGAATAACTATGGGTGCATATGTATGCCTGGTCTAACATAGGGTTGGTTCCTGCTGTGAACCTCTATCCAGCAGGGAGCACTAGCTCCCTGGTTGGAATAAGTTCTTTTGTAATTGTGGCATGTTACATAACCCAAAATTATATAGATATGATATTAAAAGGCGATACCCCTCCCTTAGTGATACGGCGGTAAGAAATCACATAGGAGAAATAACTTAGCTTTCTTTAATGATGATTTATGTGACAAAACAGATAAAGGAAGCCATGACAAGACCATTACCGAAGTGGGTGCTCGATGTATACAGTCTGTCATTTTCGTCACTGCGCTGGAAGGATTTCCAGGATTGGATGACGTTATCTCCCATCCATCCGTCAGTTTCAAAGGTGTGCCGAGCAATGTTCTAAGGCTTTATACTCTTTCTCCATGTGCAGGCCCCCACTTAGATGAATAATACAATTCCAAACAAGACAAAGAGAGGATACAACTTCATGCTGACTCTAACACACAGAAATAGTGCACGTTGCTCATTTGCACTTGTTCTTAACTTGTCTTAAAATGCTTCCCTAGCAGTTCTAAATGATGAGCCCCTATGTGCTAAATTTGGCTTTGTGTTAACTGTACATGTGAGAAGAAGCAGATTTACAAAATATTTTTTGTACAGAGCACAGTGACATATTAAACATATAAACTTATTACAGTACCCAAATCTCATGAGATGGGATTTTCTTCTCCATAATCCTATAACAAAATAAGTGGGTTGTAAAATTGGATACAAGATCTTCTAATATTTAGAGACTGGGTCAGGTAGAGGTGCAGTCTCCATTACGGTAAATGTGTGTACTATATCATGGACTGCTACTCCAGCCTGCATTGAGCACAGTGTTGATGGGACAGTCCTGAGACCTTCGGCTGAATAATGTGGGTTTGTAAACCCATGGGTGGATCATGTTTTCATTTCCTTCTGTATCTCTGTAATTACTTTACCATTTTAAGGCAGAATTTCATTGTCACCCATTCATATTTCAAAACTACTTATTATATTTCAAATATATATAGAACTGGAGATTGTCTTTTCATCTTTAGAAGCAAGGTAGCAGTCACCCCTGGACCACTGTAGGGCACATTCCAGCACATACCTACTCATACTGGACTAATTTAGAGACATCAGTTAAAATAATATGGATGTCTTCTGACTTTTGAAACAAGATCATAACACCTAGAGAAAAACCCTTTCAATCACCAGAAGAACATGTAGACTTCACAGTGCAAGTGTTTTGGCTGGAATTTAAACCAAAGGCTCTGGTGTATTGCTAACCACTGTGCCACCCATCTTGTGAATATTTGATTTCAGGCACATTGAACTGAATAAAAAAATGAATATGTCTTCATCCTAGGAGTGTAAAATTGCCAAGACTTCAGAAGTGTACTTTCAGAGAAAATGAAGCCATTATCTCATCAGAGAACTGCAAATGTTACAGTATCTCTGTTTTCTGTGCTTTATGTTTCCTGACTCCAGGGTATTTCAGGGATCTTGGCAGTCTGACAACACTTTTCATAATGTTTTTGTTTTTCTCTTTTGGTTATCTTTAATATGCTCTCCTTTACTGTCTACTGTTCCGCAGTGCCACAGTTACTGTTGAAGATAACCTGGTAGTAGGTTTTTTGTACCTTCAGGGGCAAAACGAGTACAGGTAAATCACAACCACCCTGTTTTTAGTTTTGTTTTAAAGGAGGAACTCTGTGGGAGCAAAGGATGAACTCTGCGGGCGGCAATAGTTTTTGACATGATTTAGAAACTCATATGAGTGGGACGAGAGCCAAAGACAGCAACTGGTTGTCCATTTTATATTAGTGTTCTATATCAAGTAAGATGTTATTTTTAGATGTGGATGACACTATATAAAATAAAATGCCACTGACTGATTCACATATACATTTTTATCAAAAATGCTCCTTTTTGACCTGAAGATTTAAAAATATTTTGTTCTTGAGATGACTGGACATGGTAAGCCATCAAAATCTAACTATTGATCCATAAGCATAAATCAGATAAAAAGGTGTATAAGCCAGTTGATGTCTATAGCCTTCTGACCCTATCCTTGTGACATGTATTAGCAACACAGGAACATGCATGTCCATACTGACAACTGCAAGATATAATATCTTCAATAAAAAAGACCCAGTCTGGTACATCAGAAAGCCAGCAGATTGAATTTGAAATGCAACCTGGTCACTGTCCCTGTGAAGTGTGCAAGTTCCTCCTTTGTCACCAGGTTGTCTAGTTTTTCCTGATCCTAAACGGGCTGAGTGTGTGCTTCCATGGTTTTACAATGGACACACGCTCCATCCAAGATTGATTCCTGCCTTACACCCGCCACTAATTGACAGATTTCACATGCTTGACATTCAAAATTTGAATATATGAGTTTAAGAATTTGATGCTTTTTTTATAGTGCGGAGTGGTGGCTCTGAGGCTGGGACTGGCAATCGGAAGGTTGCCGGTTCGAATCCCATAAATGCCAATAGGGACTCTGCTCTGTTGGGCTCTTGAGCAAGGCCCTTAACTTACAATTGCTGAGCGCTTTGAGTAGTGAGAAAAGCGCTATATAAATGTAAAGAATTTATTTACAGATAAAAAAGAAATACACAGATAAAATCAGATTACTCAGACCAAAATCAACAAAGGAAAATGGCCAAGGGTATCACTGCGAAGTCAAATCTAATGCATAATGAATGAAACATTCAAGAAAGAGGAATAAAGGGGAATGTAATATGAGTGTGTGTGCTTTTTTTGTTTAAGGATAGAACCACTGCCACAAATCATTTTATGAAGCCAAACCTGCCTTCACTGAAATATTGGTTTCCTTTAATCTTTTCATTATGTTGATCAAAGCATGTTTTCTAAAATTATCGCTGTTTATCTTCTAATTTAATACGGCTGTTCTTAAAAGAAATTTGCTGAAAATTGCACAGCACTTAGTTCCCAGAGTTCAGTATATCTAAATTATGGAATTAACTGCTATGATCAACTAAAAATCACAAGAATAAAAAATCACTTTGCACAATTTAATGTTACAAAAATGGAATAAATTATGATCAGTTTTAGAACAGAATGGCATATTGGTTAGCACTGGTATCTAACAATTACCAAGCACCTTGACCTGGTCACTGTCAGCACTGGGTGTGCATATATATATTCTATGGAGGGTTTTTTTCTGGTTATTCTTGTTTCACCTTCAAAGACACATTATTTAGAGTAACTGGAAATTCTAAATTGACCTAATTTCAGAATGTGTAGGCTTGCAAGTACATCTGCCGTGCAATGAACTGGTGCCTCTTTCAAGGTTAATTCACTCCTGCCTTGCTCCAAGTGCTTCACAATCTGTTGAAGTATTCCCTGTTCTGCCCATGCACTGTCCAATGAGTTAGTTCACTTCAGAGTTACATGGGCTGGTGTCTTACCACAACAGTCTTGAAGACAAGGCAAGAACAAGCTTTGGGTGAGGTGCAAGTCCATCATGCATTAGTCAATTCACATTGAATGAAATGACAGCAAGCTCCTCAGGACCTAAAAACAAACCAAAAGGCCGCTAAAGGTGAAGCATTTTATTGCAGCAAAACACCTAACATCTATCCAGAGCACACTATTCCATAATTCTTGATCTACAAGCCTACAAGTAAAACACTGCTTGATATTGCACTGTCTGTGTTCATGAATACTACTATGCACTGTTTAGGATGTAAGGGAGTATGCTGGTAGAAATGAATCTACTGTTTTAATATGATATATTGCTCTAGTCTTTATATCCTGACAATGTGCTAATCAATATGCATATTGATGAGTACATGCAAAAACAAATTTTACTGTACCCGGTACACATGACAATAATAAGTCAATAAACCTATAATTTAAATTAAAGTTAGAAAAATCTCCTCCCAAATATTTTTTTTATTCTGTAGTTAAGATTCTTTTATTATCAGTAAATTGATACCAAAACGTACCCAGGAATTAATTTCAGAAGTGGATGACAAAGTACATGAATCATTAATCTGTGAAAAATCAGTTGAAAATGTCACAGATTATAGGCCCAAAACCCCTATCCAGCTATGCCTATGATTGATCCATGTAGCCCAGCCATATACTGGATTTACAAGGAGGTCTAAAAGTACGCTACTCTTCTACAAACATTTAAAGAGTAAGAAGCCAAGTGATAATCTCCCTTTTTACCAAAGACTGTTAGCATTTAATTGAGACAAGTTTTAACCATTGCAGTCTCTTTTAAAAGAGTAGACCACCTGGGAGGAGACCCTGCAGACATGCTTGTTTAGAATCATACGGATCACCTTGGATAGAGCAGGTGTCCCTGTCTGCAAAAGATTTATGTCATGGAAATATGATCATAAATTTGTACTCCTTTATGGTGCTTTCAGTTTAATATTAATTACTTTTTGTTTGCGATCTTTACAACAGAACTCTGAGAAGTGACTGACATTGTGAATCATAATTTGTCATTTCAGCACCTACAGCAAAAAAATATAGAGCACAGAAATCTCTGATCTTTTGTAAGTAGCTGTGCAGCTCCATTTCTTCAGACTGTGACCACTCTTGTGGTCTGCCTGCATGTGAAATGTGTACAGGGTCATCCAATCAAAGTAACTGGCAATTTTTCTCTTGCTATAAATATACAGTATATATGTGGTTTGGCTCTGTTGTTGACAGACAAATTGAATGTTCTGACCAGTTTCATAACCCAACTAAAAATAACATTTTGTTTAGTTACATATGTGAGAGCCAAACTAACAAAAAAAAAAAAAACGGCTTAAGGAAACTGCCATCAGGGAGCATAGTAATTTAAATTGAGGTAAAGTTACTGTATCAATAAAAAACTGAACAGAATTTGGTGATGTGATGCAATGTATACACGCTCTTAACATCTAATATCATACCTTAAATAGTTGTAATGTTAATATATATTTCTTGCTTTACAACATGTGGTACTTCTGCACATATCACCTGTATCTCCCTCTGTTTAGAGACAGCTGGGGCAAAAGTAAAGCACTGAATGCAGAAAGCAATCAAACGACACACCGAATGCCTACCTTTAATTCTGTTCTCAGTCTTCCAACCTTCCACCGGACTACCTTCTCATTGTGACCTAGTGCTGAAGAGAAGGAGCCAATCATGATAATGAGTAGTAAATACACTTGACTTGAGCATTTCTAGTTTTCATCCTCTTTCTCTGTATGTTTAACATTTATTTGCTCAGATGTTGATGCGCTTGCTGCTTCCTGAGCAGCTCTTCTCTTCTCCACCCTAGAGGCCTGCTTCTTCTCTTCTTTCGTCGGCATCTTTTCACTTTAAAACTGATTAAGTCAGTGTTTGTCTTGTAATTACTTAGTATGTTTTCTTTAATTTTTCACTTAACCTGGCACTTAACTCTTCAGTCTGCCTCAAGAATGATTTAAGATGTGAAGAGGTAGGGGAAGTGACGGCAAAGGTGGTAGAGATGAGAACAGCGCCGATATGCATGCACCGAACGGCCGCCCTGCTGCGCGCTGCCGAGAGTTGATTCTACAATAAAATAAAATAAAAATAAAAAGAGGAATAAAAATCATCACCCAGAAAGCGGATAATAGACGTCACATAGTATATGTGTAACAAATTTCAGGTCAATAAGTCAAACGGTTTGCGAGCTACAGGTGATTTAAAATCCTGGACAGACATCCATATATATATATATATATATATATATATAAACATAAATTCCAGAAACCTTTTTTGATGACCCTGTATAATTGGCTAATCTTGAATCTATTATAGTATTAGAATAATTGTTATTGCCATTATGATATGCTGAATTACTTAATTACATTGTTGCAGAAAGGGAGGGTAATCATTTTACTGCTAACTGTGAGTTATTTTAATAGACTCTTAGTTAAATTCAACTTCATGAACTGTCATAATCATAGATCACCAAGTTACATATAGGCAAATACTTGTTTACAATGCAAAGGTCATATAAAATACCTATAATCAGTTTAAACATCAGAAAGGGTCTCTTGAATCACTGTAATTACAAAATTACAAAAAGACAGCAGCACTAAAGTTACTAGGCTGACTGTGAAGTATGACCTATGAAGAATGACTGAAGAAGCTGACTGCATGTTCTACCTGTGTTTGTGTGGGTTTCCTCCGGGTACTCCGGTTTCCTCCCACAGTCCAAAGAAATGCAGGTTAGCTGCATTGGCGATCCTAAAATTGTCCCTGGTGTGTGTATGTTTGTTTCGTCCCTTGCGCCCTGTGTTGGTTGGGATTGGCACCAGTAATCCCCTGTGACCCTGTAGATAGGATATAGCGGGTTGGATAATGGATGGATGGATGAAGGAGCTGAACCTTTTCAGTTTAAGCAAATGAGAGATGACACAGTAGAAGTTGTTTTAATTATGAAAAGATTTATTGTAGTGCATCCTGGTTATTGTTTTAAACTAAGTTCTTCAGTAAGAACATTGGGATATAAATGGAAGCATGTGAAGGGTAGTTATCAAACAAATGTTAGGTGTTCACACAGAGGACCATAGATACAGGGAACAAATGACCAAATAGTGTGGTTTCAAAATTTGAAAAACACAGGCAAATAGGACTCACCTTTTCTTGTCAAAATTTCTAATTTTTGAATGTAATGAGGAAGCTAAATAACAATGTTACAATTATGTATGTTGTTTGGTGATTAAAGATGTTATAAGAAAAAAAAATTCAGACCTTACCATTCATAGATTAATGACTAAAAACATTTTAAAAACTCAAGTGCATGTTGCCAATCAGCAGTAGGACACTTAGTTCTAATCCTAGCCCTGTCTCTGTGTGGAGTGTCCACATTTCCCCTCTATTCATGCTGGTTTTTCTTTAGATACTACAATTTTTCTCTCAAGTTCCAAAGGCATGCAGATTAACCTAACTGTATTAGTCAATGTGGTTACACGTGTATGTGTGCCTTGAAACAGACGGTTTTCCCCATCCAGATGTGCTACCTGCACCGTATATGACAGCGCTGTAATCCCCATATCCCTGACTATAAACAATTGTACAATTTCACTTAGGGAAGTTACCTTAATTTTGCTCTTTCTTTTTTATATTTGGTCATTTTTACCTCCTAAGCCCATTTTTGTCTCCTAAATTATAAATACAGAAAAAGGACTCAATGAGAATTTTACTCAATGGATAACACTGCTCTGTTCAGATGATTGTGTGTATCTGAATTTCCTTTTGGAATTAATAAAGGTTATCTAATCTTAACTAATTTATTCTAATGCAATATTCCAAAATGCCAAAGAGGGAGCCATACTAAATGCTTTAGTAACCTTAGGTGACTTTAGGACTAAGCCAGATATCCAATAGATCACTGAAAACAAAATTTAATCAGCTATTCTGGTCCAAACTCCACACCTTCTAATAGAAAGTAGGGGGCTGTAGAGTCAGTAGATAAATCATTTGACTCTGATTCTTTAGTTACTGGTACTTCTGACTCTGACTCCTTTGTATTTAATATTCTACTGTATTTTCCATATTGATTGAAAGAAGGCAACATACACATCATTTAACCACAGAACTACTAGCTAGAAAGCTGACTCTATACCGTATTGGCCAGTTTAAACCAAAGACAAGAACCCCTGAACACACATCAGGCCATAGCACACGCCTCCACCTACATCATTACAGTTGTTTACTCGCAAATTAACTTGTTAAACACTTTATATCTGAAATAAAATGAAAACACTTTTTGTAATGTACCATAATCCAAATTACAATACTGTATGTGAATGTCAGGTTGTATAATAGCTCAGCTGAACTTCACACTACTAGTAGCACACACAAGAAGGCACTGGACTTTATTTTTACATCAGAGAAGTACTTAATTAGGACTATTGTTTGTGAAATGGGACATTTGAACTTGATGTATTTTTTTTCATTACAATTTAAATTTATTAGGAGTCAGAGTCGGTATATTTTTGCCGACTCCGACCCCAACACCAGGTACCCAAAATTGTCTCCGACTCCAACTCCTCGACTCCAACTCTGACTCCACAGCCCTGCTTTCTATTAACAAACGCACAAGTTCACAATTTCCTTGTTCCCTATATTTTTTTTTTTTTTTTTGCTGCCGGAGATTTAGTAAACAAAAAAAACTGTTGTAGTTTTCACAGAAGCAATCAGTGGTTAAAAGATTTGTTTAAGATTCTTCTTTCTGTTTATTATTACTAGAAAACATCAACTTTGGAAACTCTTCATTCAGTCCTTTGGATAACATCTAATCAACACTGAATGCATTTAATCCGGTTCAGGATGCAAGGGCCAGTGCCTATCGCAGCTTTACTGGGTGCAAGGCATTGGGAAACAAAAAACTATATGGATAGTTAGTTTCAGCTCTTTGTCGCATCCCTGCATCTACTCATAACAGACCAGTTTAGCGAAATCAATTAATTAAATATGCATATGTTTGGATCATGAGTGAAAGCCAAAGGCATCTAGTGAAAACCCACACAGAATCAGTATGAACTTACCAAAAAATGAGTGGGCTTGGATGTGAACCCCGCATTCTGGAGCTGCAAAACAGCATCACAGTCCCCTGTCATATTTTCCCAAAACAAGCTGTATATGCTGTAGATGACTGTTGGTCACAGCAAACAAAAAAAAAATAAGAAACAAGGAGTGTTACTTCTGATTACCTTCTTTTAAACAAATACATCCAAGCTGATAAAGTGGCAAAGTGTAGTGTACAGCAGTCAGGAGGCATCTAAAATTGCATGTAAGGCAGCCTGACAAACATAAAATGTAATTACCTAAAATTAAATTCCTTTTTTAACTTTCTCTATACAAAATGTGGATATTTTTCTTTTTTAATTCAATGATGCTGACTTGTAATGACCACCTCTCTAATTTTCCTGAAGAGCATACTCCCTTTATTATTTTCTCCATGACAAGATCCTCAATTTAAGATGTCCTCTGCAGCTCAGAATGTGATTGGCTTTTGCATAATTAAAGAGAACGCATGTAATTGAGGATTTTTTTGTTTCTGTACTCATTAAACTAATTGGCAGAAGAGTTCTCAGTGACACATCTCTTTCTTATTACCAGCAGATGCAAGTAAAAACACAAACAAAAACCCACATAATTGAAAAATTATATACAGTGCCTGTCATCCTCAATTCAATCCCTGTTTTAAGCATTAAAAACTCAACAATTTTTAAAATGATAATTTCACTTTTTACATAGTAATTTTATTTGTCTATTTGTTTTGCAAAGTGTGTGTTCTATACTCAGTTTCTTGAATGTTCTGGGAGCCCAGTCTATCCCAGGTTGATGTTTGCATTTCATCTTAGTGAATGCAGCCAATTATACAGAAATACCAGCTTTCCAGGTGCTTCATGAGTAGTTCTGTGAAACTGGCTTTTGTTGATTTTTTGTTTATTCTCCCTTCCCCCCTCACTGTTTATATGATGGTTTGCCTCAGGGGGAGAATCCGAGGTTAGGTAACCCCCCCATCATCCCCCCTCCCCTCCGAAACCTCCACCTCTGCATTCTTCTGGAGCTGAGGAAGCAGCAAACCGACAAAACAAATCAGCCCTGCTAACGTCTCAGAGTCTATGAATGTGACTTGAGGTAAACCACCCTAGAAAGACTGGAGCTACAATCTGACTACAAAAGGGTATTTCCCTCACTGTTTTAAGATTTGTAGAGCTGCTCCACCCTCCTTTCAGCAAACTTGATATATACAGCAGAAACAAAAAAGCTATTATCAGCAGCAGGGTTTTGTACAAAGTAATGACCCATTCTGAAGCCTTTAATTATCCTAATATGAACAAAAACACAAACTTCTTAGAAGACAAGTACTTAAAATTCTACGGTCCTTTGGCACATCAGATGTTCCTTAGTCTTCTGCATTTCAAGTAGAGTAATGAAGCATTTGAAACGCAACAGAACTTTCACTCCTTTACTGTCAACCTTATTGAACCATGTAGGGAAGCAGTTACATATGTGTAGGAACAGAATCAACCAATCATTCTTAATTGTATATAAAGATTTTTATTCAGAATTAGGTTTGGATGGATGAACTGATACTGAAACATTATACTGTGCAATAAAGAAGTAACCACTTTCCATTAAAAAGAATGTATTCCTCTCTCATAGTAAGCAGACTGGCAGGGCCCTTTTGAAATAATAAATTAGCTTTTCATAGACTTTGTGTTGTCGAAGTGCAACAAATGAAATAAAGTATAAATGTAACATGTGGCCCTTTTGCATTCCAGAAATGAAAAGTAAGTAGACTTCTGTCATGGGTTGGTGACCAACCAAAGATTTAAAATTTGTCTTAGAACCCACAGTGAATTACAAAAAAAGTATGAATTTTTAGGTGTAAGCATCTGGAGGTTGTAGATTCTAATTTGTGTCTAATTTCACATGAAATTAATAACAACTCCCGTGTCTTGGATAAAGAAAAATCAAACGAGGATTTGGAATGAAAGGAGGAAAATTGAACTACATCTTATTTGATGATGAGAACTGAAATTTCTACAAGCTATTGACTAATCCAACTAAGTTAGGACCAACTGTGACAAAGTAAGGAGATTTTTGTAATGGCGCCAGGAATTCAACTAAGGTTAAAAAATGATCAATGACTACCCTTACTAGTGTTGTAGATAAGTTTAGAATGACCAAACAAAGTAGAAAACAACTTTTAGCTCTCTTTCAGATAACTCACAATACCATGATTTTGACTTTGAGCTCAAAAAAGAAGGTATATTGCAGCATCTGGTGAACAGACTACTACAACCCTAGTGAGCATACAGTGGAGCTTGCATTCTGGAAAGAGCACAAATCCCACCTAGAAGTAAAAAAAATGCTACCAATGCATATAAATGCGACCAAATATCACATTGGGATATCTTAGGCAAAACATTTGTATTATGTGGTGATACTTCAAGTCACAAATGTTCAAATTGTGTTCTTGACTGACCAAAACCAAAAACTAATAGGACCGGTGGAACACTAGCAAAGTTTTATAAATCACATTTCTTAGAGCCACTACAATCACAGAAATGAAAAGCCGGCAACCTAATCCGGTTATACAGGTCCTCTTCTGCTGAAGCAGCATTTCATGACCTGATGGAGGCCTTAGTTCAGCCACCTTATTGGTTATGCCTAATTACCCTAATTCTTCATTCTTAAAAGGGATGCATCCAAGAAACTGACACAAGTTACCTATCCCGGCCGGCAAACACTTTGTGATGTGTTAGATTCTCTGCATAATTAGCATTGCTTGCATTTTCGTTTTTTGATTTATTTAGAAACATGCTTATTCGACTATGCTTTACATGTCACATTTCTTGACATCGCAGGCTTCTTTGCGTGTAAAATAGGCTGGTGAAGACACAAACCCAACAACTATGACTATGTGCATAACGACTATGGTAGCCATCTTATTTAAGAAGGAGCACTGCATATGCAACGTATTAGAATTTTACATAAAACCTAAGCTAAACAACTTCGTGAAATCTTTCTACTGCTTAATAAGAATTGAAAATTTAGGAATTTGACTTATCTTCAAATTTTCACTCCTAAACATTTGAAGAAAGGCAGTTACTACATTGTTTCTGTCTCATGCCTTCTCTCTAAATAGATCTGCTTGCATCCTTAAATAATCCCTTCAACTCTAAAATAAAATATACAACCTGTAGAATGATGCTTTTTATGGATAGATCTACTGTAAATGACTGCAACAAAGATATAGTTAAGCCAGAAAGGAAAACAGTGTGTACATCTTGCTTTTAAGAGCATGGCACCTGAGTTACTGATCATGCCTCAGCAGAGAATATTAGGAAATGGCAGCATCTCATACTGGAAGTAAAAAGAAGCTTTTCTATTAGCAACAGGAACCACCAGGAAACAAAACCAAACAGCATAAGCAAGCCGATGGTCTGATTCCACATGCCTTTCATTTACAAGGAAGAATGCTACAGAAAACATTACTTAAGTATTGGTTACATCAACTTTAATGTGTGTTTGTGTAGTTACTCATATGAAAGATACTGAGAAATGTTTGCAATGCCTATAGATCTTTTTACTGTTTTTTTGAACTCTTCTTGTTATTACCATTTTCTTCTTAGCAGCTTTACATTATGCACTGCACCCATGTGTTTGATATTTGCCTGTATACATTATGTTCTAACTGACATTTTAAAGTAGCATTAAATGATTTCAAACTACAATCACTGCTTAAAATTTGTCTGCAACCAAATGCTTTTGTTACTCCATTTTTCACAGAAAGCAAGAATTCCATAAAACAGCATCCATTCAGACCAAATTTGTAAAACCAGCACCAAGGGCAAGAATGCCTTCAGTGTAGATTTGCTTTCTGCATGTGACCTGGGCCAAACTAAGGCACTGTTGAATATGTCTCCATCAAAAAGTATGCCTGGTCAAATTTACATTTGGAAATATCTCAACATGAATGGCAGATAACTTTAAATGTAGTTCAGCTTTTCACATACCCGTCCATCCATTTTATAAACCTGCTTATCCAGAGCAGGGGCCAATCCCAGCAAGCATTTAAGTTTACATTTTATCAGATGCTTTTCTCCAAAGCATTCACAATTGAATATTGTTATGTTGGAACAAGTGTTACTGGACATTTTAAATGCTGTTTATCTATCCATCATCCAGCCTGCTATATCCTAACTACACGGTCATGGGGCTCTGCTGGAGCCAATCGCAGCCAACACAGGGCGCAAGGTAGGAAACAAACCCTGGGCAGGGCGCCAGCCAGCCCATCGCAGGGCGCATGCACACACTCACATTAGGGACAATTTGGGATCGCCAATGTACCTAACCTACATGTCTTTGGACTGCGGGAGAAAACCCATGCAGGCACGGGGATAATAAATGCAAACTCTCGGGTCTCCTAACTGCGAGGCAGCAGCACTACCCACTTGGCCGCCGTGCCGCCCAAAGCTGTTTACATTTTAAGATATCTGTAATATATTTAGCAATTTCCTAAAAAAATAATTTCCAGGTTTAGCCTTATTCTCCCAGGTTCCTGGCACTAATGAAAAGCAATGCAATATCTGTCATTTGTCACCCCAGAGAAAGTGAAGTCACATCCACATTGGACTTTGAGAGATGAAAACCACACCCCTAATGGCCCCTAGAGTAGTACATGAGATTCTGAACACCTGAGAGAAAAAAAGAAAAAGGTGGTGGTAGGTCTGAGAGAAGGGTGGAGGGAGATGGAGATGCATACTTTCAACTAAATGTACATTTAAAGCAATAGCATTGCTAATTGTTTTTCACGAAATTTGTCTCAAACTGTCAGTAAAAGTAGTAACAGATGGTTACCTAACCCTTCTTTAGCTTTAGATACTGGTTCCTATGACCCAAAACAAATGATCTTTGCTTTCATTTAACAACTGTTGACAGAAAATGGAGTGTTTCCAAGAACACAGAGATGAGAAAAGTAGTTTGGGGTTATTATGTCATGAAATTCCTAATCCCAGCTACAATATATGATGGTAAGGAAGCCAGATCACTGTGGATGAATTAATTGCTTTCATGGTATAATTCAAGGAGAACAAATTCAAATGTTACAAAGGTATTCTGCTCATAAAAACAAGTGAGACATACCCTCTTTTCCCTGTCAACTTTGTCACAACACTTTCTTGTGGCTAATGTTTATTGGGGTTGTTGTTGGGAATTAATCCCTTGAAGAGATCTTTAGTGGTGGGGTTGGTAATGACTTCCCCTGGGAGGCCCTTTCAAGTTTCTCTTCAAGTGCTTTTATGAAGTTGTTGAAGCACGCACAGCCATGCGTTTCAAAAAGATCTGGTTTGCATTTGCAAAGCCACGTGTGCCCTTTGTTATAGGCAGCTGACATAAGGGCACATTGTCATCAGAAGGGTAGTTGACTTTTCTACGGCATATTAGTTTTTGATAAATCTTCTGACTGATTACACCAATAGGAAGTCAAAGTAGCAGCTGTTGCTTAAGCTCATGAGATGTGACTCTGTTGCTCATTTTATTTTCTTTCCACTGGCATTGTTTTCTTTTTTCTAGTTTCAGCTGTAAACGCATGGCTTGACACAGGCTGTCATGTTGCATGGACTTAGATCACATCTACAGGACACAGCCGCTGAAAACTCCCACTGTACTAGCAGCTAAGAAACCACTAGAGGGCAACGGAACTTACTGTCTGAGGCAGATGGTAGAATGTTTCAGGTCAGCACCAAGACATTCTAAGTATAAAATACAAAAATGGTCATACTGCTCTAGTCTGTGACATTCTGCAGTTACGGCTAAGCTCCTATAGTTGCTCTGCATGAGCATGGTATTCTCGGGTAAACACAGAAGGATTGAAGCACACAACAACATTATTACAGATTCATATGATTATATTGCAAAGATTAATTCACATGTACATATGTACATATGGCAGAAAGATGGACATATGGTTGAAAGAAATCAGGGGTGCCTGGACACTTATCAGATAGTAAACACAGGCCAGATAATATTAAAATTATGAGATAATAAAAAAGCCAGCATTTGTTAAAAATCAGGAGGCAAGACCTAATAAGCAAACACAGCCAAAGGCAGTGGTTAAAAACTGAAGGCATGAGGTCAAAAAAACATGAGGATTCAAAAATTAAAACACAAGAAACAGAAGATCTCACAGCCCCAATGACTCAGCTTGTTAAAAAAAAACACCAATAATTGAAACCAAATGGCTTTAAGTGTCCACAAGGTAATTGCAGTTGCCATTTACCTTGTCAAGCAACTGCAAGTAGATAGATGTGGCTTAGAACAAAGTGAACATGGTTGGAGTGGACAGCCGGAGTTTCCCAGAGAAAGATATGGCAAAAGAGTAATGCAATGTCATTACTAACAGACTAGGTCCATTTTTCTAAGAAACATAACAATCACTTTTTTATATTGCATTACACTATCTCAAGTCACACCAAAGCACTGTATTTTTACAGCATATAATCTGTGCACAGGCAAAAAGTATGTCTTCCTCAGGGTTAAGCTCAGAGAATATTGAACACTTTCTCATTCACAAGAACATATGGATCATTTTTAAATCAAACCTTGGAATTTTCACGTTTTTCATGCATTTCCTCATTTTATGACATCACATGCTGAATTTAAAAGCTGACAGGTCAAAAGTGAATGACTGTCTTTGAACAATAACTCAGGTAATATCAATACCAATGGTTTTATTTGTCATAATTCTAGATGTGGTGAGAAGAAAAGGCCCTCTTTTCACTCATTTATCCATTAATTTTCTATTTTACATATCTAGCCTGGGAGTAAATTGGAGGTCACTGTATATTTTATCAGCAACAAGCAAAACACATTTGTAATGATAATTTCCAAAGTTTTAAGTATGGAAGATAGTTCTATAATGATCTGTGCAATCTGAAGTATAAGGCAAACTCTTTTAATGCCACACATTTATAGTTAAAATTAATTTTAAAAATTTATTTCAAGATGAGCCGCAAGCAAAAACCACTTACCAAACAATTCTACAGTTATTATCAATGCATTCAATTCTTTATTCCTCATTTCTTAATGCATTCATACCACAACAATGACAATGGTCAAAGAAGTGGAAAAAAGCAATTTGTAAGGAAAACCATATTGAAAGCAAACTACAGTGGTGTGAAAAACTATTTGCCCCCTTCCTGATTTCTTATTCTTTTGCATGTTTCTCACATAAAATGTTTCTGATCATCAAACACATTTAACCATTAGTCAAATATAACACAAGTAAACACAAAATGCAGTTTTTAAATGATGGTTTTATTATTTAGGAGAAAAAATCCAAACCTACATGGCCCTGTGTGAAAAAGTAATTGCCCCTTGTTAAAAATAACCTAACTGTGGTGTATCACACCTGAGTTCAATTTCCGTAGCCACCCCCAGGCCTGATTACTGCCACACCTGTTTCAATCAAGAAATCACTTAAATAGGAGCTGCCTGACACAGAGAAGTAGACCAAAAGCACCTCAAAAGCTAGACATCATGCTAAGATCCAAAGAAATTCAGGAATAAATGAGAACAGAAGTAATTGAGATCTATCAGTCTGGTAAAGGTTATAAAGCCATTTCTAAAGCTTTGGGACTCCAGCGAACCACAGTGAGAGCCATTATCCACAAATGGCAAAAACAAGGAACAGTGGTGAACCTTCCCAGGAGTGGCCGGCCGACCAAAATTACCCCAAGAGCGCAGAGACGACTCATCCGAGAGGTCACAAAAGACCCCAGGACAACATCTAAAGAACTGCAGGCCTCACTTGCCTCAATTAAGGTCAGTGTTGACGACTCCACCATAAGTAAGGGACTGGGCAAAAACGGCCTTCATGGCAGATTTCCAAGACGCAAACCACTGTTAAGCAAAAAGAACATTAGGGCTCATCTCAATTTTGCTAAAAAACATCTAAATGACTGCCAAGACTTTTGGGAAAATACCTTGTGGACTGATGAGACAAAAGTTGAACTTTTTGGAAGGCAAATCTGGCGTAAAAGGAACACAGCATTTCAGAAAAAGAACATCATACCAACAGTAAAATATGGTGGTGGTAGTGTGATGGTCTGGGGTTGTTTTGCTGCTTCAGGACCTGGAAGACTTGCTGTGATAGATGGAACCATGAATTCTACTGTCTACCAAAAAATCCTGAAGGAGAATGTCTGGTCATCTGTTCGTCAACTCAAGCTGAAGCGATCTTGGGTGCTGCAACAGGACAATGACCCAAAACACACCAGCAAATCCACCTCTGAATGGCTGAAGAAAAACAAAATGAAGACTTTGGAGTGGCCTAGTCAAAGTCCTGACCTGAATCCAATTGAGATGCTATGGCATGACCTTAAAAAGGCGGTTCATGCTAGAAAACCCTCAAATAAAGCTGAATCACAACAATTCTGCAAAGATGAGTGGGCCAAAATCCCTCCAGAGCGCTGTAAAAGACTCACTGCAAGTTATCGCAAACGCTTGATTGCAGTTATTGCTGCTAAGGGTGGCCCAACCAGTTATTAGGTTCAGGGGGCAATTACTTTTTCACACAGGGCCTTGTAGGTTTGGATTTTTTCTCCTAAATAATAAAAACATCATTTAAAAACTGCATTTTGTGTTTACTTGTGTTATATTTGACTAATGGTTAAATGTTTTTGATGATCAGAAACATTTTGTGTGACAAACATGCAAAAGAATAAGAAATCAGGAAGGGGGCAAATAGTTTTTCACACCACTGTATGTGTTCAACAGCTTCTTGGCATGGACTGACTGGAAACAGAGGACTAAGAAATAAGTGACATAAGGAGACTCAAAAGAGGTTTTACACATTTCTGTCCGGATGTGGTTTGCCAGAGAGCTAAATCCCTTTTAGTGGGTATCTGGTTTATTAAAATAAATCTCACATGTTTTCTCTGTAAAACATCTGGAAAGCTGACCTACACTTAGTCTTTCTTTCTTTCTTTCTTTCTTTCTTTCTTTAATAAGTGCAAGTAGCTGATTACAGGAGAATTTAATACACCCTGCTTCCATTTTCTCAATGTTTCTTACTGTTTCAGGTGTTTCGGATATAAGACAACCTTTGGGTCCTCTTCGCAACTCCATCCAAGTTTGCAGCCCATTTGAAGTACCGTTATGAAAAGCAAGCACTTGGGTTTTGTAGTTTGGTGGGAAATTTACATTTTTAAAAAAAAATCAATTTATCCAATTACTAGTGCCTACTATCAGTGATAGGCCAGGAGCCAGATCTATTCTAATTTTAAATAAGACTAATAACCAGTAAATAAGTTTAGAAAATACTGAGCTTCTGTAAAAAGGCTGCTGCTTACGCAATGACCAAAAATTTTAAACATATAAGTAATAATCTTTCTTTATAAAAGAAACCTGCCATCCTTGTATTATGTCTGCCTTGTAATGTGCTTAGAGTGAGATCAGTATTAAAAAATCAAGACTAACAGTGATTGTTTATTTTTTCTTTCACTCAACCAATAGAAGTATATGGTGGTAGCAGTGACACAGAACTGTTTCCCAATAATTCTGTCAATCTTCAACATGACAATTTGTGTTGCATCTCAATGGAAAATTCGATATCTCATGTTGTGAAGTGTAAGCTTTCTAGAGTTGCCTCTCCACCCTTTTTACAAAGTGAATGACAAGTTTGTTTGTCTTATCCTGAACAATGTCAGGGTAAAAGATCAGGGTTGGCCTCAAACCAGGTGTAGTACTAGTCTTCAACATGTAATGCATTAAAGAATATTAATTACAGTACATACTGCCTGTTTGCTTCCCAAACTAGATACAATTGTTTGATGATAAGTATAATTCTGCACAGGCCTGCCTTGTGCATTCCACATGGTTATGCATATCCCTCAGTTGACCCTCTTAAGCCAACAAAAAGTACACAACTTAATAATATACCTTTATGGCCAATTGCTTAAAATGGTACATTACAAAAGGGCAACTTATGGTGTTGCAAGCTGCTCTGCTAGTGCAATGTTGGTATCTGATATTTCTGTTGACCATTGACCAGTGTGGAAAATGAAGCAGATGAAAACACATGAAAAATGCTTAAAATTGCGTTTTTTTTTAAACAGCTGTGTACGTATGGTAAATTATGAACCCTCTTTTTTCATTATTCTCTCACACTAAGAATTCCCTGCCAGGCCACAAGCTTTCAGATTCAGTCTAATAAGATCCACAAGTGGTGGGCAATGGAGCTGGTAATCTCATTTTGTTTATTGTGTCAACAATTTGCTGGCAATTACCTCCACTTTGAATATTTGTGAAAATGGCAACAGATGCTGTAAAACATGTCAGTGGACCTGGCATCGCAGTAGATATATTGCAAACTTTCAGCAATAACAAAAAAGTGATCTGCATGCAGAGTTATGTAATATACTTTAGTTTATGGTGATGATACAACTTAAGTTAAAAGTGAATTATCTGTGTAACCATCCAACTGTTAAGCAAAATCGTCTGTTTGTTTCATATTAGAACTGACTTAACAAACAGGTGCATTTTCTCAGTTCCTAAATGCCTGCCTTGAGAAACATTAGGGATAAAAACAAAAGTGGTCTTTTCCAGACTACTTCTGTGACTTCTGACATGTAGTCTGGGACAGACTGAGCAATTTAAGATGTCTGAAAGCTGCTTGAGCCAGAAGATGATTTATGACATAGGATACAGAAAATGCAATATATCACAAATATGAATCCCTTTGGACAGGATCCAGGCACCTCCATACGTACACATACACACGATTGTATGGCTGTCCTGTTGACACATTTTAATTAGGTACTCTGCTTTGATAACTCTGAACACCTTATTCCCATTTTCCTTGCCTTCGTTCTTTGTATTATTCATTAAAAGCTCCACACCTGCATGTTTAAATGGATGAGCAACCATACTCTGTTTGTGAGACATAGGTTAGACAGCCAGCCTGCCTTGTCTCCACTCAGTGGGGAGGTGTTTCCCTTTGTTCATTTTATTAAAGCTCATAAAACATTCACTTGCAAGTTGCCGGCTGCAGAGCTTAATGATGCACAGGGATTTGCAGGTGCAGTTCATGCTTTACAATTCTGACCTAAAAGTGTCTACTTATAATGCCTTAGAATGGTGGGTCTTCTTGCAACAGACTGCCTCTGGCCTTTTTACAAACATTGCAAAGATAAAGCTCAACCGGGGCAAGACTTTGAGGTAGCCCCTTGACTTCCCAACACTATATTCTAAACCTAAAGTATAACTGTCTTGTCTTTAGCATCATCATGAAAGTGGGGCATGGAGGAAACTGGTAAAAATCTATCTGCTAATACTAGTACAATAATATCACAAATCAAAAGTAGGATATTTGTTGGCCTCAGTTTGTTTACCTTTTGCATTTTTTAATTAGGATTGAAGAATAATGTATTTTTAGATTAGAGAATTTGTATTTTTACAAGAAGATAAAGAAAAGATAACATAACCATTATACTTAAGCCCTGCAAGTAACTCACAATATGGCATGACGGTAAAGTTGATAGCCAATCCAGCTTCATATTTCTCTCATGTCTGTGTGAGGTTTCTTCCCGCATCCACAAAGACATGAAATCAATGATATGTGGTAATTCATATGTGACTCCTGTAGGAGTGTGACTGAATGCATTAGTGACAACCTATCCTGAATGCTTTCTTGCCTTTCGCTAATTGCCTTATCTATTTTAATCTTAAGGGTTAACCTCAAAGATAGGAAAATAAACTAATACCTGCATTAAACATACAATGCTAACAATCTATTAGTACTTTACTGATTCAAAATCCAGCAATGCTTACTGTGGGTCTATAAGATGGTGGTAGGCTGCTTTTTTTGACAAAATTTGTTTTAGTGTTCACACAGAAAAATTTGTGAGTTTTAATTGGTAGGACTGGATTCAAGCGCTGCCCCACAGCATTCAGGAGTCAAACAGTTCACCAACATGCTTTGATGTGTTAGAAGCATGCATTAATTCAAGTGGACAGATGCACAGAGCTTTTAATATGGATGGTTTAAGTCCAAATGGGAGGAAGGTGGTGATTTGTATAAGAAAGGTGGCCAACTTTGCTTGATGTATGACAAATCTATAATGAGATGAAGATTTCTAGATATTCAAATATATTTTAAACAACAGATAACTTTATCCTAAGTAATATTTGGCAGTTTGAATAGATGACCAATTGTCTCTTAATTTTTTTCAAAACCTTCAAAAAATTGTGAATTTCAGTCTAGTGAAATAAAATAAAACATTATTTGTTTTTTTTCAAAGGAAAAATAGGTTGGATACTAATGTTAATTGTCTGAATTCATAGTTAATCTAATTTGAAGCTATTCCCATTTATTAGTATTTGTCATTCTTGAGCGAATTATAATGGATATAAGAAGACCAGCAAGAGCTAGCTAAGTTTGTGCTACTAATCTAAACTGTATGATCTTGGGCCAACCAAAATATATATTGGGGAGGGTATAATTGCAGGGTACAGAAAGAAGAAATATCAAAAGTAGCAAAAAAGGAAAGCATGTTCACAGGCTTTTAAAATTGTATAGAAGTGTTTAAAGGAGAAATCAGTTTTAATACTTACACAAACCAGAAAACATCACTAAATGTCAAGCTTTTAAAAATGAGAAAGGATGGAGAAACCCTATCAGTGCAGATGTTTTCAATTTTCTAAATCTCCTTGGGCCTTCTAAATCTGCAATTTTCTAAGAAGCAAAGTTCTATTTATAACCCTTTTGTTTTACTTTGCTCTACCACCTCTAACTGTCAGAAGCAGACCGAGATTTTCACTTTTTACTTATTAGACTCTTACTTGAACTATATATAACAATAACCCTCCAAAAAAAGAGATAAAAAATACCGAGTTTCATCTTTTGTATTAGATACAATTTTATTTTCTTGTTTTTCTGCTAAATAGGTTGATCTTTTGCCCCAGGCCAGTTCTTTATCCTGTGGAGTCAGACATTTTTAAGAGAATTATTTCAACATAGCTTCCAAACACATTTTATTTTTAATCTATGACAATATTTAGTCTGGAGCCATATATCTGTTTCTTGTTATGTCAATTGTCTCCCATAAGACTTATGACTTGTTATTACCTGTCTCACAACTTGATCCAAAATTTTTGTATCACATTAAGAAGGTAACAAAGAAGTAGATAGATAGATAGATAGATAGATAGATAGATAGATAGATAGATAGATAGATAGATAAGGTCAGTCATTTGACTTTTTTATTTTAGCTTATAGCTTTTTAACCCTTTCAGTCTAACGTATCCTCCTTATGTTCTCTATCATATTCCCCTTGTTTCATCTGCAAACTGTAAAATTCTCTTTCCATGTAACCTTACCCTGTTTCTAGTTGTTCAGCCTCACCCTTTAAATAATACCAATTATCACACTCCTAACAACCACAAAAACTGTAAGACTAATATCCCTTTTTGTACAAGATTATGGTGGCACAGTGGTTGGCCTTCCATTCCCACTGTTCCAAACAATGGGCTTGAATCTTGCCCCTGGTCCCAGTGTTGCTTATGTACAAACTCCCCCGTGTCTGCCTAGGCTTTCTTCTCACATCACAAAAATGTGACTGTTAAGATATTCAGCAATTGTAACTGTGAGTGTGAGTATATGGGAGTGCGCCCTGAATGGACTGATGATGCCTCTTTCATGGTTGGCTGCTGCTTTGTGTCTGAAGTCACCAGGTTATACTCAAGCCCCAGAGTACCTGAATTCCATTATACAATTTTAATAATAGATAAATAGATGGACAATTAGTAAAGTCACACTTTGACTATCAATATATTTCATGATTATTTGTTTCCAGTATGCCCCTCCTTATGTGCTTAACCAATCATAGTACTGTCTTCAAACTTAACAGTTTATAAAAATGATTTTTACTCTCTTCAAATCCATAAAAATAATATTTACAAGTTGCACGACTTAGAGGATTTATTCATAGAATATTATATACGTCTTGCAACATGCTTAATGATACAACAACACACGCCATTCTACAAATCTCTTAATTGATTTTGAATTTTTATTTCTCTGCTCTTTAAATGGGCAAAATCAATTACGGTTCCTTGCCTGATGACCCTGTGCTTCAGTCAAGGTGCTCGGAGAATTTCTGCCAGACCTCTATTGCCTTTCTTTCTCTCTCTCTCTCTCAATGAGACAACTTGTTTTCTGTATTTCTTATAAGAAACCTCTAATACCGGCCTTAGGAGTACGTCTGACATGCTGCAGTATGTATATAGCCTATTTTTGTATATAGGTGGAGATTTAGGAAACTGACCCTTTAACCTTTCACAGCAAACTCAAGTAGAAAATACAAACTCCACACAGACAATAAGCATAAGTTGTGGGAGTCATGGGGCAGCAGGAATAACCAATGCACCACATGTTAAACTATTAATTATGAACAAATGAGACAAAGTCCCCATTTCTGGAGGTATTTTGTGAACCGCATTTTTAAGTCCAAATGAGACTTAAAGATTCTTACTTAAATTCAATTCATTTTTATGTAGTGGATATCAATTTACATGCTAAACACACTGTCTTCTTCTTCTTTTTTTGGCTGCTCCCGTTAGGGGTCGCCACAGCAGATCAACTTCTTCCATATCTTTCTGTCCTCTGCATCTTGTTCTGTTACACCCATTACCTGCATGTCCTCTCTCACCACATCCATAAACCTTCACTTAGGCCTTCCTCTTTTCCTCTTCCCTGGCAGCTCTATCCTTAGCATCCTTCTCCCAATATCCCTATCATCTATCCTTTGCACATGTCCAGACCAACGCGATCTCGCCTCTCTGACTTTGTCTCCTGACCGTCCAACTTGAGCTGACCCTCTAATGTCCTCATTTCTAATCCTATCCATCCTTGTCTCACCAAAAGCAAGTCTTAGCATCTTTAACTCTGCCACCTCCAGCTCTGTCTCCTGCTTTTTGGTCAGTGCCACCGTCTTCAACCCATATAACATAACTGGTCTCACTACCGTCCTGTAGACCTTACCTTTCACTCTTCCTGATACCCGTCTGTCACAAATCACTCCTGACACTCTTCTCCGCCCACTCCACCCTGCCTGCACTCTCTTCTTCACCTCTCTTCCACAATCCCCATTACTCTGTACTGTTGATACCAAGTATTTAAACTCATCCACCTTCGCCAACTCTACTCCCTGCATCCTCACCATTCCACTGACCTCCCTCTCATTTACACACATGTATTTTATCTTGTTCCTACTGACCTTCATTCCTTTCCTCTCTAGAGCATATCTCCACCTCTCAAGGGTCTCCTCAACCTGCTCCCTTATGTCGCTACAGATCACAATGTCATCAGCAAACATCATAGTCCACGGGACTCCTGTCTAATCTCGTCTGTCAACCTGTCCATCACCATTGCAAATAAGAAAGGACTCAGAGCCGATCCCTGATGTAATCCCTCCTCCACCCTTCCTGACGTAACCCTCCCCATTTATCTGGGCTTGAGACCGGCATGAAAAAACACTCTGGTTTGTCCATCCCCTGTGGCTGGGTTATGCTAAACACACTGTATACATTTAAAGACAGGTTAGAGCTTTACATGGTAAAAGTGATGTGTTTGGTCCTCCCTGCGTGGAGTTTGCATGTTCTCCCCATGTCTGCGGGGTCTCCTCCAGGTGCTCCGGTTTCCTCCCACAGTCCAAAGACATGCAGGTTAGATGGATTGGTGACCCTAAATTGTCCCTAGTGTGTGCTTGGTGTGTGGGTGTGTGTGTGCCCTGCGATGGGCTGGCACCCTGCTCGGGGTTTGTTTCCTGCCTTGCATCCTGTGAAACTTGACCTGACAACTGTAAATGAAGTTCCTTTACGGTAACTGTCATTCTTCTGATCAGGGAGAGACAAACTCCTCTGGAGAAATAAAGAAAGAAATTGAGATAGAGATTGATGATTTTTCAGACATGTTCAGAAAAAGAACTGTTGTCATCGAAGCACTTACCAGTGTACTTTTGCATCTAATAAATGTGGCTCCTGATGCTCTAAATATTTCAAGTTCCATGCAGGCCATCTACAATATATATCTATATAAATATCTTTGTACTTTATTTATTATAAATAAGGATCTTAAAAGTCAATTGGATTATGTATTTTAATATTGAGACAAGTTTAAAACTATTAAAGAAACCATATTTTAATATTGTGTGCCTTTCCGCTTATTCCCTGTTTAAATTACAACAGATTAAATCATAATTAATCATTTGAAAAACAATGCTAACTGAAAGAAAGCAGTGTGACTTAATGGGTAGGACTTGGAATAGGACTTGGAAACTTCAGGGTAATAATTTCATTCTAAATTCTTGTGTGAAACACAGCAAGTCACTTGACTGTATTGGGATGGTCTGGCCATGAACTATAGTGTAACATATATTAAAGACTGTTTTGTGTTTATTTGATGGTTTCAGAATTAAGTAACACTGTAGTCCTTTTGTATCTCCCATTACTGATTTAAGTTCACATCAATTTAATTCAAAATGATACCACATGCATGTGATAATTTCTGGCAAGTTTCCTGTAGAACATGCCTTTTTGGCCCAGCATTAAATGTCTTCTCATATAATTCTGCAAGTCTTATGTAAAACAGATGTACAATAATTAGTATGAAATTAAAGAGCAAACATTGAAATAAATGTGGTGAATGAATTCAAAATGAAATGAAACAACTTGAATAAAAGCAAAATAAATGTTTACAGAAAGAAAAAAATAAAACAACATTTGTACAGCTAATTCACTGAAGTTCTAAGTTTCATATACCAATGATAACTAAGGAGACTGTAGCTTTGAAAATGTTTAATGTTTGAAAGTGAGAGCACATAGGATTTCCCCAGCCTCCACTTCTAAATTTAGTATAGTCTTCTTGAACTTAATGCATGTACAGGGAATTAGTAGGGCAGATAAGAACAGAAGACAAGAGAACAGACATCAAGAGATAAAACAATAAGGAACAGCACCAAGCTCTTAATGGTGATCCACATATGCAAACGCAAAAACTGGACAACTAAAAATCAGACACAGAAAATTATAATAGTAACAAACAGACACAAATTAGTGATTGTTAAATATAAATCCACAGAAATGTGATGTTAAAAGGAAAGGAAAATTAGCTTAACATAAAAATACAAGAAATCTCTGCAAAGACCAAGTACATATAATCTGTAGCATATAATAAATCAATGATTGCTACCCAAGATAATCCTTTACCTGGTGCAGTCAAATAGTACTATCTACATTTATTTCATTTTTTCAGTGTGGAAATAGCTTACCTAAATTGTTCCCTTGGTTATATTCTGAATGTTTGGGTCTACTTGCTCCATATCATACCTCAGTAATAAACTCATGCCTACAGACTCACATCCCCTTTGAAACCAAGCATTCCCAAAAAGGCAGCGCATATGAAAAAAAAACATAAAATTGAGGCAAACTTGATGTCACCATCATAGCCTTAACAATATAAGTAAAAGGAAACAAAACTAAACAAGACACTATGTGCAATCCTGAAATAGCCAGATATACAGTATTTGTAATATAAACACCAAGAAGGCTACCATAGGGACTTTCTGCTCAAAAGCAGAACTTTGGATTTTCCAGCAAGCTATGTTTTAAGTGAACAATAACAGAACCTTACTTTAATATACTTGCAGAACAGGCAGATGTAGTAAAGTCACTTACATTATAAAATAGCCAGCATGCACGGCTTAAAACTCACATAATACTGTAATGGATGAGACATTATACTAACTCTGCCCCTGTGCCTTAGGACTATTCCTTCTGCTGCCTAGCAAAAAATTCACACAACCATTAGGGACCCCAGCTATGGCATTGTGCTGTTCCATGGGATTCTTTGAGATGTTTAATATTGGAGTATGAGCCAGCATTAAAAAAATAACCTAAGTGCATCCTTCCCTACTGCTTTATTCTGTTTGTCTTAATATCAATACCATATGCACAAGGAAAACATATTTAAAAGTCTCACTGGAGTTGTGATAATTAAAAAAATAGCATTCCCAGGAACAATATACCTTGTAAAGGATGAAAGAAGAGGTCAGTGTAATAAGACTTATACTGTACATACTGTATAGTTTTATTAATGAAAAGGGGCAGAGTACCTGAGTAAAAAAGCTACTGACTGTACACACGTACAATAGAGGAGAGTGCTTGTGTGTATATGTGCTTGTATTAGAGTTAAAAATGTGTACTAAGTTACAGAAATTAATGTGTTGAAATGTCTTCACCAACCGTAAAACATTATTTTTTAAAGTAAGAGAAATGGCAGCATGACAGACTTATGCCAGGACTGGGATCAGATATTACCTACTTATTTATTTTGAGCCAGACCATAAGTAATGAAATAAGCATGTTTTATCATATTTCTAAAAATAGGACATGCTCAGACATTTCACAACCCAGTTATCAGATTCCCAAGTGATATAAAATGCCTCACAACACAGCATATTTTTAATTGCCTCTTTTTCTTCATGTATTTTGCACAGAAAATGAATAATGCTTTCATGAAAGTATAATGATTCTTCTATAGAAAGAAATACTATATCTTGGGCCAAATGCAACATGAACTATCATTTCCGCCTGTCTCATATGGCTTGGATAAGCTAGTGTACCATCACTAACCTCAACTACATTGGCTCATAATTTAAAAATTACCAGATGCCCTAAAGTTAAATCCACAAAACAGCTTAAAGTAGCTAAAGTCTATTAAATTTTGTTTTAAAAGTCTATTAAATGTTGTTTAACGGTAGTAATTGCTGGGCTTACAAAGGCAGAAGGCACAGGAAAAAGAAAACAGGACCAGAAGACAAGAGGAACTCAAAAGGAAAGCAAAGATTGAAACTGGGAAAGGCAATTAAACTGTAGTAAAAACTAATTAAAAAAAAGAAAAGTACAGAAAAGTAAAAAAAAATAAGTAAACACTTTAATATACCTGCAGTCTTGAAGTAGTGGCTCTAAGGCTAAGGATCTGTGCTGGTATCCGGAAGGCTGCCGGCTCAAATCCCTGTTACTTTCAAAACAGATCCTACTCTTTAAATTAAAGACAAATGCAATTCACAACAATAACGACAAGATTTTCAATCTGTAACTTTAATTATTTTGTACCTGAAGAAGGAAACATCACCTGTTACTGTATGTGTCTGTTTTATTCACAAATCCTTACATTTACTTACTGCTTCATGGAGGACAATGATGCAATTAGCATGTCTTATGTGTTAGTCATTATACTTTCTTATACCATTATTACTTTTAGTGGATATACAAAAGCACAAGTAGTAAAGTACTGACAGTTGTGTATGCCCAGTTGATTAACTTTAAGCAGGAAGGCAGTGAAGCACAAACTACAGCAGCATTTTCATCATTGAGTGTGAGTCTATTTACTTTGCAATGTGACTTTTCTTAAAAAGAGTTTAAAAATTGAGAGATATGTTTCTATTCTATTCTATTCAAACCTTTTGTGAGCCACACAGGACAAGAAAGAAGGGAGCTCTCAAGGATTTAGAATTAAAAAAAGCAATGCCTGTAAAGTCCAAAATAGGCACTCAAATCCATCTACAGTATTGAGGTAAAATTTTCTATGTGTTTTGTAAAAATGATACCACATTTTTTTTAAAGTGGAGATTCTGAATTTTTTTTCTTAAGAGACTTAAAAGAAATTCAAATTAAAAGTCCTAAACAGTTATTGTTCATTAGTCATTTACTCCGCCTTTTTAAGGAATGCATGTTGAATGCAAGCCATGCCATTACATTTTCACCTGTACTGTGGTGTTTTTAGCTTACATTCAGCTCTTAAAGCTAAAGGTTTAAAAATATCTATTAAGTACACCTTAATTTAAATTTTATTATTTAAATTTTAGTGTATTTTTACTGTGATAACTGATTTTTATTCATTTTCACATTAGCCTGCAAGCACTTTTCCTAGCCATCTGAAGAGAGAACTCAGGCAGACTGATTTATGTAGGCTACATTTTACTTAACTAATGTTTTTGTAGCACTTCTGACATTTTGGCTTGTGAATTGTGACAATTTGGGGGAAATGTAATTAAAAATCCTTCCTTGCTATGATTACTTGTTTTAGCTGAAGACCATTTTACGGTTAGTACTGTCATTTGTGTTAAGGCTTTCTTGGCATTGGTAAATTACTTTAGTAAAAGCTGACTTAACAAAAGGACAAGAAAATATTTTTTTTGTTCTGAAGTGGTGACTCATTAGTACTGTTCAAAGGAATATAATGGGATTCTATTCATGAGTCTCAAGTCTATTCATGATTCAGTAAACAAATAGAAATTAATGTTTAAACTTATCAAACAGTAGTCACTTGTGTGTTTTTCTTTCAAATGTTTGATGTTAATTATTAAGTGACAAAATATAATGTTAAACAATATACAGTATATGTTAAATATACATACATAGACACACACACAAGAGTTCAAAAGTTTGGAATCACTCAGAAATGTTTATGTTTTTGATACAAATTGATTCGTTTTTTGATGAGTTTTTATATCAAGGTACCACTGAATTGATTTAAAAATATATTCAAGACATTACTAATTTTGCCAATGGCCATTACTGCTTGAAATCACTGATATATAATTTATTAGTCACATGACTGCAAAACTCCATTTTCAACATCCATTCCTCTAATGTCCTAATAGTAAGTTCTCTTAGCTCATCCTTAATTCATTGTAATTGTAATTGTGTTAGAACAGCTGAAATCTGTTTGTTATTCTATTCAATCAAGCAAGCACATTGTGCTGGTATTCCTAAAGTTCAATACTAGATTATAAAATGGCCAAAACAAAACAGCATCTTTAAGAAACACGTCAGCCTATTGTTGTTTTGTGAAATGATGGTAACATCACATAACAGACTGCCAAGTTGCGTAACATATAGAAAGGTGGCCACCACTGTCATGAGAGAAGAAGGCAAACAGATGTTACATCGTTAGAAAAAGAATGGGGTGGGTGAGCAAAAGCACAACTACCAATGAGGATAAGGACATCACAGTTTGTAGTTTGAGAAACAAACAGTTTACAAGTTGTCAGTTGGCAGCTTCATGAAATACATGCCAAGTAACAATGTTATCTACAACAGTAAAAAGATGACTCCAGTATGCTGGCCATGATATACTTTTCTATGTCCGCTTTCTTTTGCCCAGTTTAACCATTTCTCTTTAATATTGCCATTAAAACTCTCCCACTAAAGCCAGTTTAGGAGTCATATGTAAATAATAAATGTGGCTTTCCAGTCATATGGTGCCTGGTGCTGGTAGGCAGCAGTGCTTTCTACTGTGTCACCGTGACACCCTGTTTTGATTCCATAATATGTATTGTCATTGTTAGTATAGCCAAACAATTTCATGTACTTCTCATCTGTGTATCATTTATAAGTTAGGGTGGGGTCAGCCATTAGTTTAGTGAGCAAGGAGGATTTTTCAGACTGATACTATCCCCTTTAAAGCAACTTTAAAGGTAATTATCCCCCAATCATAAAAGCAAACAGTTATAAGCTTGTCACTAGACAAATTCAAAATTACAAAATGAGTAGCAATTCAATAACTAAATAAATATTTGCCTCAAAGCCATTGTCTACAGTCAAGGCATGCACTGGCTTGCTGTTAGTTCCTTGAGACAGTCCAAGGCCAGGGAAGAAAAAAAACATTATTTTAGCATGTCCCACTATAAAAAATAAATTTTATTTACGGAGTTGGCAAGGTGGTATTTGGAAAATTAAAATAACAGATTGGCAAAAAATAGGCAAGCACATTAGCTATAATTCTTACATACTATAGTTATCATGTAACTGGAATTCAACAAAGTCTATTAAAGCTTCTAGAAAATATTGAATTCTTATCTACACATTAGAAAAGGCAAAAATACTTTTACAAATATTCTTATTATGCTCCATTCATCCATTAATTCAGTTTTGTAGTTACAGTATGAGGGCAGCATCTAACAGAAGGCACTGACTTACTCACCCCTTGTTGGTTTAGACCTACAAATAAACATAGCACTCAAGCCATTCAGATGTTGGAGGGATACTAAAGTAATAGTGAAATCCCGCAATGACACAATGTCAGGACCAACTTATCAGGTAATTTCTGGCATGTGATTGTGCTTATAAGAATTACTTATGAATGCTTTAAAATACTTGGTTTTTGAGATTTGGTTTTGAGTTTTTTTTTTTTTTTCCAGCGCTCCCTGACTCACCATTATGAGAAAATCCTCACATATGATATACCTTCGGCTTACTTTGATGTCTAGTTATGCAAGATATTGAGCTTTTAGGCTTCCCCCTATTTTTTGGCCCATTAGACCTGAAAAACCCTCATGTTTAGGTAACTTTTTGACCAAATTTGTATGCAGGAAATTACACTCTTATAATAAAAAGAAACCCAATAGGTGTCTTCAGCAAAAATAATTAAAAGGACTTGAAGTTATGCATGCCTCATCAACTGACCCCAGAGGTTCATCCACTAATGGAATACAAGGGGTCAAAGTCACTCTTTTTTAGAAAGCTTTAAAAAAATGGGAAATGTGAAACAACTGGAAAAATGGGCAATATAGGCCTGTGGAGTGTTGTTTTATGTTATTTTGAGCTTGCTGATCACACATATGACATTTTTAGTATGTGATCTGTGGACTTTGCCCTCTAAGAGCCACCCCCAGAAATCTGAAAATGACAAATTTCAAACATTTGCCACAACATGCGTGTCATAGGATCCGTGACATGGCCACTGTGTAACCTAACACTGTATAACCTATTTATCAGTTTTGATTAATCTTTATACACACATTGTAAATCCAGGCTCTGCTAATACGGACATCTTGTTTGCTCCATCTTATTAATGCAGAATGCTTGGGGCTTGTGCTTTTAGATTAATTCTCAGGAATTCACAATAACTCAGTACTACACAGCTGTAGTCACCAGACTTATTCATATTGACTTAAAATCTTTTTAACTAATTTTCAACAAGATCAACTAATAAATATTTAATCTAATTCCTTTATGTATTCTACATGATATTATTCATTTTTGTAAATTAATTCATGAGTTGCTTTTACAAATACTTCAAAAATGAGACTTACATTCTGTCTAGTAGGATGGCATATCCAATTACCTACCTCTGAAGCAGCACATAAAACTCAAACATTTTACCTCCTTACCTGCTTTCACAGAGAAAACTCCAAACTCTACTTGACAATGTAAAACAAGGTCTCCTTCTAGAGATACCAGATATTCCTGTCCCATAGGACCTAGGGTATGTCTTTTGACTGGGTCATAAACACTATGCTTTTAGATGTTTGCTTTAAAAGTAAGATATGGCCCAGTTCAGCTCAGTAAGATAGAGCATATGCTGTACCCTAGAGACTTGAGTCGGTGAGTATTTGTCTTCTGCAAATTGTCTATTTTGATTCTCTGCAACCTAGTGAACATGTATGCAACCTTATGGCCAGGTAGTCTTCTGTCCTCTCTACAGTTAAAATAGGTGGCCCCATTGGTGTTTACTGTATGACCTACCATTCTACCAGCATGAGGGAATCTCCATTATGTGATTTCCAGGGCATTACACTCTTGCTCTGGTGGCCACAAAGCCTTCTCCTCTAATTCACTATACAAGACATTTGGTATTGAAGTTTGGTTCTCTCTATTGTGGCGGGCGGCTGGGGGTGGTACCCAGCCAGGACGCCCAGAAGGACTGGAGGAGGGCTTGCGCCTCCTCCAGACCATGAGGGGGCGACCGCCCTGGTTGTGTTTTGGGCCATGGGTTGAGGGCTTGGAAGCCCAACCCTGTAGGGGTCTGTGGACACCGCCAGGGGGTGCCCCGGTGCCTGAAGAACCCTGGACCTCAGCACTTCCACTACCCCAGGAAGTGCTGGGGTGAGGAAGACTGGGGACACCCGGAGGGCTTCGGGTGCACAGCCGGCACTTCCGCCACACGGGGGTGTGTCTGCAGAGGACTGCAGGGAAGCGGCTGGAGCCCATCTGGGCTGCTATATCATTCGGGGGCAAGAGTTGGGTGGAAGAGGACGGAGCTCAGAGAGAGGAGTGGAGGCGGCCAGAAGGAAGGCACTGGAGACTGTGAGGCCGGGACTTTGGGGGATCGGTGCTGGAGGCACTGGGTTGTGCACTACTAGATTATTTGTAAATACTGTAAATAAATATGAGTGTGTTGGGTGCAAAACCGTTGTCCGTCTGTCTGTGTCTGGGTCCCGTTCCACACTATCTTGTGTCTAGGTTTGCAGAGTTGTGAATCATTTCTCAGAGCCCTTGCTCTTACCAGTCACTTGCTAGCCACACATCCTCTGATAATACCTTGAGCATATATCAAAGCAGTAATGAAGCTGATGTGAAATAATTTCAGATTCAGTCATACTGATCTATTTTAACTGTAGAAGTTGTCCTTTAAAGTTCCAGTTTTATATTAAATAGTTACTTACAGTCAAATTCCAATTTATCTTCACAAATCCCTGGCATATACTAAGTTGTTTTATTAGAAATTTGCATTTTATTTACTATACGTTTGTACTGTATGCATATAATTAACATCCATTTGCGATGGTTCCAGTCCTTTTCCAGGATAAGTTGTAAAATCTGGTTGTTAACAGTTCTTTCCTGGTCAAACAGTATGTAAAAAGAACAAATATATTTTACCTCAGGTTAAATGCACTGTATAAACTATACACTACAGCAGTTGAGATCACCATGAACAATTCAGTATTGTGCTCTTATTCTGACTAACCATGTAATATAATAGGAAGTAAAAGAATGGACTCTGAATTGTAGAAACATACACAGCCAAGCAGAGACAGAGTGTAGTTGGGAAATAATTTCATATGACAGCTCAGATAATGAAATGTAAACATGGTGTAAATGATTCACTGCCAAGTTCATGTGATACATGGGTGAACTGTGAGATAGGGAATTCTACAGCTCAGCAATTTATAAAATTAAGTATGGGGATTTTTCAAGACAGAATAAAATGGTGCCTTTGTTTATATATAAGCCAATGCACCCTACTACTGTGCTATGAACTAACATCTGCAAATGCTTCCTGGCACAAGTTACTGTTTTGCTATTAAAAAATAATGATAAATCTGCCCACCAGTTCTTACAGATGTAAAATTGTTTTTATGAGTCTAATAAGCAGACTCCACAATTCTAGAGTTTCACATTTATCAAGTATATTATTGACGGTGCAGTGAAGTCTGCTAATAAGTGAATATCAGCTAAGCAAACCTACCAAGCTATTGTAATACCATATAAAGTCATTGAATAAAGATGAGGCTTTGATGTCTCTCACTTAGTTTGCTCGCTTAGTTGTGACTTAAATATCATACTGCTTGTTACATTTATCTCACTGACTCTCCTATTATATAACCATGCTTCTTGTGCACTGGCGATGGGATTAAATTCAACTAATGACTTTGTGTTTCCAATTAATATCTTAATCAGAGGCATTTTGACATACTCTGGACAACATTTAAGTCACCAAATATTCTAGCATACATATCTGTGGGCTGTTGCAGAAAACTGGAATACTTGAGAATGCGCAGATGATGAGGTCTGGAACTGAACATATGTCCTTGAAAAAATGAGGCAACAGCACTAACCTCTATACACTATAGAACATATTTTTGGGTGTGTTGGTATGTATTGGTTTATATTCAGTGGTAAATTGCTTCTTTTTGAAACTTTGGTCCTTTATTTGTAAATATTCAATTGAGATAATAGAGGGTAATAATCATACTATAACTGCTCTGTTGTAGAACAATATGTTACTTGCACCTGTGTTTGCTTTCCATTATTTGTGAGTCTTATAAAAAGTGTTCTGAACTACTTCAGGAAACAAAATATAACAACATATGACCAAATTTGAGCACTCCTGTTCATGCCATCACTCATTACTGCTAATAAATGGTACACTAACCATCAGTTTATAAGTAAAAAAGGAGTTGCAGTATAGTATCCATGTCAGCTAAGTCAGGAGTGTAGAAGAGGTAAAAACTAGAATAACAGATAAGGGGTTTGCAAATTTCACTAGTTAGCTTTAAAGACATAGTACTGGTATGTTTTATCACAACATGAAATTGGGTCTTTTCTGGAAAGGAAAAGCCCTGCTCAAGTTTTGTTCAATGACATAACAAAACCCACAACATTAAAAAAAACAAATTAAACTTGTGGGTTTTGTATGGTTTGTAACATAGAAAAAGCTGTTGCTTAGAAATGTGCTCTCCTCCTCTTCACAAAAAAAGGTAGAAGGATGTTCCAAGAATCAGGCAGCTATTTAAGAAAGTCTATAGATAAGACAGACACAGTCAGAGTCTAGCTTCATATAGCAAATACATAGTACAAGAAATAAAAGTGTTTTCTGGTGGTCTACTTATGCATGATTTATCACATTACTGAATTGGAAGACCAAACAAAGGATAGGATCTGATTAATCACTTAAAACCTTGCTAATATAACAACATTGTACAAACTGCATAGTGCTTTTGGTTTATTTCTATAAATAACTAACATAACGTGGTGGATTTCATTGTTGACCAACCTAGAAATGTGCTTAAACAAGCATTGTCAACCAAACCATTCTACAATGCTTTAACTGAAAATATGCCAGTATACCAATGAATACCTAGCAATGTTTTAAAAAGCATTGTTTTAGATTTATTATCAGTTGTAGTATGGTAGGGTTTTAACAAGAGAGACAGCTTAACTGACATCACCAAGAAGTGTTCAGAAGCACTAACTAACAGCAGTTACCACAGTACGAATTTGTGAACTGAGATGGCTAGTGGTCGGTGTGAGTCCACGGAAATACACCAGTCATCTTATTGCTTGGATATGCACATAACCCCTATAAGGAGTGTCACTGTTAAAAGGATATTTATTAGTGAAAGAGGATGTGGAAGAGACTAATAAACAAACCATAAAATCAGAAAATGCAATATGCACATACAGTTAGATTACACATACAATATACTGTTGGACCTAGTTGACAGATTAAAGGATTGATCTGTACCATTACTGTATATGCTACAATAAGAAGAGAAAGCAGAAAGAAAGCATCAAATAACTTAAGAATAAGAGAACAGTCACATTTTGCTAGACTTTGGGAATGTGAACATCACATTCTTAAACCCACTTTACTCTGTTGAAGGTTGCTGATGGCCATAACCTATTCCAGCTGCATTTGGACAATAAGCAGGAACCAAAACCAGATAGATGGGACACCAGTCTGTCTCAGAGTGATTTTACTCACACAGCCACATAGGCTCAATTTGGCACTAACTATCAAAATAACGTTAAAATCTTTCAGATGTTGGAGGCAACCAGTTCTGGGTGTAAGGTTAGGAAAACCCTGCTGCAGGTCTCAGTCACGCACATACATCCACACCAGGGCCACTTTAAAGTCATCATTTGAACCAACCTGCACGTCTTTAGTGATGTGGGAAGAAAACCAGAGTACCCAGAGGAAAAATGCACAAAGACAAAGGGAGAATGTGCAAACTACACACAGAGCATGATCTAGCATGGGATCTGAACCAAGAACCTAGTACTTATGAAGCATCAGTGTTCCATACCTTATATGTACAGTATTAGGATAACTGGTGAGTGAGACATGTATGTTAGTGTGACTTGTGATGCACTGATGTCTAACTCTTCAAATTTCTACAATATGTTAAAAATGTTTAAAATTAGTCAAAATATTATTTTTTTTTCATTAAAAATTATAGGAAGTAATGTAGTAATTATAACGAAAAAAGTAGCGGCTCAATATTGGTATTTTTAGTCGGCGAAAAAAAATGGGATGGTCTACAATAAATCCTTGCCGTGAACTTCACCACAAATGAAAATGCACAATTAGACAACATACAAATAACAAAAAAAAAATTCAAATAATAGTTGTGTGGTATGGGCCAAACAGGTATAGAAGTAATATTTTTTATACCGGACACAATTCTTAAACTAACCCCTTTGTTACAATGTTGTCTAACAGCATTTTAAAACAGTCTTGTGCGTGCGCGTGTGGATCGCTGAGGTGACTTCCCTGCAGCGAACAGCGAACATTTAAGTAGTCACGTGAGTTAGAGCAGAAATTGTGGCCCCGACCCATAAAAAACGTGTAATTTGAAGAAAGAGAACAAAGGAATCAAGGGAGTATAAAAGCTCCTGGGACAAGAGTCTTGCTTCACTCCGCTGCTCTCCACTGTGCCCCGGACACGGGAGGATGCTGCTGCTCTACGGATTTGCGTGCGGGGTCTTCTCGCTGCACTTCTTTTGCATTCACTGCGCGCCGGTACTGGAGCAGAAAACCCACAGCTACAACAACAACGAGTACAAATCGCAAACGGTGAGTGAACAGAGGTGTCGCAGTCACCTGTGCCTGATCTTTCCTGAAGTTTTAGTATAATATATACACATAACTGAGAGCGGCACTTTGAATACTTTTTTAACGACGGGATGCATCGAGAACTCTTTTTGTCCCTGATATTGTTTAATGCGAGTTCAAATTGGCTGCTGTTGTAATCCCTTATGTGTAGCGGTGGCGGAGCTAGTAAGCCGCACTTCAGTGGCTTTAAAAACACAACAATGAACCCAGTCACACGGCACTCGCATTCCCGTACGCATGAAGAATCCTCAGTGCTGCGAATGCACCACTTTGTTCCGGATGGCACTGTTGGTAAACTCGTATTGTTCATGACCTGTCCCGCCGTGTAGAGAGAGTATTGCTAATTGTGCAGCCGTCGGTTACGTTAATGGTTATAACGATACAGTAAATACGAATGAAAATTAACACGCAATTACATATAAATGCCACACTTGGTTTTGAACACCTGTATCGGTTCAGTAAGCAGAGGCCGGGTGTGTATTTATGTGTGGAGTTGGCACGTTCTACTCGGGGTTTTCTCCGTGATCCCAAACAAGTCTGCAATTTCTTAAATATGCAGATATCCATGCCAGCTACGGTGACCCTTCCAGGGTTGGTTATTGCTTTAAGTAGCCATTGATGGGTCAGTAGAGCTGGTTCTTGCATTGCTCACTGAATTGCTTGGATGGGATCCAGATTCTTTATCAGTTTATATAGATGCAACATTGATATTCGAAGCATTTTACAAAAAAGGTATATTTTTCTGTAATGTAAAGAGGATCCTGTTGATGTTGCACGTGGAATGTTTGGGTTTATACTCATTTATTAAATTAGCTCTAAAATTTTCTGAACAATTATATAAACTGTCATCTTTTCAAAACTTAAGGAATCACAGGGGAAAATGAAACCGATGTGACTATCTCAGTCAGTAACTGTAGACATAAACAATGAGGACCATTTTACTAGTCACTGCAATATGATTCAATTTCAGTAATTTAAACGTGCTTTGTTGTGTTGTTTATTTACATACAGAAACACACGTGACTCATGCTTACTGTAGCTAATTTGAAGATCATCACAATTGTTGTACCAGGTGAAACCCTCGCATAAGAGTGGCAAGTATGCATGAAATGTTCACTCACATGTTAGAATCGTGATTTTTTATGAATTAATTTTTTTCTGATACTCTGCTTGCCATCTGTGTTTTTGACTACAAGATTACGCAGAAATAGTTTTTCTATTATTTACAGAATTTAAAATCAATTGTGGTGGGTATGGCAACGTGTTATCATCACATGCTCCTAACCTCTATCTCTTTCTGTCTTTGTATCCTATATAGTGAAACGTCTTTGTAAGTGCCACTGAACCTCATCTTTTTAAACAAAGTAATTTATAGAATCTGCTGCTTTTATATGATCATATTGTTACTTATATCTCCTGGATAAGTGCAAAAACTCTTCTTCTTTACTGATTTTACTCATTCCTTTTTTGAACCTGCTTGTTCCAATACAGGATTGTGAGAGGACACAGCCTATATTCCAGCTGCAAGGCAGGAAACAAACTTGGACAGGACATGACATATTCACTCACAATGCAACAACACTCTGATACAGTGGGACAGCTTTCAGTTACTAATTATCTTAACCACATGTCTTTGTGATGTAGCAAAAATTTTGAATGGTCAATAGAAAACCCACACTAACACACAAAGTACTCCACTTAAATAGTGCTCAGACCACAAGTCAAAACTAGTACCCAGGAGCTGGGAGGCATCAGCATTAACCATTATGCTACCATATCAATGAACTAATCATTATATTATACATATCTATTCTATGACCACTATCAAAGATGTGTTAAAGGTGTATGCAATATATCCATCCACCCATTTGTGAATTATTCTCTTTTTTTGGAACCACTGCATAACCCAGCATCATCAGGTAGGAATGCTCATGCATATGAACATGCTAGCTCATCTTAAGATAGTTTTAACCCACCAAACATGCAGATTTTTAAGGATGAAGAAGAGCAGAGTATGCAGAGAAAGATACAGGTACAATGTTGAAACTCAAGGCATTAAAACAAGCCATGGTCACTGGAGCTGAAGCAACATTGCTAACCACTGTGTCACTGTACCAAACAAGTTGTGTATAAGATAATAATGTACAAAGTAAAAACTAATGTCACCAGGGAAGCCAACAACATGCAGTAAATGGGGGGTTGTTGGGGCATTGGATTTGGTTTGGTAAAAAAACAGTCATTCAAACAGTACAATATAACAACAGATGAGAACAAGAGTTCTACATTACTGTATGTGTTATGCTTCTCATTGTTTTATGTTTACTTTCAGATATGTGCTTCTTGTGGTTTAATGTCTACTCTTATATACCTTTATCTAAGGCATCTATAGGCTTGCTCCAAATGATATTTCATTATATTGTACAATGACAATAAAGGTATCTTATCGTAATCTTATTTAGTTGCTACTTTGCACCAGAAAGCACCCAGTCATTTAAAGGTGCCCTCATTTGGTCTTTAATGAGAAAAATACTTCAAAGTGTAAAGACCCCAACCTTTTAGGTAAGCAAGTGAGTCAGCAAAGATATCATGTGATGAGGGTGATTTTAAGATAATTTAACATTTAACTAAATTCTAGATTTCCCTATAAGCATAGTATATTGGTTGTAAGTTCAGAACATGTCAACAATAATGTACAGTGCTTGGATGTATTTTACCTGAATAGGAGTCACTTTCTTTGCACTGACACTCCCCAAGGTGGCAGTATACTATATGCAAACTTTGATTCTACTTTTGTAGTACTTGTCTCTTACATGCACACTATGAGGTAATATACAATAAGAATATTTTTGATAGAGTGGCACAGTGGGTAGTGCTGGTGCCTCGCAGTTAGGAGACCCGGGTTCGCTTCCCGGGTCCTCCCTGCTTGGATTTTGCATGTTCTCCCCGTGTCTGCGTAGGTTTCCTCTGGGTACTCCAGTTACCTCCCACAGTCCAAAGACATGCAGGTTAGGTGCATTGGCAATTCTAAATTGTCCTTAGTGTGTGCTTGGTGTGTGTGTGTGTGTTTGTGTGCACCTGCGGTGGGCTGGCACCCTGCCCGTGATTTGTTTCCTGCCTTGCGCCCTGTGTTGGCTGGGATTGGCTCCAGCAGACCCCCGTGACCCTATTCGGATTCAGCGGGTTAGAAAATGGATGGATGGATGGATATTTGTGATATACCTCAATGGGACTTAAGAGATTTCCTTTACTAAATAAGCAAGATTAAAATGCATTTATTCACAAACAATGAATCAATCCATGCTCTTTTGTGATTAAGGTTTAAGATATATCACTGCATTTTTCAAGTTACCCAAAACAAGTATACTTAACTGCAGGTGAAAAATTAATGGACATGTCCATTAACTTAACACGAACATGTACACTTTCATGATATGTATGTTCTAATAATAATAACAACTGGTCATTCAGTAAAATGACTACTATAGCATGACAAGAATGGTCAGCTAGTAGTTCTCTGTGGTTTCTGTATAAAACAAATTTCACCTCAAGTGTGAAGTAACCAACAGAAAAATAAACTCCCTGTTCTTGTTCATTCGGTGCCAGGTTATGCTAAGCAAACTTGCTTGCCAGCCACAAGCATTGCTGGAATGCAAACAAAGAATTGCATCAGGTTGCTCTTTTCTATCTCACACACACGTCATCCTGTAAAGTCAGCCAGCAATGCTGGTCTTTGAATAATGATACATCACTCACCTATAAATCAGAAACTTTCCCACCAAATTAATTTTTTGAAAACTTACAGCAAGAAACTTACCAATGTACTGCCCTCCAAATACACCCACACATCTAAGTTCTCTTGTTTGTTGGTCTTAAATTGCCTAGAAACCTACTTTCCAAAGTGTAAAAGATTTGAATGTTGACAGCAGTATAGTAGCAGATATGCAGGCAGGGGCAGGTCTGATCTGGTAAAATACATGGAAAACATTTTATAGAAATAAAGACACAGAGCATAAATGCAGAGAGATAATGAGGACTTAACTCCCTTTTAAGTCTTAAGTATTTGCCAAATTCCCTGTTCTGAAGTTCTCTCCTCAGTTAAGGACTACGCAATGTAATGTTTATTAAGGATAAATGGGATACATACATCCATCCGTCCATTATCCAACCTGCTGTATCCTAAGTACAGGGTCACGGGGGTCTGCTGTAGCCAATCCCAGCCAACACAGGGTGCAAGGCAGGAACAAACCCCGGCTGGGCGCCAGCCCATCGCAGGAATACATACATGATTGTTTCAATTAGAAGACATACTACAGGAGAAGCATATGTAGTTAATATAGTAAAGATCAAGAACTTACACTTAACTCATTCTTTACTAAGTAGACTCTTAAACTAGCTGGTTTATACGTAAAGAGCTGTACAATTGTTTACACTTGTGTATTACAGCTGCATTGACCTATGATCAATTTCTGGCCTATTCAGTGTCTGTGGAGAGCCAGTTTGTTATCCCTACTTCCACTAGGCTTTCACTGGGTAATCTGGTTGTCTCCCATCTCCCAAGGTTATGCATTATAGGTTAACTGGAAACTCTAAAATTTCCCAGTGTAACTGAGTGTGCCCTGACAGACTAGTCTGTTATACAGATCTTGTTTTGCCCTTCAGCTCTATTGAAATGAACATAGTGTGATTGTAAAACTATATTATTGCTTAAACTGGTATTTCTATATTTATTGAACACATTTTTCCTCACTAAATTTCATAGTGTTAGCTGTATGGCTTTCTGCTAAAAATGAGTGTCCTTACACAAGGTTCTTACAGTTTGGTCTTAGTGTTAAGACACTGCAGTTTAAGCCACAATCCTCATTTCTGATTTACTGTATTGCCTGTGTAGTAAACATAAATAGTAGTAAAAAAACATCCTTGTGTAAAGATCGAAAAGGTCAACTTTGATGCAATTTCACATAAAAAGATACAGGTCATCTGTACCTGATTGAGGTGTTAAAGAGTCACAATGATTGGTGCTATTTAAACGTAACCAGCCAACATTTGGCACTGCATCCTAGTGATATCTGGATTTTGCAGGGGTACTTTTTGTTTCACCCAATGGTACCCACATAAACCTTCCAAGGCAAAAGCAACCAAAAATCTCACAACAGGCAATTAATGGACAGAATAACAGAACGTTAGTTTAGCTTGAAATTTTATGTCAATTGTACTTAAGGAGACAAACAACTGCTAAAGAACAGAGTGGCAGCAAGTCATTAGAACCAGAAATTCTGGTGTTCGGCTGAGTTCCGTATTCTTCAGCTGTATCTGGGTAACTTTTTTTTTTTGTTGGAAAGTTCAAAAATCTTGTGCCTGTCCTTTAACTTAACCTGTATTCTGTAGTCTTATCTCTGGATGTTCGTGCCTGAATCGAGGTTTATTCTACAGCATTATAGGAATGTTTCAAAGTCATTTCTTACATAGCCTCTACAATTAGGTAAATGGACTTTGCAATATAAACTAGTTTTATATGTGTATATAAATTTAAACACACATTTTTAAATACTTCAGACAAACAGTGCCCGCAGACCTATTGAAAGCACAAATCACAGTGAGGCGCTCATTATTTTTACTATTTACTGTAGTTAATGTCCAGTCTGATTCCGTTGCCCAGTTCCTGCTACTAAGTAGCTAGCAATGTTATGGCTCCATCTCTTGACTTCAGTTTATGATTACTGCTCAGTGTGTTTGTCCTTTCTGTGGTTAGAAATGCTTTTCAGTGATTTCAGTAGTCGCCTGTTTTTCCGTCAGGCCTATAAAAAAGAAATGTGAGACTGGTATTTGTTATACAATGCATTATTATCTAAATAAGAGATGAGAGACCTGCAGAAACCCCTCCTATAATGTATCAACCATGTTTGATCAAATATTTGCATAAGCTTTTGTCAGAAGTAATTGTCCCATTCATTACTACAGACGGGAACCTTTACAAAAGAGGGTCTATCTATATGTTACAACTGCAAATAGACATGCCTGTCCAGAAAGAGAGGAGCCGAATTAGAAAGTTGCTCCAACTCTTTATGCTGTGCCAAACTGGAGATCTACATACATCTGTTTCTAGTTTTCTTTCCTAACATTTGTATGAATTTTATCTTGTCATTTTGTATAGACAGTATACTGGCTGTTTGGATGACTCCAAGCCTGCAATAAATTCAGCAGTGCAAGGAGTTAAAATTTGGCTCAGCCACTGAATTCTACGTATACAGCAACTGTTAGCAAGATCTCTTCTGTCAAGACTTGCATGAGCCCATGGAAAAGTAATAATTGTGACCTGAACCAAGAAGGAGAAATAAGCTTCATCTTAACATATTTGACAATTGAACTGACAGCACATTTCTTCAGAGTATCTCCTCCCTAATACCCTGTTCCTATCACACTGTGCTGTAGCACTACCAGGAAGTACCTAATAGGATTTTCAATATTTGCAAATAATTTTTCTTAACTGGATTTTACCCATTACTGGAAATATAAGGCAAAAGGCAGGTAATTGCCTCCACTACTGAACAAAGTTTCTCACACATACCCCATACCTGATCAATTTAAAGTGGCCAGTTAATCTCATGTAAACACGGGAGAAAACATAGGCAGGTGTCAGAAGAATACGTAAGCTATACACAAACAGGGATCAACTCGAGAACTAAATGTAGATCCCCAAAGTAGTGAGACAGCATATATAATGAATAATTAGTATTATGCCACTGTGATTTATACTTTGAACTGTTATGCACACATACATTATTGTTTTTGTTTTGCTTTATTTACATATTTACACACATATATATAGCTTATATATACACATACATAACATATTTTACCTAGCCTAAAAAAGTATGTACTATGTGAGCTGTGAGAGAAGGCTCTTCTAAAATGTAAACATCCAGAGTAGAACTGAAAAACAAGATAGACATGAAGGTCAAAAACAAAATGTTTTATATATAACCAAGAACTAGCAAGAATATTCTGGTCACAAAGAATAAAAAAATACAAAGAAGAAGTGTCTTTGATAACTATCATTTACTGTATTCATTTTTGTATATATTATTTGAACAAGATTATAAGAAGAGAAGTCACTATACCCTGGTGCTTGTATACTGTCTGTCTATCAAACATCTGTACACTATCCTCTTGGAATTTATCAAGCCGTCTAGCTTTTGTACCCTTTCTCTGACCCAAACCATCTGCACAGAGCCTAGAACTTAGTCACATCAAGAAACTCGCCCATGATCCTATCATACTAGAGAGTCTTGTTGTGATGATGTGCTGCTTTCCTGTGTCACACATGTTGTTTGTTTCAAGAAGGTAAATCAGCATTAAAAGTACAGCTAAGTACTGTTTTTGTCTAATGTTTGAGTGTTTTGTTCTCTGCCACGTATTCTTAGTTGTGTGCATGTGTGTGTTTTTCTTGGACCTGCAGCTGTATGCAAAGTAAAAGAACTAATTCTGAAAAATACACCACCATGCCATTCACTTTAGAAATGAATATTAGAAGCTGTTCCAAAACTCTCACCGTATTATTGCAGCTATGTGTGTTTGTCCATCCATCCATTTTCCAACCCGCTGAATCCGAACACAGGGTCACGGGGGTCTGCTGGAGCCAATCCCAGCCAACACAGGGCACAAGGCAGGAACCAATCCTGGGCAGGGCGCCAACCCACCGCAGATGTGCATTTTTAAAATAACTAAAAATCAAGTAAACCACACTTTTACCATAACACTGCCTTACTTCATCAAGGTTTAAGAAACAATGCAGCTGACAAAACACCAGCAATCAAATCATAAAATTCTTACCTAGGACTCAATGGTACACCACAATGTTTCAGTGAAGCAGAAATAGACTAAAACCAAACCTCTTAGCAATTAGCTAGGTTGGTGAGATCTGTATCTATAACTTTAAACAGCACTGTTCTTTGTCTGCTAAGCTTCATGAACTTCTTTGAACTTTAAATTCAGTGGGGGCTTTGAGTAGAATATACATTGTTTGTAACTGAATAGAAAAAAAACATTCTGCCAAAGCCTGCAATCTCAATGTGTTCTCACTCTTTACCAAAAATGGAACATATTTTACAATTAATAAGCAACAGAGCATTGTTGCCTCGCAGCTCCATGAACCTAAGATCAATTAATGGTCTGGTCGGTATCTGTTTAGATTTGGAACATTCTTCACATATGCATATGGCTTTTTTGTGGATAGTGTGGTTTTTGCTTAAAACCAAAGAATGTGAGTAACTTAACTAACAAATTCTGAATTTGCTCTGTTTGAGAGACTATGTTCTGTACTGTGAAAGTATGGTTAAACCTTGCTAATACCTTAAGACCATTTCTAGTGGACAGGCTTTGCCTCTCCACATGTCCACACTAATTTACTATAGACAAGTGTTATTCAGGTTGTGCCCAGGGGAATGGATCTAGACTGTGATGTGCTTTTTATTACTTATTCATATCTACTGAAAACAACATGCAATGCAAACTAACACTCTAGTTTACTGTTTTAAATTTACAGGGAGCCCTTGCCTGCCTTTCATTTTACTCACAATGCAAATCATCTTCTTCTGGTGTTATAAAATGGTGCAAATTTGTGTTTGAAATTTGCCAAGGGGGACCATAAGACACCCCCCTATCCCAAATAATCATTTTATTAAATCCAATCATTTCAAAGTCAAGCTGATGTTCTAGTACTAATGTAAATATGTCTTTGAAAATGTACAAAAAAGAGAAACATGTGCAGCATACTGATCAAATACATAATTTTCACCCACTGAGAAAGATAAATAGCCCAGCAATAGGCATTTTTCACTATGGGCTACTGGGAACTACCACTTAAAAGCTCAAGTTTCATCTCAAAATTTGCCTCCATCTATTTGTCCAATTTTGGGTTGTGGGGAACCTGCATAATGCTAGAAAGTTTGCCAGTTCACCCATGGGCACATCAGTCTCATTTAATCAAGGTAGCTAAGTGACCTGTCAGCATGTGTTAGACCCCCAGGGAATTGAACCTGTAATCTGAGTATTGTCATCCAGAAGTGTCACAGCTGTTCCCTAAAATTAGCTAAATTAAATGACATGCTAAAAGGGCTCAATAGTAATGGAGCACCAAATGCAAGCAAGTGAAAGGTGGAAGCAAAGAAAAATGAACCAAAACTTCATTAAATGGGGCTTTTGACCAATGAATTTGGGGTAGAGGAGGGTCTTCAATTCAAAAGCACAAAATTATAAGAATACGCCTTTCCTGTTTACTTTGAACACTGCCTTTCCTAGAAGTGACTGGTAATAATATTTTAGCATGCATTCTTTTTCCACATTTTGAGCATAGGACTGGATAACAAACACGAGGATTATGCAACACAAATAATGTGAGAATTTGTTTCTTTTTTCATTAAATCTTTGCCATTGTATAGTACAGGTTGCCATTATGGTCTATTACATAAAAACTTTCTTCTCTCATTCTGCATGAAAACATGAGATTACAAATTACTATCAGTCATTACTTCATATTACATGGGGTAAGTAACATACTCAAAATATATCATTTTTGGGTGGAGTACAGTATTCCTTTAACTTAAGTTTTTACTCTTCTTAATATTTGATTCCACAAAAGAAACATCCTTCTATAATTTCACTACAGCCTGGACCATGCAGGAGTTTATCTGAAAAAGCACTAATCAGTTCACAGATTATTTGAATAATCCCACAACAGTAAAGAAAACTAAAGTAAATGATATCAATGTAGGGAACTGTACGGTACCATTTGTTGAACTGCCATAATATAATTGGCTACCTAATGAATTAATTACATGGCTTGGGGTAGTTTCCAAAGCATTATTGGAGACATCTTTGGAAAATGAGCAATGTAATTTTGACTATTTGAATACTCTTTAAGTCAGTTTAGTATACTGGAGAGTTTAAATGCAATACCTCTACCAGACTCTATAAGGCTAATGTAGCAAGTGGAGGGAAGAAACTCTGGGAAATCAAAAATTTAAACAGGCAGTTCTACTGTGTATCAAAGAAGGAAAAACTTTAGAAGGAATCTGTAGAAATGTACTGAGGTGTCTTTCAGGACACTTAAGAAGACAGTAAGTGTGCTTCCAACTAAAGAGTCTGTTAAGTGAAGGTGGGGACCATCTGCACAGTTCTTTACATATTTTTGTTATGATTGGTAACTCTAAAATAGCACATTAACTTTTTACCTTCTTATGATCTATCAATAACTGTCAAAATCATCCAGGGGTCTCAGATGGAACCTGCCACATTGCCTCTAAAAGAATCCAGTGGCAAATCAAGTCAAAAAGTAATCGCAGCCACAGTTAAGTTACTTCAGACAAATACGCTGTCTTGGTTATAGATTGTGCCCTGCAGGGTGTATTAACCCTCCAGGATGTGTAAACTCACCCAGGAGTGAATGCAGTTGCAGGTTCATATGTTGTTTTTTGTCATGATGCCATCTCCTTTCCCAGTGAGCAATTCCAATGAAATTCACATTAAGAGGCCCATTGAATGTGACAGATTCTTTTTTTTATTTGCTTCCATTCAAATCAATTCTAAATACACTGTGCAGTATGACACGAGTCCTGTCAATAGAGATGACTTGAAATAAAGAAACATGTTGATTGAGATCTGACAACAGTAAACAGAACCATTCAAAGCTCTCTAATCCCAGGTACACTACCAGGTTTACTTAGTGCTGCTCATTTCCAGGCAGTGAAGATTAGATGAGGTATGAGAAGTGACAGGTAATGTGTTGAGCATTTTACCTGCTGGATCACACTAAAGAAAGAACAAAAGTTGGCCTTTCAGGAAAACAGAAATTTATATGGTTTACTGAGTTGTATCAATTTATCTCTGAACTGAATAAATCAAAAGGTACAAAAGCATATGTAACTTCTGCAATTCTGCACTGATAACTTTTTTCTTTTTTTAATTGACATTACTTGTCAAATTTTTTCAAATGCTATTTACCCCTGTCTCTGTCTTGCTCTGTTATCCTTTTCAAGCCTTACTTTTCTCTTCTATTGTAAGTGGGCAGTGCTTACATCCCACTCAGGGTAACACTGAAGATGTCAACGAAAAAATAACATACCAGATTAGGAATTATATTAAAAGCAAACTGTAAATGAGGATAAACAAAGGAATTGATTTTCTAGACAGCCTGTGGGAAGGATTAAGTTCAGGAACAAAACAGAAAGCCCTAAGCTCCAGTAAGCACACCTAGGAGGCAAACAGTGTAATATGTGATTTGCAAGTATGACAGCTACCCTGTGGCACAACATCTTTAGTCTCGGCTAGTCAAAAGATAAAATGAAAACACCCACATGGACAACATACACAATGATGAAAATACAAATAAATATCACACACCAATATAATACTAGGGATTTATAATTATAAAAGCAATATTACAAACCAGGTTCCACTGCGCTATGACAGTAGATATTTATTCTTAATTGCTCAGTGATAGGCTGGCGTCCTCTTCAGGGTTATTTTCTGTCTTGCTCTTGCTGCTGTCAGGATAAGCTTCAGCCTTGTTTTGCGCTGCAGTGACAAAAGCAGGTGAGACATTGATTGATACAGGGATCTCTAGCTGTCTTCATAGGTGGCATGTTTATACAGATTATCTGACCAAACACTACACATTATCTCCATGTTGCTACTAGAAATGTTCTTGTCTAGCAGCTCCTAATTGCCAGGAGGCTTTCTTGCTTTTTTCCATATTAGTCTCAGGGACCTTACTGGAAAAAAAAATCCATCCATCCATTATCCAACCCACTATATAACTACAGGGTCACAGGGGTCTGCCGGAGCCAGTCCCAGCCAACACAGGGTGCAAGGCAGGAAACAAACCCCAGGCAGGGCGCCAGCTCACTGCATGGAAAAAATGTAAACTACTTATTTGATGCAAGATCCATCACTGAAGTTTGCTTCCGTGATGTTACTGGGCTTAAGTGCTGAGTACAACATAACTCCATTCCAAAGACTAAATAGTCATGTGAACTAAAACATTTTAGCTTCACTGGCTATTCACACTCAAAAGTAATGACTAAGTAACTGGTACAACCCACGTTTGTACCCCAGCAGGAAAGCATGCTCAAGTGGGAAGGTGTCTTCCATAAAGATGTTTTACAAGGCTAACAAAACTACAATAAAAATGAAATGTTTAATATATAAGATCACATTCTGTGAGATAAAAATAAGTGACTTAACCACTTTTCTGCTTATTAGCCCAGCCTCAGTTTAAGTTGACACTGAGCCTAACTAAATGTGAGTTTGTTCATACTCAGTTGAGCTCAGCAAGCTGGAAATAAGTAATCAGAGAAAAAGTATTTTTCTTGATAATTAAGCGGCTGGGTGAAAATGTGATGGATTTTTAACATTCTATACTAGGCGTTGACATGATGGTATACGTTCAGCTCCAGGGACTTGGGTTGATTTCCTGCACTGGTTACTGTCTGCTTTGTGTCTGCACATTTTTAATGTGCCTGTGGAAGTTTTCTTTGTTAACTCCAATTTAATGGCCGATGTTAAATTAGCCCTCTGTACGTGTGTACTGTATATAAGTGTTCCCTGCTCTTTGCCTCTATTATAATTTCAGACATCCTGCAAATGGGAAAAGTCCATCTGTTTAGCTGCATGGAGAAAATGTCTAGGTGAAAATCTGAACCCATTTTCAAGGAGGTGTAGCTCTTTGTGACCCTTAGAAACATTGATTCAGAAAATGGATGAGCAAATGGCTGCAATGACAGCCCCACAATAGACCAAATGTAGTCATTATTTATACCTTGTTGTTTCACAAGTTTGTTAAACATGAAATCCACACAGGTAGAAAACTATGATTTGAGCTCTGCTTAACTGACAATTGAGCAGGACACAATGTTAATATGTAACCTACATCAATTGACATTTTCTGTGTTTGAAGAGCTGCTTAACTTTATTCTGATTTGCCAAGATGATATATATCCAAATTTTACAACTTACATGTTATACACCATTTCTTGTTTCATCCTGCATTTGACTACCTTCAAATTCCAAAAATCCAAAATAGGGCCAATAAAAAAGGCTGAGGGGCAGATGCCATACTTCCTATTGAGTTCAGAGGCAGTGCGCAAAAAATGGCCACAAGAATTCTTGTAGATCAGAAATGAGTATTCCATAAGGATGTTGTTATTTTCTGTTTAGGTCTACCCCAAAGTAAAACCTGCACTTGAGGACGCTAGTGTAAAATATGAGAAAGATGCATAATACTGCAAATAGCAGGTGCTTCTTACATTGCAGTGGAGGTCTGAAGTAAAGTACACATTGTGTTTCTGAGGCATGTATTCTGTGATCTTTAAAAGTAACTGGCATAGATTTTTGGGTCAATTAGATGCAAGTCAAACACAAGGTATGACACTAATCTTTGTAATCTACCTTATGTTCTCAAATTACCCTACAAGATATATATTTGCATGGCTAAGGCTTGTGTGTTTTTGTCATGCTATTTATTTCATATATGTGTATTGTATGTTAAGATGAGCCACGGTGAAATTTTTTTTTAAATTGCCACTCAGACTTTATTGCCATTTTTTTCTATCCCAAGCCTATCTCAGTGAAGTATTCTGCCAGGCACTCAGCCAAAATAGCTTCAATGGTTATAAATCTGCTCCATTAAATTATCCTTAAAATTAAAACCATAACTTTGAAATAACAATGACGTGAAAGAAGAGAAATGAATAGCCTTTGGTAAGTTCACAGAGCAACATTAATGATAATAATTGTGAAGGAAAAAGGAGAAAAAGTTTTTGATTTTTTTTGGAAATGTCTGGCATTTTTATTAGGCAAATAATTTGATCTTTTTACTAATCTTTTAAAATTGTTTACTACCTTTGAACAGATGCCAAAGAAGGATTGCTTACTTCAAAATAACACTGGAATGGAAAACTCAACAGAAAAACACACTTTTAACCTGCTTATTTGAGAAATTAATTGGCAAGACATGACCTGAAAAAGCAGGGAGTAAAAAAAAAATCTTTTCAAGACGTGCCATTTTGCTTACTTGCTACCAAAGCTGTGAGAAACACGCAGTGGGACCGTGTGCTAACTTGTTCCTTTCATACATGTAATGCATTGTCAGTGACACGTAAAAATTCTAAACAAATACAACAGAAGGAGGAGTCAGCCACACACGTTGGCTCTGCAGAAATATTTTCCTGAACCAGATTCGTAGGCTGGAGATGATTTTGTTATACGCTGGCTAACTTGAAATGTCTGTCATTTTTGTAGTGTCACTCATAAACATTGTGCATACTGGGGGGATTAAGTTGGTGGGAGTGGTGATAAGCTTTTTCTAAACTTCATCACGATCGTTTAGTGAATTTCTAGTATTTGAAGTCTGTGGTGGGTATAAAAACATTTGTATATAAGATATAGCAGGTTGGATAATGGATGGATAGTATTGTAATCAACACTGACTGTCCAAAACACTTAGTCATAGAATTCAGTTCACAGTTTCCCTCCTGTGTTTAAGGAAATAGCACCAACCTATTGGTTCATACAATAATAAGAGATAAACTTGGGAAGGCATTTTCATTTTTTCTGGCCTACAGCGACACATGGCATAATACTACTGTAAAAATAAACAAAGAGAAGTCCGTTATTTTTGGGCACCACAATCTATTCATCCGCCAGAATACTGCTGATTCTCTATTCCTTCTCACTCCCGTAATTATTTAATTTCTTTTTGTTGGTATCTCCTTAGAATATTGATTTTTCTAAAAAAGCGTGGTAGATTACAGAAAGTGGAAATATAGTACGTAATGTATATAAATGCAAATGATGTAAAGCATAGTAAGGAGGCCAAACTCCTTGCATCTTCAGTGCTAAGGGAGACACATATTAAAAAATGTTTATATAAAGAAAACACATAGGGTGGATATAAATAGGGAAACACAAAGTATAAAGAAAAGAAAGCAATTTACTGCCTCTGTCTCTCACCCACAAGGACTCCTTTCTTCTTTGATACAGATTCCTGCCTGGGAAACTACAGCCCATCTCCAGCCCACTTAGTTTAAAAGTCAAGTCTTTAGGATGTTGAATGAAACAGGAGTATCCAAACAAAATGTACACATAAACAGAACCTATCTAGAGGCTAAAACAACTTTACACAGCACAGTAACCGCCACACTGTTGCGCTGCCCTTAAAAACATTTAACCAAAAATTGTTTTGTATAATCCATTTCACAAAACATACCATCACATAAGATTCCAAGTAATGTATAAATAGGTGAATCAGTCTGGCTGACTGTGTAAACGTGAATAAGTCACACTCATCTGCAATGCAAAAATCAAGAATATTACATTCAACATGAATGTGAAAAATAAAATAAAGGTGGCTTGTAATGTAAAGCATTAGACTTGTGAGTACGGAAATAAATTACCTACACTCTGTATTCTCAGCCTTTAAGCACCTTATGACAGCTACTCTGTTGTTATTTAACCCTGTTCACATGTCACTTGTGCTCCTTTTAGAAAGAAAACATTTACCTGTTAATCTAGTGACTTTTCACACTTTTGTGCACCAGTCAGGTTTCTGATAGAGACATTAATATACAAAGTGTAAAAGAAAGAGTTCTGAGAAAGCAATCCTCAGTGTTTATTCAACTTGAAGTTAACTTAAAGTTTAACCTTATTTCATGAAATGTGGCATAACATACCACAGCATTCTCCAACTTGCTTATCACTGTGGGGAGGGATATTTTACAGCCACGAGGGCAGCAAGGCAAGAAATCAACCTGGACAAGTATTACAATCTTGGAGTGCTCAGTCATGCATACGTTGTACTCATACTTGCACAGGGTCAGTTTAGATTTGTCACTCGATCAAACAAGCAAGTCTTTGGGAAGAAAAATGAATAAAATGTGCAAACCCCACATAGAAAACAAACAAGCATGGGATTCAAACCCAAAGCACTGGATCTGTAAGGCAGCAGCACTAACCATTGTGCCTCTACGCCACCTTTCATGAAACAGTACTTAATTGAATTTCTGCTATTTTCAGCACAAATGATTTGTGTGAAATGAACGCCTTATGTGGAAATATGGTTTCTAAAGCAGAAAATAATAACCTGTTCAACATTATTGTATAAACAAATAATGGTAATTTTCTATACATCAGTTTAAATTTCAAATTCAAATTTGAAGCAATCCCAAAACAGACAAGAAAAGGGAAACAACAAAGCCAATGCAGAGATCAGTAAAGGCTCAACTGTTGGACTTTCTCTGAACTGTAAAAAGTCGGCCGCTGAATTATTCCACTTAAGCATTCCTTGGTCCCCTATCTCTACTGGTTGAGAAGAGTATTTTATAATCCTAAAGCCCCAAGCTCAAACCCCAGCAGGGTCTCCTCAGGGAAAATAAGCAGCTAAGACAGGGTATAGTTCTGAGTGAATTCCTCAGCAGAGAAAAATCCTGCCATGAACTTGATTCCTTCAAGGGAGAGGAGAGTGTAATCAGAAAGGTGAGTACAACAAGGTTGGAAGGCCTGGAGTCTGCTATTGCATAAAGGGTACATTCGCAATTAGAAGCCCTAGTCGGTGACTGTAACAAAGATGTCATATTTTAGTTACATTGGCTAAGAAGGGTGCTCTGTAATTCATAGGACACAAATTCTTGCCTTGCCCCTGCTATCTTAGGGCAAATGAGCAGCTGATTGGGAGGTATCACCCTGACTGAACTCCTCACTGACAGTTCACCAAATTAACATTTTGTTTTTGTGTTAGAGTGAACACTGCCCAGCAGTTCAGTATAAAAAAACTAAATTGAATGCATGAATATTAATATTATAATATCTTCACAAGCACCTGCTGAGGAGAGGACTTCCATGTGTAGAATTCAACACGCTGTACTGTAAACTAAGAATTTTGGCAGTCATTTGAATTACATGTCATGACCTTCTGCACTTGCATGTACATCCATTACATCCTAAAATAGAGCTTTGGTGCTAAATGTTAAAGTTGACAATTTTGCTCTGTTTCTCACTAAACATCTATACCTTCTATTTATACATCCTAGTATTCGTGACTTCCCATTTTTGGTTTTCCTTTTTTTTTATTGGTTTTATTGTAATCATTCCATACAAATAGATCAGTTTTTACGAAAAAATAGGATTAAAAACAAATCAACCTCCACCCCTGAGAAAAAGAGTATGGCCTACAGAGTAAAACGTAAAGGTAGTAAAAATAAGTACATTGATAAGTTTAATAAGCGGGTAAAGATAATTGGAGAAGAAAAGGAAATGGGAAGAGAATCTGCTTCTTTGGTGCTTTAAGAGCTTAATCTAAAATGTTATTGATTAGATCCTGACAGGTTTTGAAAAAATTCTGCACAGATCCTCTAAGTGACAATTTTACTTTCTCCAATTTCAAATAGTATAAAACATCAGTTACTCGATGACTTAAAAGAGGAGAGTTAGGATTCTTCCAGTTGACCAAGATAAGTCTACGTGCCAATAGTCTAGTAAAGACAATCACAGTTTTTCCTTCTCCACTTTAAGCCCCTTTGCTAGCCCACCACACACAGCTGTTAATAGGTTAGGATGGATTGTGACACCAAGGCTGTCTGAAAGGCACTTAAAAATTTTGGTCCAGCATGATGTTAATTTGGTGCCGGCCCAAAACATGTGACCCAGTGAGGCTGGGACTTGATTGCAGCATTCGCAGGTTGGCTCTTGCCCTGGAAACATTTTGGACAGTTTTAAACGAGACAGATGAGCTTGATATATAATTTTGAGGTGAATAATTGCATGCTTGCCCCGCGGTGGGCTGGTACCCTGCCCGGGGTTTGTTTCCTGCCTTGCGCTCTGTGTTGGCTGGGATTGGCTCCAGCAGATCCCTGTGACCCTATAGTTAGGATATAACGGGTTGGATAATGGATGGATAATTGTATGCTTTGTGCATATAGAGCACGATTGAATTCTCTGCATTGCTACCTTCCACTCCTTTTCTGATATGTTGAGTGAGAGATCCTTTTCCCACTGTCCTTTTGGATCTTTGAAAGGGATGGACTGTAAAATGGTTGTATATATTGCAGAAAAGCTGTCTGAGTCCTCGAAACTGAGGATTATTTTTTCCAGCATAGAGGAAGGTGGGAGTTGAGGAAAATCAGGCAGGTTCTGTTTAACAAAGTTTCTGATTTTAAGATAGTGAAAGAAATGTGTTGCTGGAAAGTTAAATTTGGAATGTAATTGCTCATAGGATGCAAAGACATTGTCTATGTAAAGATCTCTAAGTGATTTAATCCCAAATGTTTTCCAGATATTAAAAACTGCATATGTTTGCGAGGGTTGAAAAAGGTGGTTTTCGTGCAGAGGTGCCACAGATAAAAGATTCTCTATCTTAAAATGCTTCCTACATTGGCTGTATATTCTGAGTGAGTGAAGCACATTTGGGTTGTTAGTATACTGGTGATAACTTGCATTTATAGGGGCACAAAGCAGGGAATATAAAGAAGTACTGCAGGATTTTATTTCTATTGCGGACCAAGCCTTTGTATATTCATCTACTTGTGTCCATGTCCAGGTTTTTATAGCTTGTATGTTTGCTGCCCAGTAATAAAACTGAAAGTTAGGTAGAGCCATGCCACCTTCTGCCTTAGGTCTTTGTAGGGTCATTTTTGGTTTTCATTTTCTAAATTTGAAAACAAGACTGTGTCGTATTTTTTGGAGACTTCTGGAGATCGCTTCTTCTTGTTCAGAGTTAAAATGGGACTTTCTATGCCAAGCCATATTTAACAAGTGCAGAACAAATTTCAGGCATGTAGAGTTTTTTTCTTTTCCTTGCTCCAGAATTCAAAGCTGATTAAGTGCATTTTTATTCATGTTTGCATACATTTTATTATTTATTTAACATATGTCTGTCTTGCTCTTATTGTCTGTTTTCAACATGGCTGTACTGTTATAATGCTATTGAAGTGCTTGTCTGGATTTCAGCTTTGCTGGGACTGTGAGACAAGTGCACACTTGTAGAGAGCTATTGTGAGTTAGGTGTATGCTGGCATGTGACATGGTTGTGGCCATGTGTTTCTTATTTACGTGGCTTGGAAATACTAAATAATCATCACAATTTCTGATTAGTTGATAAGTTTTGATAAGGTAGACTCCATCTGTTGAGATAATCCCTGCTACTTGGTATCTAGTTTTTTGGTTCCTTTCAAACTGCGCTTTTATACAGTTTGCCATTTTTCAGCACAGTTTTTTTTCTATGTTTTTTGTTTTCAGCACTGTGGTGAATATGCTTATTAGGGGCTAGTTAAAAATAGGAAAGTGCTACTACTTGTTGTGCCAACACAAGTAAATAAAGCAAATTCTTGTGAATTATTTATGGGTCTGACGTTTAGCTTCCTCTTAAGGATAGTATTATGGTCTGTTCATTTTTGTAGCACTGCTTCCACCTGCTTTTCTCTCTATTTCTGCATAATTCAAGTAAACCATTAGGCTGTTTTATGTTACACTTGCCCCTGTAATAGATGGCCAGTTTCATATTCCGGCCCTCACCCCCAGGCCGCCAGGAGGAGCTCTCCCGAGAGCATGTACGGGCCCCGAATTCCAGCAGGGCCTCATGGAGTATGTAGTTTTTATGCACAGCCCTGCTGGATACCTTGGGGGCCACTGGGAGTCGCTGTCGGGAGGCCAGTGGACTCTTTTGCGCACTATGACCCGGAAGTTCGTCACAGGAAGAGCGATGGGCTTCCGAGGTGAGGAAAAGCATTGTTTACCCTGACCCGGAAGGAATAAGGACTTGTGGACTGTTGGATTGGGAACACTTCCGGGTTGGGGAATATAAAAGGACTGAGGGAGCTCCCAGACGACGAGCTGAGCTGGGTGGTAGGAGGGCAAAGCGTCTGGGAGTGGAGGATTGTGATTTATTATTGGATTGGTTATTGTTTATTGAGAATAGTGGAGTGGTGGTGCTTTGTGCACTTAATTATTATAATAAATAATAATTATTGGACTTTTACCTGGTGTTTGGCCTGGTGTTTGGCGTGGTACCTGAGGGTTCAAGGGAGCACTAGCGCCCCTACTGCGACACCCCTCAGATTTGCAAATTTGACATTCATGGTTTTGGTTATTCGTAAGTTGGCTGTGAATGATTAAATGGATTGTTGGAGCCTGCAAATAAGGTTGCAGAAACTTGCTGACTTATGACTTAAGCCAAAAATATACAAACAGTACTGAAAATAATTTTCTAACACATAAAATCACAAAATATACAGTGTTATTTAATATTTGTTAGTGTAAGTGTAGGATCTACACCTGCTACCTTCAGATATTTCCTCCCAGCTGGTTCGCACTCTGCACTCTCGTTTTCACTTGCTCTCTCTCGCTCACTTGTACCAGAAACCCACATAGAGCCATCCTTCTCGGCTCTTGTACACTCATGCCCACTTCTTAATTTCCTTTCCCCCAATTTAGTTTTCTCCATTTTTTCTGTTTCTCTCCTTTTTATCTCTGTGGCCAATGCCAGCTGATGCTGTGGACTCACCAAGCCACCAAACGACAATCAACTTATTAGTGTGAGTGCACATGCATGCCGGTGCCAGTTAACCAGCAAAACAAGTAAAAAAAAAAAAACTGGAAGCAATTAATAAATTAAACTACACAAATATTCTGCTGTGACACTACCCATCACAGTTAAGGTGGCCCAAGTATTATTCGCAAATTTTTACATTCGGGAGACTTTCCGCCCCTGACCCTTGCAAATGTGAAGGGGCGAACATATAATCTTTTCAGTGTATGTTGGTCAAAACAAAGTCAAGGTGGATGGAGCCGTCTGTCATGATTTGGAGTCAGAACCATACAAAAATAGACATGAGGCCATTAAAACTCTTCACAAGCCAGGCCAGGTCTCTTATGTGTGTACCTGGATTAGGCCCAATGGACCTTTACTCCTAACTCCACACCCTAACCCTAACCCTAACCCTGCTTCAGCATACACAGCACTAAATGGGTAAAGCTAAACTTAAACCTTGAGATCTTTTTGACATTTAAAAGCTTTTTTCGTTTGTAGAGAAGAATATTAAATAAAGATACTTAAGAATATAGAATAGATGTGCATTTACAAAAACAAAGTGTTTGCATAACCTATAACAACATGCCAACACAAGCCACAACAACAAACCTTATTTGTTACTGAAAGCAGAGTATTTAAATCCCCTTAGGCTGCAGGGGCAAATATCTCAGTGTCAGGTAATAAATTGCAGCCAGACGGACCTTTGCTGTGGAGATGAATGTTGTTCCTCTAGAGGCATTTCAAAAAGACCTTTTTGTTTTTTTCTGCACCCTGGCATTTTGTTCAGACAGTCATGCAACAATCCAGATATAACAATGCAACAGCACTGGGAACTACAGGTCTGAAGAATTTTAGGACTGAAATGAAAAACATTAACTCCATTTAAGTGCACTTGATCAACAATGGCTTCACAAAACCTCTGCTTATCAGCTGGGACGTTTTTATAAAGCTGCTTAAACTCATTCCTCAGCAGGCTAATGTAGAAAGACAGCCATGCACTAGATGTTTGTTTGCAATAATTTATTTTTTATAAAGATATATTTTGGATTTTAAATTCATTTTCAAAACCAAACTCCTTTAAATCATACTTACTTTTAGATTTTGCCAAAATTAAAATTTGATAAACAGATACAATCAATTGCTGCCTAAGAGGTAGCTTTAAGGAAATGAGACCAGCATGTGCCTTACTCTGTATGGAACTTCCAATCCATAAACGTGCCGCCGGCTAGTCCAGCCTTTGTTGCAGTGATGGATTATTGCTGAGATATGTACGTAGTTGTTTTTAAGTCAGTTATGAAGGATGAAAACACTCTGTAACACTACATTATTTTTAATCATTTATTATTTGTTCAGTATTCTTCATTACTTATGACCATTGTGGCTATTAATAAACAGTGATAAAAAGTAATCAGGGTATAAAGTAAGTATGTAATTCAATTCATTCTTATGTAGCACACTTCCATTAATAAGCCAAAAACATTTAACACATTTACAAATATATTACCTGTATAATGAAAGCAATGCAATTAACGCAGCAAAATACCAAGAAGAAATTTTGTAAACACATATACAAAAATATATCGACATTTTAAAAATAAATTAAACCCTTCATCCAGTTAATATTAATAATGGACTAGCCATGGGAAAAAGAAATATACTGTATTTGCCAGCTTGATTTATCTGGGGCCTTTCCCAGCAGTACTAAAAATAAGGTTAGAAAGAACCCTGAACAGGATGCCAGTTACTTGCAGGGCACACACACATGCACAGACCCACAATTTCTCACATTTTGGCCAGTTTACAATTGCCAATTAAACTAACACACGTGTCTTTGGGGATGTGGGAGGAAAACCAGAGTAAGCAGAGGAAAACCCAAACTCCACACAGACAACAAGCAGGCATAGGATTTAAACTCAGGAAGTTGGATTCATTAGTCAGTTGTGCTTAGAGCTGCACCACCTTTAGGCTGATACGAAAAAGGCAAAAACAAAATCTCACTCTATACCAAATCCATCCATCTTTGTCTAAATGATCGCACAGCACCACTCTCTTTTGCTCTCTTAATGCATTATACAAAGCAGCAGAGATAAGAACAAAGAAACAAGAAAGAGCATCTGGTAGCCAGTTCCTCGTTATAACCTCAAACATAATTAGATAGTTTATAATAAATGTTTGGATTTAAACATCATTCAGAAAGCTGCAATACACTACCATCTCCCCCAGCCTCTTTAAGTCCAATTTAGTGCCCATTCCATTAGTAAAGACATTTCCTTTAAATTCTGCAGGGGAAATTGACTGTGATAATTACCGTAAGGTTATCTGGGTCATGTAAAGCCAGGATTGCTGAGGAATGTCAATGGCAAGCACTGCCTCAGCACTTTTGTTCACACTGCAAGTATGTGAATGCAGCATATAATGGGTGAAGTGACTTGATGAGGTTTAAATGCATGCACCACAGGCTAAAAGGGAATGCAGAAGTATGTTAGAATCTTGTTATTAATGATATTCTGTTATCATATGAGTACTTTCTTAAATGGACACTAAGCCTGATTTCATGATGACAACCACAGCCATTAAATAATGCGGTGGGTGAAGAGATAAATAAGTAAAGTCATAGAAGAAGATAGCACTTGATATACAGTATGTGCCAAGTTAAGATCTGTAAAACAACAGATGAATGGAAGAACCACAACACTAACGCAGCCAACAGAGACATTCCTATACACAATGGTAGTAGCTCTATTCAGACAGATGGCTCACCTGCATAGGCTCACACTGTTAAGCATAAAAACCTAAAAAGAAAGTAGAAGGGAGATTTTGTTGAGCAGATGAACTGGTTATCATCATGCATGGTTAAGTTTGGTTCATTGCTGTTTAAGGTTAGCTAAGTTGATGATAGAGGAATACAGACAAAATACACTATTCACAGAAAAAAATAAGATGACTGCTATTACTGTAAGAAAAAGGACACTAAGTTTTTGAATTTTCAGGAGTCCGGCCCTGATGCCCAAAATGGAAGATCGCAGCTTTTCATAGTTAGTCTTGGAGAAGCTTTGAGGTTGCTAATACAAATAAAATGGACAAACTTCACCTTGCATAGTTAGTTGGCTTACCAGTAGTTTGCTCATAAAAAGCTCCTCTTCAGAAGTTAGTGATGCACTGAACCACTCGGACATGATAGTATTTGGTCATGCTGTGCATAATTTTGTTACAGTAAGCAATAACATGCCTTTGTTATTGCTCCTTATATATTAAATATTAAAAACAGGTGTATTCAACCAGTGGGAGTTCCACAACGGTACAGTGGTTAGCATTTCTCCTTCACAGATATAGTGTATTGGATTTGAATTCCTCACTTGCTCACTGTTTGTGTAGAGTTTGCACTTTCTGCATATATCTGTGTGGGTTCTCATCTTCGTGCTCTGGTTTTCCTTCAACATCTTAACAAATGTGTGTGTTAGATTAATTGGTGCTCTGCAAATGTGGGAAAATACAGGAGTAGTGCCTGCAATTTTACTGACACTATTAGGGCCAGGCTTCTGTCCCAATGAGTGAAATGCTTTATACAAGTGTGAGACAGTTATATTGTAATGTACACCATTACAGTGACTTTTAAGTAATGTGCAAAACCTTGCTGTCTGTTGGATTATTATACAATTACAATACTGCTAGGATGGAGTTGCATCATCCTGTTGTTGCCTATTTTTAAACTTGGCAAAAGAAATGATTCACTCTATTGTGAACACTCTAAAGGTGAATTATTCTGAATGCTGATGCGTTCAATCAGACAAATTTGGAACTAACAGCATTTTCCGTTTGTGAACACTGTAAGCCTAACCTGCTTTATTCACGTTAATGCGTTTAAATGAAAATCACCATCTTACTGACACCTACAAGCTTGTTATTGACAGCAGCAGCTCTTCATTATCCAAGTCAAATGTTCTTGTTTGCTTTTGTTGTTATTTGCTTATTACAATATTTATATACTTTTTTCTTCTCTTCAGCTTCTGTAAAGTTCCTACAAGTTTTATAAACATATAAGTTTATACAAGGTATATCTAATCTAATGTCATTTTACCAAAAGAATCACTGTCACTTCATCAATGGAGATTATACTTATGATTGAGGTAGTGTGAAATGCATATATTATCCAGTGTCATTTCCCATTTAGACTAGAACCATTATTACATTTTGCACAAACTAAATACATACATTTCTGTTTATCTATCTATCTATCTATGATAGACACATATAAACATAACTAAATGTTTCATAGGAATGGTTAAAGAAATCCCATTTATACAAGACGAAAAAAGGACATCGACAACTGCAAACCCAAGAAACTGTGAAAGAAATTTTGAAGAGACATGAGCTCCCTGTGGTTATGAAGCATGGAAACAACTCAGAGTTCTGGAAAAGGCCCCGCTGTGGTGTACCTGACTATACAGAAGGAAATATTATGACCAGTAGACACCGAAATAAGCGCTTTGTGCTATTTGGAGGACGCTGGGAGAAAAATGACTTGACCTACAAGTAAGTGTTTTTACACTGCAAACCAGTCGGTGTTTAGTATTATTTGGCTTATATGTGTAGCATGGTGCCATTTGAGTAAGCATGTACTACAGATGTGATCTTATACAGTATATCCATGCATTATGTGATTTACAACCTGTGACCCTCAATTAAGCACTAAAGTGTTTAAAGTAAATGTTCAGTGTGAAAACTTAATACATAATAAAGAATGACTGGCTGAACCAAAGTATACCATTTCAATGCTAAGCCATCTTTGGAACTTTCAGCTTTGTCACACAGTTCAAAAATATGTTTTTGATGTCTAACAGTGTGTTTCTATAGTACACTGGTATATGAGTGGGTAAGTATACAATATGGCTCTATTTGTGTACAGCCTTGCTCCCAGATTATTGTCTACATCTGTAGAATCCAAAACTAGTTTCTTCTGGGATCAGAGATCATTTTTATGTAATGTGTGGCCCAGTGAATAATGGATTTGTAGGTAGTAGCAGGTAAAAGAGTAGGGACAAGACGCAACAAGGCCCTTAAAAAGAAAGACAGAGAGAGAGAGATGGAAAAGGAAAACCATTCTGACATGGTGGAATACTGTTTGGAGCTGCTTCCTCAGAACTCGAGCAAGCATCTACAAGCAGAAGTGCTCTTATACAGTATATCAACAACATAATTGTACCAAATCACCAATTAATGGCTTTAGATAGGAGCACCCAGGAGCTACAGAATGAGATGTGACCTAAACACAATATGTAATATTCTATAGACCTAGCAGGTTCAAGGCTCTAGTGAAGGTATGGTGGTAAGACAATAGCATTATAGTCCCATACTGACAGAGCAGTAATAGATTGCCCTTTCAAGGAGTTGAGACCATGTTGCAGACATCGCCTAAGAAAGGTCACAGATGTTGGGACACCTGCGGCTACTAAAGTAATTTCTAGACCAATGTGTTTTTTGTGAATTTTAGAATCCTTGGCATTATTTATGGTAGTTACTATGATTGTGTGTCATAACATAGATATAGTACTTTTGAGTTTTGCACCTACATATAGGTTATGTAAAAGATAAATACATAAACCAATTTGAGCTTTCTTTTCTATAAATGTACAAAACTTTTCATTAGACAGGTCAGCCTAGGGGGCAGCACAAGACTGAGGCATAATTACTAAGTGTGTTGAAGTTGTACATTCACACTGTGTCAGTGTGGTTTTTTACTTTGGGTTCCAGTTACTAATATTGCTAGTTCTACATTTGGTTAAGCGTGAGTGTTCACCATTGTTTTCATTAATGCTGAGGTAGGCAATAGCCATTCAGAAAATGGATACTTGTGTCCAGAGCCCCATAGTCAAATGGCATGTTTCAGTGTCACGGTCACTAGTAAATTAAAATATTTTGTTGGCTAGCCATGAACTGCTAGGCCATATTTTTGTTGCTATATGAGGTGATTTATTCTTGAGTAGACCACCCAGAAATTCTCTTTCTTACAGAAAACAACAACTTTGATCCTCTGCCAAAAAAGTGTGAATTTATAGGATGGCGTTGCACCTATATTTAAAGGCCTCCTGTGTTTCAGATGCAGCTAGCACAAACTCATCTGGAGCAATTCAAATTTTAATATGCAAGCTTCAGACAAATAAAGTCATACCAAGAAACCGTTTTTCCATACATTATGGGAGCTTTAAAATTTAAGATTTGCAACTGTTTTTGCCTTCAGTTTAAACAAAGAATTCATAATAATGGCAAAATACTCCAAGTTAGATATTGGAAATATTTACATTATGTGAAGTTATAAAATCTAGCTGGTAACAATGGAAATTTTTCCTTGATAAAACTTGTTTAAATTAAGAATAATATGTGGCGTCAGTGGAAACCCCATCCCTGCTTATCAATTTAAGTAGTTGGATTTGTATAAGGAGATGAGGTGGATATGGGTATAGAGCAAAAGATATGTAAAAGGAAGAACAAAAAACAAGTTTGAACGTAATCCATGAAAAAGTCCAAATACAGAATTAGAGTTTATGCAAATTTTAAATATACACATTTCCAAGGAGCTACATAAAATTAACCAGTCTATTAATCCCCTTAAGAAAAACTGGACAAGTATACTAAAATATTGTACACCGGAAACAAAAAAAACATGTAAATAAGTCTGAATTTGTGATTGTAGACAAATAAAGCCAAAGAAAGACAATCAAAGAACATTAAGTATGCAGTGTACAAGGTAAACAAAGATGGTTATGGGTCAAGAAGGAGTTTAATGCCACACATTTACAGGAAATTCCACTTACATTGGAAACAATGATGTGTATATCCAGTCCAGTAAGGGCCAGTACTATACATTGCTCTCTGCTGCTCAGTGGAATGAACAGCTTCCATGGGGGCTTCTGGCTCTTTAATACTCCACCCAATAAAAATTGATAAATAAATACCTAAAGTAAAGAAAACAGTCTACAAACAGTGTTTGTATGTGTACATGCCTGCATGTATTTCAGGAAGTCTAGTTATGGCTTCTGACTTTACAAAGATCTGGCATTTACTCAGATGGGGTGCACACATACAACAGACTCAGAAAGAGTTAAAATGTGTACAGATGAACCAGAATAATGACAGAGCATCAGAACATTTCAGCCTGAAACAAAAAAAAAACACCTTGCTTTTAATATTCTACCTATGATGAGCTAGACATACAAATACGGAGTAGACTACTTCTGATGCTTTTCCACAAAAGTGGAATTTCTAAAAATATATATGTTTTCTTTTTTCACTGATAGAATTGTGCGTTTTCCATGGCAAATGAACCCAGGAAAGGTTCGACATACCATAACAGAGGCCTTGAAGGTTTGGAGCGATGTTACTCCACTAACCTTCAGAGAAATTCATGAAGGAAGAGCAGACATAATTATTGACTTCACAAGGTATAGTATCCTAAGCAGTTATATTTATATTAGTGACTAATATGTGTTAAAAAATGATGAAGTCATGTTACAAGATAAAAGAAGAAATTTACTTGTTTAAAATTGTTGTAAAGATAAAATGACATGTTAGAGGATAGTAATATTCATTAAATAAACAAATTACAATATTTACCATATACAGATATGTTTTGAAGGTCTTTGGAAAGCATTCACTAACTCATCATTAAATTTAATAATTTAATAATCGATTCATTAATCAGTATCTTTTTTTATGTTTCCTCCCACAGTCCAAAGACATGCAGGTTAGGTGCATTGGCGATCCTAAATTGTCCCTAGTGTGTGCTTGGTGTGTGTGTGTGTGTGTGTGTCCTCTTCCTGAGATTTGTTCCTGCCTTGTGCCCTGTGTTGGCTGGGATTGGCTCCAGCAGACCCCTGTGACCCTGTGTTAGGATATAGCGGGTTGGATAATGGATGGATGGATGGATGGATATCTTTTTTTATTCTAAGAACTTACAACAAATGGAAACTACTTGAAGTCAGCAGTTACTTCATGTTCTTTAAAAAAAGGGTAAAAGCAAACAACACCTTAAAATGTTAAGTTCTTTAGTATTTCATTATTTCTTTCTTATTGAGCACATTTCAAATTAGCTGGGGTCTTGCTTCAAAAACCAATTAAAGATCTTGCCTTTTTATATGACAGACATGACAAAAATATACTTAACTAATTGCCAAAACACCAAGCTGTCTAATCTGGCAACATTTCATAGTCTAAGGAATTCAATTAGAATTAGCCAAATGCCACATATGGATTTCCAATTGTTAAAACATATCAACTTTGCTGCACCATCAATGGGCATCAACTCACTACATTATGCTTTTAACTGTATGTACAGAGTACAGTCAGTGAGGGGGTGGGTATGAATATTGTAACAGCACATCAAAAACAGGAGAAGTCGTGATGATACCCCATTTACCGTAGTGTAAATATAAGTAATTATTTTAGTGTGTACATCAGAAAAATATTGGAGAGATCAAGATAAACTCTGACTATGAGGCTAACGTAATGTAATAGAAATGTAATACGAGAATCCAACAGATACTTTAACTACACTCTTTAATAATCAGAATATATGCTCTTTACAAATTCCTTTGTTGTGTGTCCACCCCAAGAGATACTCATTTATTATAATATTATATATATTAGAAATAATAACCATATAAGGTACATATAAAATTATTATCACTGGCTTACCTTCTCTGATTTAAAATATTAATTTATTTGTTTAGATAGATAGATAGATACTTTATTAATCCGTTTATAGGTAATATAAAAAAAATAAATGTTTCAGTAAAATTGTGGGTGGGTGTATTCATTTAACAGTTTGTTTTCATTCTTTATGGGTTTTAATAGGACATAATGTCCTCATTTCAGGAGACACCATCAAGAAATAAACTATGGCCATGGATTTTTATGTCCGAGCCTTATTTTTTTCTATTCATCCATGTCGTGCTGTTGTTTTTCTGTCACTCCCTTTTGTATGGCCTATTGAAACCTCTTTAATATCTGCAGTTTCATTAACACCTGGCCAGCTGCATGTCAGACAGAAGAAAACAATAAAAAATGTACATTTAATAGAAAAGGTATGCTTTTAATCTATAGAAATATCCCCACACATAAAAACTATGATTAAACTTTCTAGGCTATGACTCTCTTTGTTTCTGTTCAGGCTGTTGCTGGCTGATAGGTGTGAGATGCTGTTTAATTTGATCCCCTGCTCATGCAACTCAGGCTCAGGCATGCCCACGTGATGCATCATACGCAGAGAATATGAGCTGGTCACTATCCTTTAAGAAGTTAATCCCGGCTATGGGATGCAAGCTAGTATCACTTACATTCACAAGTATAGTCTTTTTCTCCCCATTATTTACACATCTAAAACTTTCCTGGCCTGTGTAACAGAATCGCTTAGGCAGTATACATATCCCCAGGGCACTGTTCATTACTTTGTTTTGCCTTGAATTGTTTCCACATGCTTTTTGTTTGCTAAATGTTTGCACTTTGCCTGACTGCAGTATCTCCTTCTGAAGAGCAAAAGCACAGCATGAGATGATTAGTTTTCCCTTATTTTACCCTTCTATAATGATTTTGTGGTTTTCATGCCTACTGTAGCATCTGCATGTAAATCCATGATGAAGGCAAGGATTTAGCCATTTTTAATTTTGTAAAAGTGAGTAAATTCATGCCACACTGTTCTCTAATTGGCCTTGTTTTTTTATGCATCTTATTACTATGCATTGCAATCGTCCAAAAGCCCAATCCCCTTCTAAAACTGGTAAAGCCTTACTTATACAGTATGTGATAAGAGAACATGAGGAACCTTTTTCTCATGCATGATTAGAAAAATTCTATTACAACCTGAAAATAAATAACAATACTTACACTGTTCCAAATCATGCAGACATAGGTTCTTTTGTCTAATCTAAACGTGACTGAAAACACAGCGACCTTATGCAGTTATAACAGCCTAACAGTGATATCTCAAGGCAAGGGCAAAACACGGAACTGTTAATAGAAATAATGCACCTTTTATGTCTGAGGAATCCTTCGATCATTTCTTTGGAAAAAATTAACTTTCTGTCTTAGAATATGAGGGAACATGTTAGTGCATGCTTAATGGGATGTGACAAAACTCCTAACACTGTAAGTTTGGCATACATAATGCTACACAGAACAGCCAAATGCTGGTGATAAGCAAGCCAACATTGATTATTAACTTATGGATGGCATGGTATACCATTGCTGTATGTGCTAACCACACACCTAAAAGGACATAACATTAGTTTGTCACCAGGTGGTTTTATGCCAGGAAAATAAATGACTTAACTTATCTAAATAGTTTAATGAAAATAGCTGGTAATACTTTTTGAAATACAATGAATAGGCATAATATTATTAATATTCTACTACTAAATGTTAATCTGCACCCACATAAGCACATACACTGAATAAGCACTTTAGTGTGGCTAATTGTCTCCAACTATATACCACAACAGCATTTAGGTGGAGCTGTACAATGGCGAAAGCAATGGGTACTGCCCCCTAGCAAGTCCCGAATATTAATGCCTAACAAAGGGGTTTCTCATCTGACTCAAAAGTCACAGACTTATTATTTTACCTACTGGCTTCATATAGTATGTGAATTAGTTTGTCTTTAATTTTACAGCCAAAACTAGCTCACAACATGCAACTAAATATAGTTCTTAACCTAAAATGCTTATCTTTTAGATTTAAAAGACAGATGTCTGAGAAACCCCTTGCAGACTTATTTAGAACATGTAAACGTTATACAGACAGTAAGTAACCAGACCAGCAATCAAGCTAATAATGTCCATGGAGCTAGAAAGACGAACTAACCACTGCATTATCATATCACCACTTTCTGTTAACAGTTAAGAAAGAGATGAATAGCAAGATGAAAAGTATAAAAATAAATCTATTTCCTTGGTAATACAGTATTCTTATGCATGAAAAATATAAGGTTGAAAGCAAGTAGCATTTTCAGTACGTATTCAAAATTGCATTAAATGGAAGCAAACTTTTATTCTTCGTCAGAAGACGAATTCGAAAACATGGAATATCCATTATATTAGCAGTTAAAACTGTCTTCAGAACAATGCTGCAACTACCTCGGTGAAACTGAATGCAATTTCATCTGTGCATGTTAAGGAACAGCATAGAAAATTAGCTAGTATGGGAGCATTGCATCTCACTGTGCTTTAGACCATATTTTGTTGCTGATGTGTCCTTTGAGTAAAGAAATTAATCTGGGTTCAAAAAACGTAATCAGAACTGCCCTTGATTTGATAAATATGAGTGTGTGTTTGTGAGTGTGTCATGGATTGTACTGCCACCACATCTATATGGGGTTACTGCCCTGCACCTATTGCTGTCATGACAGATTTCAGCCCTCATTTGATTCTGTGCTTCTGATAATGGGTGGAGTCTACCTTTATTTTATTAATGTGTTTATTGGTATCATTGCCAAACGTAATACATGACTATAATCTTAACTAATGGAAATTTTCATTCCATTTTGAAAATGTTGGCCTTCATACTAAAATTGGAAGTAAAACTTTGAAAAAATGGTCACTTCGCCAGTTTTAAATGCAGTTTTTGTGCTAGGTACTGGCATGGAGACAATCTTCCATTTGATGGACCTGGAGGAATTCTGGCACATGCTTTCTTCCCAAAAACCCACCGTGAAGGGGATGTACATTTTGACTATGATGAAACCTGGACAGTTGGAAACAACATAGGTGAGCTGAAGAAATGTGATAAGAATGTTGCTCTATATTTTCACCAAGAAGTATTAGCAGAAGTTAAAAAGTTGTGTTTCTGCTGCCTTATAAAAATTCCAGTAAAGTGAGAGGGAGCGAGTCTAAAATTATTTCTAAGCTGGAATATTAAAGTAGAATATTGATATTTTTTGTGTGAATAGATATTGCTAACAAATATGAAAATCAAGTCCTGCCAGAGTATCTTTTGGAAATTCCTATGGTATGTTATTTAAAAGTGATATCAGGAACCAAAATTGGCCACCTTTCGTAGCTGTTAGACTTGTCATCATCACAAGGTGCCTGAGTAGACTATTAAGAAGTACATCATATTTATCTCAGAGGGTTGTACAGTGATAGGCAGAACATGCAGATAATCTAAAGCATTACTTATCATAGATATGTCTGCAAATAGTTTAGTTTTACACATAATTCAGTATCTGAGAGAAAAAAAAACAGAGTAGTTAAGCTATTTGAGATTTACTGCTATTGGTTTTGGTGTCTGTGGATTGGCTAGAGTGGTGCTAGTTTGTTTGAGCAACTTATTTCTTGGAGTGTCATGAAACACATTTTGTTCCAAAACCTCTAGTTAATTGGATGATCCTTTGCAAGACTTTTAATCTGACCATGACACAAAGCACTTTAATTTGTATTATTTTGTTCACATATTGTTTTTAAGGCTGTGGTTCACTATGAAACCCCCCAGGCTGTCAGACATCTCAACACAAGGTGGCCTTCCCTTGATCTTCCACACTAATAACATGTTAGATCATGATCTCTTGGTCCAGTTTATGGACAGCTCACTTTCTATATCATGTCAAATGATAAGTCACTGCACTGAACTGTGGAACTTGAATTAAATGGATAACTGTGTAACTGTGGCAGTTAATTGTATTGGTATATTGCCTATTTAGATATGTATTATGTTGCATGGTTTTGTCTGTTTGTGCACAGTGCCTTGTCTTGTTTGCCCTATGTGAACACTATTGCACCTAATAATGAGACTGATTGATTGATTGATAGATTGACAGCTGAGGGTGCACAGATTTAGTTCTCGGCCCAATCACTGTTGTTGAGTTTGCATGTTTTCTCTGTAAATATTTTCCAGTAACTACCACATCTTAGAGACATACATGTTAGGTTAACTGGTGAGAGTAAATTGGCCAAGAATGCCTGTCAGTTCTCAGAAAGGGGCAGATGCAGCCAAATGGACTCCAGATGCCAGCAATATCATAACAGAACATGGAAATCAATAAATTTGATGGATGGACTAATGACCCAACTATTCCTTCCATAGCATTTAAGAGTCTGATCATACATACAGTAGATACTTATCTATTATGGAAACCACTAATAAAGATTTTAAGCATGATATATCTTTAAAGAAAACTACAGTAATATTAAAGATTACATTGACAGAAAGTATAAAGTTTTTGTCTTGTGTTTTTGCTTGTCAGGCAACAATTCTACAATGTACTCTCTAAGCAGCAAGTAACAATAACCCTATAGCTTAATATTAAGTATTCAATGAAAGCTATGATGGAGGTAGGTAAGGATGTGAAATTTTAACACTAAGAAACATATTTTCTTGTTGCAGGCACAGACCTCCTACAGGTTGCTGCACATGAGTTTGGGCATGTTCTTGGACTGCAACATTCCCTCGTTCCAGGTGCAGTGATGTCTCCTTTTTACAGCTTCTCCTACCCTCTTGAGCTCAGTGAGGATGACAAGCAAGGAATCCAGTATCTGTATGGACCACCTCGGACCATCACAGATCACCCTAACACAGAGACCAATGAAATCATCAGTGAGGCAGTGAGTAAAAGGCCTAATTTTCACAAATTATCATGAAGCCAGATAAATCCTGGGTGTGCTGCATGAGTGTTTCAGTAAAATGGCAGTCTGGCAGCATTGGCACTTCACAGTGATGTTAAAATTTAATTGAAAGGAGAGCGACTATGACTTTTAAGGAAGTTGATTCAGTGTAACACTTTCTTTTCAAATTCTGTTCCAATATAATTCAACTGCAGAATAGTTGGTCAGATTTACATTTAAAATACCTGCAAGAAAAGCAAGGTGATGAATATTTGATTGTTATTCACCTTTGCCAGAACAGCTATTGAAGTTGTTTTTTATGCTCATTTACAATATAAGGCTTCTGCAGAGGCGGTGACAGGGACTGGAAAGAGGGGGTCAGAAAAAGACAGACTGATGAAAGGCCCAATAAGCTTTTACAAGGGAAAACTTTAATGTGGTAATTTCCTGTAATATTTGTATGACTTAAATTAATCAGTTTTTTTTCCTTTTTAATATTTGTATAGTTAAAATATTCCAGCAATTTGTGAAATAGAAAAATTGCAGATACACTATAACACTTCCAAAGATTAATCTATAATGGACGTTTAAAATTTAAGGTAGCAAAGCAGAGACCTAAAGCTAAATGGGCCGCTAGTCTATTGGAAGACACACACACTCATACAGGGACAGTACAAAGTTGGCAGTCAACTTAATATTCACATCTTTGGAATTTGGGAGAAGAGTGCTTAGAGAAATCTAATGGAGCCACTGGGTCCTCAAAACATAATTGTCATGATTTCTTATTGCTCTGGACTAGTTTTAAGGTTATGAATTATCTTTAACTTTGTTTAATTTTAACTTTTTTTAAAGTATTGTTTATATTCACTTTTTTCACTTTGTTGATAACTTTGTGGTGTTGCGCTGTGCTTAACATCTACAGATACCTTTCCTTTGACATGTTAGGTGCCATCTCATTTAAGGATACTTTCACTTTGTGAGAATATTATCTAAAAATGACAGAAGACATTTTGTAAAAATAAATAATCAAGTAAGTTTTGTTTAAGAAGGTCTATGATCTAGCTGTCTTGACTACAGTTTCTGGTTTTGCCCAGATCTGATGTTTGCTCCATTTTTTTATGATTAAAATGTATGTGTTGAACTCTCTACCTCCCAATATTATAAAACACTCAAGCTACATGACACAGGCCTATTTCATGGCAAAAGATTTTTGAACACAATACTACATATGTTTTTTACCAACAACAGCTCAAATGAAAATTATGGACAGTTAAAATTCAGCAAAGGTAGTGTAACATGGGTGTAACTGATTGTTTCCTTGTGCCATAACAACAGTTTATGAGCTGAAAAGAATGCAATGAAAATATAACCTATTTCTATGCTTGAACCATTTTCACTTCCATAACTGTAAGATTTCCTCTTTTTTACGCTACTGTAGCCAAATGCCTGTGACACTGACTTTGATGCTGTGTCAATGATCCGGGGTGAGCTCTTCTTTTTCAAGTCCCGCTATGTATGGAGAATCAGAAATGGACGTCTACAGGAGGGCTATCCAGCCCTTGCCTCACGTCACTGGCGGGGAATTCCAGAACGCATTGATGCTGCTTTTGAAGACTGGTCGGGGAATATCTGGTTCTTTGAAGGTTGGTGTGCTTAGTCTTATTCTGTAGATGTCATTGGGGGCAAGATCAGACAAGCTGTCCCACAGTCAGTTCAAACCCTGGCATCAATGCTCGAGGATCCAAATAAGCTCTTAATAAAACATTTTTACGTACATCTCAGAGATATAAACCACAAATCACAATACTATAGCATTTTTGTCTTTAATTTAAACAGAAAGTCGATGCTTGCCAAGAATTTATTACTTTGCTTGAGCATTTTAATTTTCCTCATGGAAAATGCAACTAATTTGCACCTGTCAAAACTTCTAACACCTTCTAGTTTTTAGCCCAAAATTTGTATTTTTCTTGTGCAACAGTAAATTATAATAGGTGCGTGTAAGTAGATATTTATGTATTAAAACTGTCTTTATGCACCTTTAATATCAAAAATAGTAGGTTTGTACTTTCTAATGAGACTTAATGCTCTACTAGGAATGCTTTCAAATCCATATTTAATAAACAAACAAAAATGTAATTCCTCTTTAGCAAGGGGCATTAAAGCAGCTGGAGAGCCTTACCAAATTCAATGTATAATTTTTTTTTTCATTTAAGCAGAGAGCAGATAATCTGGGAGCCATGCCAGGAAGATAAAATTTGGATTGCTGTGGTTTAGAAGTGGTTTTACTGTAGTGTATTTGCAGTCAATGACCTTTAAAGGAAATGCCATAATGGAAAAATCAGAACAATTAGCCAACACTCTGACCCTTTTCCTTCCTCCACACAAAGTGATTGCATGCATGTATACAGAAAAAAAAATCAATTTTACTTTATACTGTATAAAGTTTGGATTCCAAACTCTTGTTCTGTCAAATTATTAGACATCCATTATGCATGAAGTGGAACTACTAAACCCCTAAGGTAGTCTAGCTCTGTAAATGATTTGCATTTGCCCCAAAAAGTATTTAAATTTGTTATCTTACTGTTTGTTTTCAAGCACCCGTATTAGGTGCTTGCTTCAGAACCAAAGAGTTTTGAATCCTATGAGGAGCACACGAGACAACTGATGAGTTTTAATCATATCCTGGGCATAGTCTGTGAAGAACTTGCATTTTTTTCCCCATGCCTGTTTGTGTAGAATTTTTGTTGCAGCTCTCTTTTTTAAGTAAACATAAAACCAAAGATTTTTGTCATTATTCTGTTAATTCATTTTCTCAACTTGTAACAAGGTCATTGGTTTATTTCAACATTAAGAAATGCAATGTGAAAGTCAACCTCATTATATTAAGTCACTCTCACACACACTAGACCATCCCCAAATGAGGCACCAACCTTTTACAAGGTAGGCAAACTCATGTACGTTTATAGGGTCAAATTTAAAGATACCCACGATACTAATAAGGTTTTCCTTGGGATGTAAGAGGAAATAGTAGTACCAAAACAAAAATTCATGGTTTCAAAATTCACACAGAGACCAATCAAATAAGACAAAGTATCCCTTGAGCTGATGTAGCAGTGCCAACCAGTGGCACTTTTTTTTCCTTAATGTGGTAAAGCTCAAGATCTCCTTTTACATCACTTGGAGCATTCAGGAGTTTCTGAGCACTTATGCTTTTCTGCCTGAGCAGGTACTCTTTAATGGCTGGGGGGCTCTCTTCTGACCTTGTCTGATACTACCTTTATCCAGCTGCTACTAATTACTGATGGGCATGATAAGACCTGAAAGGGGATGTTACAAGTCCGTCAGTCAGCTTCCCAAAAAATAAGCCTCCTCTGGCGTTTTTTGTCATTACCCAGTGTTGAAAAAGTGTGATTTGTCATATTTTACTTAACAGCTAACAGGTTTTCTTTTCTTCCCATTCTATACCAAGTATAACAGTTATTGTACTACACCTTGTCTTTCAAAAATATTAATAAGACTTACAAATATGCACCATATTTAAAAGTAAAAGTACAAATGAGTGACATGTATTATTCTATCTCACCTCAAAGACATCCTGTAAGCCTGGAAGTTAAACTGAAAGTATATACTGTAGCTTTCTTTTTCTTTTACATGACTAATACATTTTCTGAAACTAAAACTTAAAATTGCATTCAGTTCAATTCCTTTTCAATTATGTGGGACTTACTTCAGTCAAGATAGTTTTTTCATCTCCCAATGTATCCGGTTTGACTTCTGTGGTTTACTTTTTCTTTTTTAAAACTCCAGATAAATGTAAATTCACCTCTGCAAGTGTATTGTGTATAAGAAAGAACATAAACTTGTCTTTAAGTTAAGAAATCATACAATGTATGATTCGAATGTAAGCTTCACATAGAAAGAAGGCTGCAATTTTACATCTGATTGTTAGGATAGGGTTTTCAAAATGACTCTGCAGTACAAAAGAATACATCAACTGCAGTTGAAACATTTTTTTATTAAAAAGACACCATGAAAAATGCTTCCTACAACAAAAGAATAAAGTCTTCAAAACTGATAATTATAACCAAGAAATTTCTATTACTATGTACAAAATAAATCTGCTTAGAAACAGAAAATAGAAACATCATCCATTCACACATTTTAAACCTTTCAGCCCAAGCACGAATGATGGGTAGTAAGCACAAGCACTGATATCTCATTCTAGGCAGGCTCCAGACTTGTGATAAGTAATAGACTCCAGTTCCTAGTACAACTAACTAGGAAAAGGCATGTATAAAAAAATAGATGGATATATACAGTGGTGTGAAAAACTATTTGCCCCCTTCCTGGTTTCTAATTCTTTTGCATGTTTGTCACACAAAATGTTTCTGATCATCAAACACATTTAACCATTAGTCAAATATAACACAAGTAAACACAAAATGCAGTTTTTAAATGATGGTTTTTATTATTTAGGGAGAAAAAAAATCCAATGAATAGTTTTTCACACCACTGTATATGTATATATATATATATATATATATATATATATATATATATATATATATATATATATATATATATATATATATATATATATATGGAATGAATGTAAGAAAATACCACTGTCATCTTCAAGATTGTTATTGTTGTAAATAGACTCCATTATAAATCAAACTCTAAAATAACTTTAAAGCTGTTCGTGCATCCATTTTCTGGATCTGTTTTTGTGTTTTTGGGGTGGTAGAAAGCCTGAGGCTGTCCTGGCAACATTCAGTGCAAGATAGAGACCGCTCATGAAAGGCTCTGACAATTGTCCTCGATTGACCAAGGAGTAACACGCACACACACACACACTTGGTGGGTTTCAAAGATACTACCATGTAAAAAGCTGGCTTGTGCCACCAGAAAGGTTGAAAAACACTAATATACAGGTCACCAAGATATCCCAGTCCATGCTCTAGCAAACCTACACCAAGCTAATCTGAAATTATTAAGTAACCTGATATAAATATCTTTGGGATTTTTATTGATAACAGTACTCAAATGTCCACATGAAATACAGCCAGCACTTGTTTATAGTGTACCTTACATTACTGTGGTCAGGATGATCACTACACTTAATAAGCAGACCTACGTTGCCAGTAATAAAGGCTGTACTAGCATTTATAGACTCTTATCCTTTCTTGCTGTTGAGGATTATTTTCGTAAAAGGAGGACATTTATGTGTGTGCTACAAGGAGCTGAAAACAGTTGCAGAAGAACAGTTGTGGAAGTAAATATTCTATGCCTCCAATAATTCTGTTAATGTTATATATTCCCCGTAACCACCTAAAAGCCATTGTTAACTGAACTTGTCTACAATATTTGAACTCTTTTATTTGTTTATAGGTCAGAGCTACTGGATATTTGATGGAGAACGGCAGATCTCTGGTCCAGACCCTGTGCAGAACTTAGGGCTACCTGTCACTGATGTTCAAGCAGCATTAATGTGGGGTCCTGAAAAAAACAAAAAGATATACTTCTTCAAAGGTGGCAACTATTGGCGCTTCAATCCCATATCTAATAGAGTGGATGTGGTGTACCCTCGCAACATACTGGACTGGAGAGGAATCCCAACAGACATTGATGCAGCTTTTCAGGACAGTTATGGTAATTACTTAACTTATACTTTATTATTGCATAACATCCCAAACCTAGTTACTACAATTTTTATTTGTTTCAAATTCACCTTGTGTAAGTTGAGTGTGAGTGTTTCTTTCTAGTTTTTTATTTTTGAAATTATTGATTATCCACATGTATTATACAAGATTCAAGTATTGAAATCAGTAAAATTCATGGGAAAACAATACATTTTTATTATAAAGAGGAAACAGAAAAAGCCCCCAGTGATGCCTGCTCTTCAAACCATAAACCCTCATGAATAAAGACAAGAGATCAACGAGATGGTTGAAATAAAGATAAACAGCAAGAAAAATATACAGGGAAAGGGTGTTAGTAGTATCATACTTTCACAGGTGCAATCCAGTTTTTGATATTGTTAATAAAAGTTTGCCTGATTTTCATTGCGTAATATTCAGGAATAATATTTCAGGTGAATCTCATAATCAGGTAGAATTTAAGGGGAAAGACTTATAAAAGGCTTTATTCTATAAAACTGGTCTCTTCTCTATTTTCAATCCTGAATAGATAGATAGATAGATAGAGTTTAGAGATTTAGATTTAGTAGAGATTTATTTATTCAGGATTGAAAATAGAGAAGAGACCAGTTTTATAGAGCATGAGAAGGACTGAAAAGATCTAGATGAGTGTGTTGAGGGTGAAGAATAGGTGTTTGGACACTATCTGATCTGAGCAGTCATCTCAACTGTAAACAGAAAAAAAAGAACTAGAAGAGACTACTTAAGTTTTAAGGACTGAAACTTGAAAAGACTCAGCTTGGTGGGGTTGTGCATAAGAGTGAATCCTATGGTCTTGCACCCATTGCTGTCAGGAGATAGGCTCAGGTTCACCTTGAACCTTAACTGGATTAAGCAGGTTTGAGAATGTTATGTTCTTTACCCTGTCACCTCACTTACTAACTTGGAAAGTTAATTTTTCTTGTCCATTGAGCAGATGTCTGTTCCCAGTGTCTGTCAGCCAGTCCAAATAATTTCAGGCTTTCAGACTGCAATGTAAACATTTACCCTAACGTTCAATGATAAACAATATTTGCATTATGTTGCTTTATTTTTAAGAGGACAAAGTGCAAATACTCACGGCCTAAACTTGTCTCTATTTTTGCCACAGGTTACGCCCACTTCCTTCGTGGAAAGTATTACTGGAAATTTGATCCTGTTACAGTAAAAGTGCTGGAAGGATACCCACGTGTGATTGGGCAGGATTTCTTTAATTGCCCTGTAAGGGGTAACAATTACTAGCAAGGACAAAAACACTTTCTTGAGACTGGCAAAAATCAAAGCATGAGACATCATTGTAATGTTTATCATTTTTATAAAAATGAGCATTTTGGTGCTAATTTTGAAGTATGACCTGAACTGAAACCACCTCTATAATCTGGAACATTTCTTTAAGCACAGTGTGCTAACAATTCCAGATGACTGTGTGATCTTAGCAGTGTATGCAGAAAATGTGGCTATATAGCTAACTAATCCTTTTTTTTAACATTGTTATTTTATCTAAAAAGTACATCTTTCTCAATCCCAAAACAAATGAATTTTCTATAACACCAAGTTCAGTTTCATTGAATGGCACAGGAAAAAAATCTACAGAATTCCAATGCAATCCCTTTGTAAAGTTACCTGTTATGTTTCATATTTCACAGCAAAAGCACATTTTATAGATAAGATAGAAAAGCTTACAATTTTAATAATTTACCCTAAGTATTCAGTGTTTGTTTGAGAGAAAGATACCCTAGCATGCAAGTATGCATTCTCATCTAAGATCAGATAACTGCTTAAAAATAGGGTGCAGTAAAAAATGGTGAAGTTGTCCAGATAACGAAACAAAACATCTCAATTTGAATATGCAAACATTAGCTAGACAAATTTTGAAAAAATACTATAGTGACATGTACTGTACATATTAAGCAATAATCAATTTAAAGTCTGTTTGCAGTAATCCTATAAATAACACTAGTACTCTTTCCTTTATCAAGCAAACTGGTTAATTTGCTTCATATCTGAAATAGAGTAAGAAAAATGCTGTGGAACTTAATCATTAAAGTTATCTGCTTTTTGAGGTTCTGTTTTGTGGATTCAGCTCTGTTATACTGAAATACAGGTGAAAATAGTGCATTGAAGGGTGAAATGAAATCATTTTACACCCCAGTTAATTACGAAAAGGAAACTTTTAACTTCAGTTCATTACAATTTCTTTAATGAGTAATTATTGTCACTGTAATTATTATTCAATTATAATAGGATTAAAGGGTCATTATTTTTACATATACAGAGTAGAAAGAAATTAACAAAGTGTTACAAAAAGTATCATATGGGCCGGACTTACAATCAGATGAGAGCATTTAGTCTTTACAGCTGTTTCTTCCACTTTCTAGGACTATGCCATGAAAGAAATTTCAGGATGCCTGGGCTGAAATGAAGCTGTTCAGCAGTCAACTGTCTTAGAATTGAACACTTTTAAAGCACTGCTTTTGTGAAGGGGTGAGGCCACAATCTATAAAGAAATACAGAAAATAATGTTAAATAATGTGCACTGCACCTCATTACCACATGGTATTTTTGTATTTATACTTTATTTTTTCATACATACTTCAGAACAGTTCTATACATCCCTTAAGGAATACTAACAGGGCAACAACTTCTGAATATGAGCTGTTTAATAAATCTCTCCCTATTTTTTCAGGTTTATTCATTTTTACTAAATGACTAGTAGAACTGAGAGATAACTAAACTGTTTGTTGAAGATATGACACTGATTTCATAAAAGCAAACAATATCTCACAATATGTTTAGCAGGAAAGTATTTATCATTACTGGAAGAAACAAATACACCCTACTGTGCATAATGTGTATGCGAGCTGGCCACCACTGCAGCCTGTTGTTTGTAGTTTTTGCCTTTGTGAACTGAGCTTATGTCTAAATGTTTCATTTTATTGATGGCATTCTGTCAACTCTGCAGTACTGTACCTTTCCAGTTTTAGTATGGGGACAAGAGAAAAATCCCTGTGTTCTCAGGTCTCATTCAAGGGAGGTTAAATAGGAACCACTCACTTACCCTGACCTCCAGTGTGGAATATTAATATTGTATTACAGTGCTGGACACTGTTGGCATTGTTGTTTTGTTTTTATTTTTTTTTTATATAATGTGACATTAAACAGTATAAATATTATTATGTGCATTGTAGTTACAGCTTCTTTTAGCTGTTTTAGCAATGTGTAATTGACATGTAGCACCAATGAAATACATTATCCTTGTCATTTTTAAATGCTGTGTTTTTTGCTCAGGCTCTTGGTACTTTGGTATCTAATCAAAATAAACACCCTGCCCGAATTAAAAATAATTAAAATCTCTTTATTTGGGCAACAAAATCCAATTTTTACTGTATGTTCTTCTCCTGGAGCAACATATTTACTATGTAAATATACACCTCTATATGAATTTTGTACAATATTTTTGTTACTAATAAACTGGTAATTTTGTGTTCTACAGTCAATGTGTTTTATTTATTAAAATTCAGCTTTCACTTTAAACTCCATTACATTCTGCTATGAATAGGTTAGTGAAAAATTGAATCATTTTGTGGTACTCTCATCTTCTCTCCCAAAATAAAAAATGGAACCTTTCCATCCTAAAACGTAACAGTGTTAGTCTAGGAGGTTACAGAAAAAAATGTTTGTATCCCGTGATAAGGATACAAACAAGAATATATTCAGAACTAATTCACATAATAGTTAATGCACTTTCTAGTGGAATGACTAATGAGTGGCAGTGATTAGAGTAAGTGTATAAACCAAAATCATACAACTTTAACCTTGCATATAATTTTTTTTTTATTTCAGAAGACAAAAATTGTAATAAAGTAGCAGGTAGCATGATCTTTTTGGTCCAATTATTTTCCATAAACTACATGGACTATGTTTGTGTAAGATAATTTACATTTTTTAGAATACACAAAAATAAATATAAATGAGAGAAAAAATACTTAAAATAAACATGAAGAGTAATAGCTGTGTCAAGAGAATGAGCTTAACACGGTTCTTACACAATTACCCAACGACACTAATGAGATGCCTTTGGCAATTGTGGTTTTATGATATTCTACTTGGTGAATTTCAAGCCTTTATTTTAAACAAAACTGATTTCACCCAGAAGCTGATGACAAGTGAAACAAAAGCAGGGACCTGATCACATGTAAAAATGGCCACTAATGTAGACACAATGAACTGTACAAGTACAAGTACAAGTCAGTTTTTTACTCTGAATCTCAAGACACCATGTCTTTTAATTTTCTTCTTTTGTTGCAGTTGAAGTCTACAATCTTTAAATCCATCAATCGCAGTAAAAATGTATTTGGAGTTTAACTTTGTTTGAACTTTACTCACTTGCAAAACATTCTGTTTTTAAAACCTGCACTAAATCATATGCAAATGTGTGAGAGAAGATTTGATTTCTTTTCATAAAATGCAAAGAACATGACACTGCTAAAGGATGATTAATCATGAAATTAATTCATTTAAATTTCATCTCTCATATTTAAACAAATTATATTTTAATTATTTTTTCTGTCACCTCCGTTTCTGCAGTAGTTCCATTTAGAACAAGCATGCAGCCCAGTCTACACCTCACTTTCTTTTAATGGGTTAGTGGTCAATCCTTTTGACACTGGCTGCTCAACACATAGACATATGAAGATATAGGCAGCTGTTGGAACAAAATACTCACATTTTCATCTTTGACAAATTCTCAGATGTAATGGAAACCATCAATCAGTATATAAGAAACAGATTCTGATAATATATTGCATATTAAGAAACAACATACTCTAGCCTGGGTGTCACAATGGTTGTACTCTACTACCTCACCTCTTAGGTACTCCCCATTTCTTCACTCTTCCTAAATTAAAAAAGGTAAGTTGATTGGCATTGCATGATGCCCCATAATGAGCCATCATCCTATATAAGGTTGGCAATTACTTTTTGCAAAATGCGGCCATTTCAGGCACTGTAATAAAATAAATTAGTAACAAAAAAAGTAGCAGCACCAATCTGACCACACAGCCAGGTGAGGGGGATTTAACACATTGAATGCTTGATCACTCCCATCTGCACTTAATGGACATGTTGATGAAGGGAACAGAGGAGACGAGGAGGTAATGGGTAGGTACGGTATCAAGGAGAGGAATGAAGAAGGTCAGATGATAGTGGATTTTGCAAAAAGGATGGACATGGCTGTGGTGAATACGTATTTTAAGAAGAGGGAGGAACATAGGGTGATGTACAAGTGTGGAGAAAGATGCCCACAAGTAGATTATATCCTATGCAGAAGAGTCAATCTGGAGAAGATTGAAGACTGCAAAGTGGTGGCAGGGGAAAGTGTAGTTAAGCAAGTACTGTAGTTATGGTGGTCTGTAGGATGACGTTGGAGATCAAGAAGAGGAAGAGAGTGAGGGGAGAGCCAAGGATCAAATGGTGAAAGTTGAAAAAGGAAGGCTACAATGTTGATTTTAGGGAGGAGGTGAGACAGGCACTGGGTGGTAGTGTAGAGTTACCAGGCAGCTGGGCAATTACGGCAGAAGTAGTAAGGGTGACAGCAAGAAAGGTGCTTGGCGTGACATCTGGACAGAGGAAGGAGGAAAAGGAAACGTGGTGGTGAAATGGCAAAGTACACAAGAGTATACAGAGGGAGATGTTGGTGAAGAAGAAGTAGGATAATCAGAGAGATGAAGAAAGTAGACAAGAGTACAAGGAGATAAGGTGCAAAGTGAAGAGAGAGGTGGCAATGGCTAAAGAAAAGGCAAATGGTGAGTTGTATGAGAGGTTGGACAATAAGGTGGGAGAAAAGAACCTGTACAGATTGGCTGAACAGAGGGACCGAGCTGGGAAAGATGTGCAGAAGGTTAGGATGGTAAAGGATAAAGATGGAAACGTACTCACAAGAGAGGAGGATGTGTTGAGCAAATGGAAAGAGTACTTTGAGAGGCACACTGAAAAAAAGTGTGATGATTCACACTTAATATTTTCAATCTGAACCAATGTCATTCTTTTTAGCTTATTGATCCCACAATTTTTAAGTTGAGGCAAATCATTTAGAGTGATTGGGTGCAATTCACTTGTTTTTTTTACTGAAGTAAATCTATTTTTTAAGTTGTTCTTCTTTTTTGGCAGTTGGAAAGCCATCAAACTGGAAAGTTCGACCGAAAGAATATAAAAACGGCCCCACAAACACAGCACATGAACAACCTAAAATATTAAGTTAAATGAAATAGGATTTTTACGTTTATTCCCTCCACCATAACTTAATTTGGTACAAACAAATTTGATTGAGATCTGAAACCAAATATTTCAAGCTGCAACACTAAATGACTAATCTTAAGTTGCTTGAAAGAGAAAATGTACGTTAAATGAACAACATCAATGTTATACTTTTTTCAGTGCATATGAATGAAGAGAATGAGAGAGAAGGTTGGATGATGTGGAGATAGTGAATCAGGAAGTGCAACGGATTAGCAAGGAGGAAGTAAGGACAGGTATAGAGCGGATGAAAAATGGAAAGGCCGTTGGTCCAGATGACATACCTGTGGAAGCATGGAGGTATTTAGGAGAGATGGCAGTGGAGTTTTTCACCAGATTGTTTAATGCAATCTTGAAAAGTGAAAGGATGTCTGAGAAGTGGAGAAGAAGTGTACTGGTGCCGATATTTAGGAATAAGGGGGATGTGCAGAGCTGTAGTAACTACAGGGGGATGAAATTGATGAGCCACAGCATGAGGTTATGGGAATGAGTAGTGGAAGCTATGTTAAAAAGTGAGGTGATGATTAGTGAGCAGCAATATGGTTTCATGCCAAGAATAAGCACCACAGAAGTGACATTTGCTCTGAGGGTGTTGATGGAGAAGTATAGAGAAGGCCAGAATGAGCTGCATTGTGTCTTTGTGAACCTGGAGAAAACGAAAAGAGCTCTGGTATTGTATAAGGAAGTCTGTAGTGGCAGAGAAGTATGTAAGAGTTCTACAGGATATGTACGAGGGAAGCGTGACAGTGGTGAGGTCTGCCGTAGGAGTGACGGATGCATTGAACGTGGAGCTTTATGATTATATTGTGATCTGTAGCAATAGTAAGGAGCTGGTTGAGGAGACCCTTGAGAGATGGACATATGCTCTAGAGAGGAGAGGAATAAAGGTCTGTAGGAACAAGACAGAATACATGTGTATAAATGAGAGGGAGGTGAGTGGAATAGTGAGGATGCAGGGAGTAGAGGAGTTGGCGAAGGTGGATGATTTTAAATACTTAAGATTAACAGTACAGAGTAATGGGGAGTGTGTAAGAGAGGTGAAAAAGAGAGGGCAGGCAGGGTGTAATGGGTAGAGAAGAGTGTCAGGAATAATTTGTGACAGACGGTTATCAGCAAGAGTGAAAGGGAAGATCTACAGGACGGTAGTGAGATCAGCTTTTATTATATGGGTTGGAGACGGTGGCACTGACCAGAAAGCAGGAGACAGAGCTGGAGGTGGCAGAATTAAAGACGGTAAGATTTGCATTGGGTATGTCGAAGTAGAAGGTCAGGTTCAGGTTAGACGTTTGGTTGACAATATCCGAGAGGCGAGATTGCTTTGGTTTGGACATGTGCAGAGGAGAGATGCTAGATATATTGGGAAAAAGATATTAAAGACAGAGCTGCCAGGCAAGAGGAATAGAGGAAGGCCTAAGAGAAGATTTATGCATGTGGTGAGAGAGGACATGCAAGTGATGGGTGTAAGTGAGCAAGATGCAGAGGACAGGAAGATATGGAACAAGATGATCTGCTGAGGCAATCCCTAACGGGGAGGAGCGGAAAGAAGAAGTAGACCAGGCTGACATTCTCTTGGATGACCGCTATATACAGTATAGAGTATATATAGTATATAATATATGCACACACAGTGTATATTATACCAAAGATGGATAAATAAACAGATATTTTATTAATGCTGAAGGAAACTGCAAGGTTACACCAACAGACGAAAAAATGCACAAACATATACAGGGTGACCCATATTTACGTATATGACGTTTCACAGGTTGTAGCATTTAAACTACTGTGCGAAAAGTATCGTAAATTGCATCACTATGTAGCCTGAGAATGGGACTAGCCATGACCGGACATTGATGATCTGTTGTGGCAGCAAGATGGGGCACCGTCACACTACGCCTTACCAGTACGGAAGTGGTTTAACGAAACATTCCCGCAACGCTGGATCGACCGATGAATGTCCGGCTCGGTCTCAGGATTTGACCCCACCAGACCTTTTCCTGTGGGGTTACCTAAAAGACAAGGTGTATCAACATCGCATCCAATCTGTGGCTGAGCTATTCCATAAGAATTTGAGAGGATACCAGTACAGATGTGCCAAGCCGCCTGTGACAACGTCGCTCTTCGTCTTCAGGCGTGTGTCGATCTGGATGCGCATTGGCGTACCACGCCACGGAGAACGAGATGAACAAATATTTAAGGGTCTTAATGTTTATGTTCCGTTATTTTACTTGATAATAAAATAGGTAGTTTCCTGACAATAATGCCTTTTCAAACATATACATAAATAAGGACCAGCCTGTATATGAATATATATTAAAGGTAACGTGATTAGAATTGCACGTGCTTAAAGTGGTGTTTAAAAATGCACCAAAAGTAAATTTAATATTTTAAGAAATAAACGACCTAAACCTCGAATGTGATTCTCGGCCTTTTCTTTTTTTACATCTATGCAATTTAAAAGAACCCCAACTTATTACAACACATATACAAAAACATGACTATAGCTTTACACATAATTTAGGTTATACTGTATACATAATCTTCGTTTTTATTATAGTTTAAACAGAACGCAAAGTAACATTTTGACGTTTGTTTAAAAAATGGCCCTAATAGTTAATGATTTGAACATATTCAGCTTCTCACTCACGACATCTCCAGCCAACTGGCAGACACTGACACAGTCTTCTGTCACCCATTTGGTTGCCGGCTTGCACTCAAATCCACGTGGAGGCCGAACATGTCTAAGTGCCTGTTGATTTGTTCTTTCACCGATTCATCATTATTTTCTATCTATGATTGGCTACAATTGTATATGCGGCCTGCCGCCTTATTTCATTTAGCCGCCCTTTTGGCGTTGGCTTTTGTCGGTTAAAGTGATTGGCTATCGCTAGAACTAAAGCGTTGCCGCCCTTTTCTTTTACATTTGTGGATAAACGTGATTGGTTATTATTAAGACGGTGGTGTTTCTGATTGGTTGATCTTTTGCTGTGTCACACCTCCTCGTTGAACTTCGACGTGGCTTCTATGTGTGATTGTTATTATTTTTTTTGGGTTTGTCGCTCTAGATACACTGTCATTGTTGTGCGTCTGCTTTTCTTTAAAGGCGACGCGACACTGCACGAAGTATATGGATGGAAAAGACAGAAGACACTCAACAACAGGAGAGAAAGAAAAACCCGTTCAGTTGTTGAGAAGAAGTATTTGATTATGGCACACAGCTTCACTCAGGAATATCTGCAGATTCCCCCGGTCACTAGGGCTTACACAACGGCCTGCGTGCTGACCACTGCAGCCGTGGTAAGTACGAGTACTGCATGGTTTTATGAACTGATTATGAAGTATAAACTTGTACGTTTCGTGGCAGTTGTTGAATGTATTGGTAGGAAATGTTGGGTTTATAACTGCAGACGTAAAGCTGCCTCCCTGCTGTGAGGAATAATTGAAGTCTATATTGTTGTCTCCAGTAAACAAAAGATGGCCCAGATGTGTTCCGTTAGGGGATCGGGAATAATGCATTATAGCGTAGCATCTATAGGAAGGGCATCCTTGAGTTTTGATTTCTGAAGGCTAGCACTAATGGCGAAATGTCATTCAGCAACGTGCTGCTTTAGGCACCTTAGCTGTCAATGTTAGTTCCGCTTTCTGTAACTGCTGCAATTTTTATATACTGTACGATGTTTAAATCTCTTCATTGAAAACGACCTGCATGATGTTTTTAGAACGTTTTTAAATATGTTCCAGAATATTCTAGCATTTTTAAAATAATATTCTGTGATGTAGTCTTTTACCGTTTTACAGACCATTAATGAAAACTGAGCATGAGTAAATATCAGGAGTTCTTTTAATTGTAGTGTGTCCTCTCCATTTATACAATGTCAGACCCATTTAAACTCCAGCCCCAACAACCCTAAGATGTAGTATTTTGGCAGCAGAGCTGCACGTGCAACCCCCTACACTTTAAATAGACTGCCAATCTGTTTTACAGTACCAGGTAAAAAAATCCACACAGATGGTGCTGTTGTATTTTTTTTTATTCCCAGAATTACACAGAAATTTAGCAGTTTGGTCTGATCCCATAAACATTTGGTTTAACCCCAGAACCTCCCACCAACTAGGAGGCCACACTGCCTTTGGGAAATTAAAGTAAATCAATCTAAACCAATTGTCTATTATAATGAGCTCTGCAGGATAAGTGTCTTTTTGGATCCACAAAGTAAAGAACTACTGGAGATAAAAAGACCAGTCTGGTGATGATTTTTGCTTCTGACAGATGACTACACAAGTTGCTTTATCACCTTGTACCACCTTTAATTTCAGGGATATTCTGTCTTAATAGTGATTTGTCAAACTGTTTAAAGAGCCATAGATATTTCAAAACAAAAACGTTTATAGTTTTTGCCTATAACTAATCAACCTTCTAATCATTCTGCACATATGAGTATAAGGAAGCCATGTGGCTGTTTGAAAAGCAGCTATACTTTCTGGTTACTGGCTAAAATGTAGTTTTGGCATTGAAGTTGTATATTTGTTTGTCTTTGAGCACATAAATAAAAATACAATATGCTTTTGCATTTGCTTAGTACGGTTTGTAGTAGGGTTATGACTGGACTTATCTAGTAAGTATTAGAACTGGTTCCTGCCTTGCATATTTCTCCCACTTTCCATAATTTTGATTATTAATATTTAGAGCTCTTTTGGTATGATACATTGAAATTAACAGCAGTAATTGCTGTCATAATAATGCTTTGAACAGAACCATTTTAACAGAAGGTACATTTACTGTCACAGCAGTTCAGTGAGACAGTCATTAATTGAGCTGTAAAAATGAAAAGTAATATAAATATTGTCATGTCTTCTTGTTTGTTTCTGTACAGAAATATTAATACATCATACATTTGTACAAATTGTCTTATTCCACTATACGGGTTGTGACAGAAAATGAGCGTATTTCAGATGCACATGGGCCAAGAAACCATCACTCTCAATTCCAGAATTGATAATCTGTTAAATATCAGCCAACTAGCATATTTTTGGAATGGGGAAGAAAACTAAAATTGTATGTGTTTGGAAAAACCTACATATGTACGCACACAAACACAGAAAATGTGTAACACGTGCAGGTCATGAGTAGGGATTTGAACCCTGGGCATTGAGCATATGAGCATCTGAGAAGTACAGTGTCTTCATTAAACATTAATAATCCTATTACACTGAATTTTTTATTAAACATTTTCAAATGTATTTAAAATACTTTCAATGGGTATTTTGTTTTTTAGATTTAAAAAAACAAATGTGCATATTTTGTAAATCACCTGGCCTTCAGTGATATTTGATTATGAATCTTAACACTGTCCCCTAATCCCATCTCGGTGATAAACAGAACTTATTCAGTGACTCAAGAATGTAAATTAAAACAAAATTATTTATAACTTCTGTATTCTTACATATATGAATATTTTTGCCGTTTAATTAGAATTTCCTCTTCTTTCCAAAAATGCCAAACTGTTGCCTTAGTCAGATGTTTAAAGTGATTAATTGTAATTACATAAGTGTCGCACTGTTTTTAATGTTTATTTTTCAATATTTCAGCAGTTGGAATTCATCACTCCATTTCAGCTGTACTTCAACCCTGACCTAATTGTAAAGCGATACCAGGTATGGTGGTAGTGGGGAATTAAGGTACCATTTTTAGAATTGTATTCGATTTTAAATGTTCATTGCTATAAATGTGTTTAGAATGTTTTTTTTTTTATTCTTAACCAAATGTAGCTAATTATTTAATAAGTTGATATATCTATTTGAGGTATTGTTCATCTCTCCAAGGCCACTGTTATCTGGGAATACTGTAATCCATTATGTAACAGAAAAAAATTAGTAACTGTATAACAAGATTTACATGTTTTAAAAATATGGAAATGGGTTAATATTTTTGTAAGTTTTGCATAGATACATCAACATAAATCTATGTTGAGAAAGTTTGGGGGAAGGTTGGTTATCTTGCGAAAAGATCTCAAATTATAAGGTGTTAAATGTTTTGTGAAGTCACTCAAATTTCTAAAACATCAAGACTATTTTTTGTTACTACACACTTAGAAGTGACACTAGTTCAAAATTGGGGTATGTGTAAACCATTTTTCATTAATAAGAATATTAGTGCTCACTTTACATTTGTCCAAGATGAATCTTGAAATTTCTGATGTAATGTTCATTGCAGAGATAAGCCAAGAGGAAGTGTTTTTGATAATTTAGTATACATTGGATCATAAGAAAATGTAATGTATTGTGTTGGCTTGGTTTTTATGGATTCCGCTCTGTAGTGTAGGGTTTTATAGCAGGATGTAATGAGGTCTGTCCAAGAATATTCTTTAAACATACTGTAGGTCTAAACACCACTGAGGACATACAGAGATCAGTGTATGCTTAAATCCCATTTATTCAGAGGAGATGATGTAGTTCTATACCAAGGAGTTACCCAAAATTCCTCAACAGTGTTGTGAGACACTTAATAAATAACTGTAAGACATGTCTGGTGGTGGTACTGCAGCAAAAAGTGGTGTTAACAGTTATTAAGCCTAATTAGACTAATTTGGCATTGCACAACTTTCTTTAGTGCTATGTTTTGAGTAAAATAATAAATGTGGGGAATGATAAATTGTGTTTTACGCTGGTGTCAGTGCAAGTGTGCTATTTTATTTTGAGGGATCTATAAAACCTTTAAAATATATAAAGCTCATTTCATTACCACATATGGACCAAACCCCTGCTGTTCACAGTATTATTAATCTTTTCCTTCCTTCTTTTAACAGTTATGGCGGCTCATTACGAATTTTCTCTTTTTTGGTCCTCTTGGGTTCAGCTTCCTCTTCAACATGATTTTTCTGTATCCTTTGTCTTATTAGTTCCATGATTAGGCCTATAGAATATCATGTACTTGTCAGGAGAACAGTAACAATCAGTCAATCAAGCAACATTTATTTATATAGCACATTTTCATACAAAAAAAATGTAGCTCAAAGTGCTTTACAAAATGAATAGAAAAATAGAAGACACAATAAAAAATAAACATAACAGTAAAGTTAGAGAATTTGTGTGTGGTTTTTTTTTTTTTTCCTCGTCGGTTCACTTTACTACCTAGAAATGAAAAGAGTAACTTCGGTTAGTTTCTACTTATTTTTCAGTCTTACTCTTTCCATTTTTGGTTAGTGCAGTGGAAGCAATAAATAAATGCAAAGTAATTGTAGGAGAGACAAAGTCCTTGCTTGAAAAATATACTTTCTGTATTATCACTTTACAGTATAGTGGCTTCTGTCAGTCACAGATTAGAGCCATAGTATCAAATAAAAGCGGTAGTTGTTGTAGGTGCAAAGCTTTTCATGTGACATACTTACTTTGCGTTGCATACTGTGCTGTGCTATATAATAGAGAATTAAGATGTGGAGTATTAGGGATACTGAATGCTCCATTTGACAATAGAGAGGGTGTTTGACAAGCAATGTAAAGAACAATGCCTCTGTCCCCTTGATAAATATTCATTATACTGTCTCTTCAGATTTTATTTGGTTTCAAAAAAATGAAAGCATTAATAAATGTTTGCAGGTTTGGATCCAAAGAAGGCGTCTTAAGCTGAAGGAGTTTAATGTGAAGGTTGTAGTGTGTGTTTTTAGTATTGTTTTAACATATTATGATGTAAAGCGAGGCCATTTGAATGTATTTTGCAAGTAATGTTTGAAATCTATTCTTTGTCTTTTTAAAATTTATTCATCTGGAACACATAACAGTTACAAGGTAGCAGTTTCTGTTTCACTTCTTGATTTCCAGCTGCATATGTAAAATGTGAACTTAAAGGCAGTGTCATGGCTTATTTTTAGATTTCTATTTAGCAAAAGGATCAATATGATTTGTATATTTTGACCTTTTTTGTCAAGATGTTTAAGTATCTGGACTCTCTTTGCTTTATTATTTTTTTTTTTTTTTTCCTTTATCTGGCATTGTCTAGATATCGTTATTGCCGCATGCTTGAAGAAGGCTCCTTCAGGGGCAGGACTGCTGACTTTGTGTTCATGTTCCTCTTTGGGGGAATCCTTATGACAGTATCCTTTTCTGTGTCCTTTGCTTTAGGGAGAAAAGAAATTCGATAATGTTTTCCTGTTTAAGTTGAAATTGCTTTTCTGTGGTTCTGCTAACAAATCGTCTTACATACTATAAATGAATGCAAGTAAAACCTGTATGATTTCTGTTGGTATGTAAGAATTTTGCTTAACTAGTGCAAATTAAAAACCCACTTCATTATTCCTTTGAATGCTTTAACAGCATGCTGAGAATCTACTGAATAATCAGCTTTTTTCCTTCTTGTCCTTTTTATATATACCTTACAAAAGTATTACTTTAAACAGTGCATTCTTTGCATTGAAACTTTATGAAACATGATGATTTGTGTCATCTTAAAACACAAGTCTACCGTCTGATACTCTATAAGTTGGCATTAACTAATGGGTTAGTGCATTTTGTTTTTATATATTTATTTTTTTTAATAACTCAAGAACTGTTGAGTTTTTTCTGCATAAATGTTTGACCTTGACTTATTTAATTTTCAGCTTTTTGGCCTCTTTGCCAGTCTGTTTTTCCTGGGTCAGGCCTTCACTATAATGCTGGTATACATCTGGAGTCGTAGGAACCCTTATGTTCGCATGAATTTTTTTGGGCTGCTTAACTTCCAGGCACCCTTTCTACCATGGGTTCTAATGGGATTTTCCTTGTTGCTGGGCAACTCCATTGTCATTGATCTCCTTGGTATATCCTCTAAATATTCATGCTACTTTGGATTGAATTTTCAAAATGACTCCTGTCAAAGTCTATATATAGGACGTTTATATTTTTATTTAATACATACATACATACATACAGGGGGTCCTCGGGTTATGTCACAGTTCCGTTCCTACAACAGTGATGTAAGTCGAAACACACCCTAGCCTAATTCACTTACCTCTCCTAACACATTTGCAAAATTATAATCTAGAACATAAAAACACAACTAAGCCACGGAAAAAGGAAAAGGAAATAAATATACTGTACTGTACACTATAATGTAGTAACAGAAAAAATAAGTGTAAAAAAAATCCTTAACTTTATTCATTCTCACAACTTAATTTTTTAAAGTTTTTATGGGAGTGAACGTTGTAAACTCGAAACGTCATATGTCGAGATGTTATAACCCGAGGACCCCCTGCGTGTATGTCTGTTTGTGTATATGTGTGTGTGTATATATGTGTATATACTTTTGAAAGCTGTAATATAGCAACTGAAGTGAGAGGAACACGGTGAAAACTTACATGACATGTATTTGAATGGTTTGGAAGCAAATCAGCTGATTTATCCAGTGTAGAATAATGTTTGCAGGTACAGTCTGTATAGTTGAATGTGTAATTCTGGATGTTGAAAACAGATCAAAGGCAGTTTCAGAAGATACTGAAATATTAAATTAATTTTCAGCTGTCAAGTTTAATTTCAGAGAAGCAGCCTTAATTTTGGGACAAATGTAAAAAAATAAAAAAATGGGGAGGGTGGTTGTGACATGAAATTTAAAGACATTGAACTTGTCAATTTAAAATATTACTCGTCAGGAAGTGTTATTAACCAGCTAAGCTGATTTGAAAGATGGATCTTTACAAATGCTGTTTTAAAGTGTAAATTAATGTGTTCAGGATGTCTTCAAATTCAGTTATTCATGTGGCACTGATATAATGTTTGCAATTTGATTATTTAGCTTTGATTTGGCCCATTAATTTTTCAGTTTGAGAACAAAAAATGTTGGCAGATTAATTTAGTATATGCAGAAGGTAAAAGAACCAAGGTAGCCCATATCAGTTTAATGCTAAAATCCCGAAAAGCCTATAAAATCACCCCCATATTTGTTGTTATTTTTTTGTTGGGCAGTATCCCCATCACTTATTGACTGCCTATAATTTTGTAGATTTAGTAATGGATGGGTCTTTTCTCTTGTATTTTGTCAATAAAATAGTCATAGAAGAATTTTGCCTTGGCAAAGGAGAAAAAATGGTGTCTGTTTGTTCAAAGCAGAAACAATGCTTTTTTCCACAAAAAAAATTTTGGCAGCATCCTGTGCTAATATCTAAATGACCTGGAGCACAGTGCCTCAGTTGATAGCAGCAACGTTTCAGGTTCACTGTTAATGGTTTACTGCAGCTGGGTCATCCGATTGCTCACTTTGTTGGTCAGCAGAGTCTCATGACTCAACCCCTATTCAATTGTCCCACTTAACGATCATTTCCTTTGCCTCTGGGCTTCATGTTTCTCATGTAGTGCTTTGTTCTGTACCACCTGGCATTTTGCTTTAAAAGACGGCAAGGCTGGGGAGTGATAGAAATTTTGAAAGGAAAGTTAAAATGTGTTTAATACTGCAAAGATAAAGCTGTAAGATCAAAAATTAAAAAAAAAAAAAAAAAAGTTTAAGAAAGAATATTTTTATTTCTGGTTTGAATATTTAGTGATTTGCATAATTATAACAAACCAACTTAATTCATGTTGCAATTTTATATTTATTTCAACCTCTTTTTTTAAATCTGGGATTGCCGTGTTTTCCACAATGTGCAAATTCCCTCCTCGGGGTTCAGTATTAATTTAATGTTATTGTAATAGGAAATATTTTTAGAATGTTTCTAGTTATGGAGTTGTATATATCGTGATGTTTGTGTGCTTTTCGTAACAGGCATGGATTTCTGTAATTTGTTTTCTGTTTATATATATATATATACATATCTTACTAAGGAATTGGAGTTGGCCACGTTTACTACTTTTTGGAAGATGTATTTCCCAACCAGCCTGGAGGGAGGAAATTACTGGTGACACCTAGCCTTATGTAAGGATGCTTTTACATTTAATTTTGCCCACAGTGGTGTTAGGCTCAAGGCTGATGTATTTGTCTTTTGCTTACATTTCAGTTCTGTTATTTCCAAGGTGGATAATCCATAGCAGTAGAGTGTTGTACCGAAGGGGCCTTAGCTGCCTCAAAAGCTTGCATTTGTAATCTATTTAGTTACCCAATAAAAATTGTCATTTCACCCTATTTTCTCCTGTATCAAGTTGGATAAAGGATTAAATCATTTTGTCCAGAAAAGCGAAAATTACATGGTGACTTAATAAACATGGTTCTAGAGAATTCTTTCAGTTAAATAGTGAACCACTTTTGTAAAAATTCAGAAAAAGCCGCCTAAATAGTTTCCTCACTTATTTTAATATATTTAAACAGATCTGTTATTGTCATTTATAACCTAAGCAGGTCCGTCTAGCCATTACCCCACCCGTTTCATTCAGTTTCTAGTGGTGGGGGACAAAAGAATATATACAGTAGCATTTGAAGGAAGGCAGGAACCTAACCCAAGATGCATATCTTTGGGATGTAAAACCAGAGTACGTAGATGGAGATCTACACCGACACTGGGAAAATTTGCAAACTGTACATTAAGAGTGCCTGGGCTGGGATTTAAATGCCATGCTTATGGACCTGGAGGGCTGCCACATGAACCACTTCTTGGTTGCAATTGTCCATTTTAAATTTCCATAGAAAAACTATTAAAAAAAAAAAATACAAGTCATAGTGTAGTGTACTACATTTACACATTTTTATAGGACACTCCATCAAGCCTTCAGTAACTTTAAAAGATTTTTATATTTCCATAACCTCCCTCGGGTGGCGCAGTGGGTAGCACTGCTGCCTCGCAGTTAGGAGACCTGGGTTTGCTTCCCGGGTCCTCCCTGCGTGCAGTTTGCATGTTCTCCCCGTGTCTGCGTGGGTTTCCTCCCACAGTCCAAAGACATGCCGGTTAGGTGGATTGGCGATTCTAAATTGGCCCTAGTGCTTGGTGTGTTTGTGTGTGTCCTGCGGTGGGTTGGTGCCCTGCCCAGGATTGGTTCCTGACTTGCGCCCTGTGTTGGCTGGGATTGACTCCAGCAGACCCCCGTGACCCTGTGTTCGGATTCAGCAGGTTGGAAAATGGATGAATGGGCATAACCTCCCTCTGTTGCCTGTCGTCTTATAGGTGTACAACAGATGCCACTACATGCTGCCATGTAGTAGGATGGTAAAAAATGGTAAATGGCCTGTATTTGATATAGCGCCTAACTAGAGTTCAAGAACCCCCCTAGGCGCCTTACAACACAACAGTCATTCACCCATTCACACACACATTCATACGCTGGTGATGATAAGCTACTATGTAGCCACAGCTGCCCTGGGGCACACTGACAGAAGTGAGGCTGCCGAACACTGGCGCCACCAATCCTTCCGACCACCACCAGGAGGCAAGGTAGGTTAAGTGTCTTGCCCAAGGACAACAGCTGAATTCTCATGCCAGGAGCCAGGATCGAACCTGCGACCCTCCGATTGCTGGACAACCCGTTCTACCGACTGAGCTACTGCTGGATGGAGGGTAATGACTAGCAGTCTTCCCATCCTTGCCCTACGAAGGGCAGTACTGTTGCAGCATTTAAGATCTTTGCCAACCTCATTTAAACTGTTCTGACATTTTGCCTAACCTGCCCAGCTTCTCATCTCTAATCACCAGTAAAAAAAATTGTAACAAAAACTATACATGCAGGGTCTGCTTCTCTTTTGTTAGAGCCTCTTTAACATACTAAAGATGCAACTCCCACGGAGTCCATGCATGACTGTGCTCTATCTTGTGTATCCTCAGATCTCAAAAGCCTCTCGGTAACCCCTAGCTATAGTAGGCACATTACAGGAAACCACCTCTTTAAAAGGCACATTTGTGCACATGTTCTCTTCCTTGTCCAATTTGTAGAGTTCAGGTAGATAGTTTTGTGTGTTTAGGGCATAGGAAGAAAATTAGAGTACCAGGAAACAAATGTAGTGGAGCCCTGTGGTCTCTGGTGAGGAGATGCACACTGTATACAGTGACTAATCAAGGTTTCTAATTTTATTGCTAACCGCAACAGAATGAATTGAAACACTTTGCTTAATTTATTTTTTAAATAAGGTGTTAGCAAATGTCTTTCAAAGCTGAAGTTTACTTTCTCCTGATTATCCAAATTTGGGATTAAATATATTTATTTTACTTATTTTTAAGGAAATTTATATTTGATGTCCCTGAAGAGGACCCGAATTATAACCCATTACCTGAGGACCAGCCCGGTGATGTCTCATGGAGAACAGAAGAAATGCAAAGGCCAGGCAATGCTGGGACAGAAGAACCACCTCAAGATGCACCAGATCATGATGCCCAAGAACGATAATAGGAACCACTGTCTGTAACTTATTTGTGCCAGAACAAGATGCAGCAGGCGTCTGTAGATAAGTTGGGTTGTCACTGCACTGTTAAAAGCAGTGAAAGCTAAAGATGTTTTGCTGAAGTAAGTCATCATGCTGTCTTTGAGGTAACGGAGTGAAAAGCAACCTGGCAAAAAAAAACAAAAAAAAAAAACTGCTGTATGATGGATGTGCTATGCTTGAAGTGGATTGTGTTTGTAATGGGAGGCCAGTTCAAAGTACTGTGGTGACATTCACCAAGGACATGACTGAAGAAAGAAAGAGGGGAAATAAAAAAACTATAGCAAAATGAATCAAGAACAGAACTCTTTCACGCGCTCAACATTGAGCATTCATTTTTTTAAATACACTTGAGAATCTGCAAGCTTTTTTTTTTTTTATAATTTATAAAACAAAACCAAATCAATGCTATTAAACTTGCTATTTATGGACATACAGTATTAAGACCAAAATGATGATTGTCTTTTTTTTGCATTTATTTTTATAATTGAGGAAATCCATTTTTCAAAAACTACTACACTGCTTGCACATTTGACATATGTAATTTTTTTTTTTTTTTTTAAACTAAACGTTATTCTCATTGTTTTACTTAGTGGTCAGTTTGAAGTTATATCAAGGTTTTATTTTGCTAGAAACCTGTTATTAAAGGCAGTAAACATGCTTTACAACATGAAATGTCTGCAGGAATATAATTTCATTACATTAATCTCAATCAACTAGTTCACTCAACGGTCAGATACTGCATATCTGAAAATAAGGTAATTGCATTTGAAACAACTTTAATAACTGTATGGTTGAAGACTTGAACTACAAGTTTCTCTGTTGGCAGAAAACTCTTACTTTACAATGCAGACACGATTTTATTTTGAGTGCAGCTGTGCTCATTACTCACAGCCTCTGTATTTTAATGGGAAACATTACACTTAAATCATCCACTGTGGAATTGTTTCAGGGAAGACTGCTCACAGCTTGTTCCTGCTATTCAGCCACCCTTCATCCTTTACTGAAAACGGCCTGTTGAGAAAACGAAGGAAGCAAAGCACCAGTCCACTGCAGGGCACAAACACCTACTCATGCTGGCCTAAGTCACCCCAATCAGTATATCTGGACAACAGAAGTATGGTCGGTGTGGAGGATGCAAATTTTTCCTGGCTCTGAACAGTGCCTGAAGCAGATAGTGTTTGTTATTTCCTTATGCTTAATCTGAGTGGCAAAAGGCCAGCATTTAAGTGGGCTTGAGAGTGACGTTGCATTATTCAGTATAATGCATATATTTTGGATTACACCGAGAGAGCCTATATGGTCGCTAGGAAACATAAAAAGCCACACATTCGGTATCTGAGTTAAGATGGCAGCATATGAGGAAGCACTGCAATTCCGCTTGATAAATCTATTTAGTGATTATCAACTACAGCCTCATGTTACAGTTTAACACTGTAGGTGATTAGACAAAACACCTTACCATAGTCAATTACCTGCACACTACATTTATTTTATATCCATCTGTATGTTTTGATATGTTAAGGGCAATTGCATTTTTTTTTCTGCTGCTTCTACCCAATAGGAGTTTCAAAAGAAGATGATCCAGAAAGATTGTGGAGAGATTCAGGGACTCGCTCCTTGTCACACAGTTACTCAGTGGTTAGGACTAGTAATAAAGTGATTCATACACCAGTAACTAGTAACAACCACTAGTCTCTTTTTGCAAAACAAACCTATGCACAGCAGTTGCAGATAAAAAATGAAAGTTAGAGAATAAATGGGAAATGTCAGAAGCAGATTATGAAGTCTTTTCCAGCATGTTACACTTGTTCTATCTTTAAAATGTGCTGATGCAAAAAAGCTATACAGTATATTTTTTCTGCAAAAGCCAAGACTTTTAACTAAGGTCAGAAAAAGGAAAGACATGATGTCTTAGTGAGCATTCCTTTTTATTAAAAAAAAAAAAAAGTTTACTAAAAGGGCCAAGCAACTTTACAAAACCATTTCAACATCACATTACTGAAACACGTCTCCACGTTGGCAAGTGTTGTTGTACCAACTGGTCCGGTCCATTGAAGACACTGAACAAGAGTATCAGTCTTTACACTTACAGCACTACGGGGGGAAAGGCTGGAACAAGTCATGACTGGTTCAGAACTGGAATGTCTCCGTATTTTAGACCAGTCGGCTCTTAATACTACTCTCCGTACAATTGCTTGTAAATATGATTCCAACAGTTTCCCTGATAAAGAATTTCACCAAGCTGGAGCAGTGTTGGCAAGTCTTCGCATCCGCCTAAAATTAACAAGAGCCAAGTGTTAGAGATTGTTTTTTTTTTTTAAACAGGGAAAAAAATGTGTGTGTAGTCAACAATCAGACTGATAATTCTGATGCAACATAAAAGTCTGGATTCTTCCAAAGCAGATAAAAGAATGCTATAAGGAGAAAGGACAAATTGTTTCTATTCATACCCTCACAAGAACTCCAGTCTAATTCCTTTTAGTAGTATGAAAAACAACCTGTTTTTACAGCAAAGAACTTTAATACTTAAAGCAAAGATCAATCTAATAGACATAGGAAAGTAAAAACAACATGCTGAATGATGAAATTCTTATTACACAAATACTCTCAAGTAAGCTAGTAAATAATAGAAGATTAATTTTGTTTTTCCAGCTGAACTTGTACCTTGTGTTTCTGTCTTGGTCTCTGATCTTTTTCTCCATCTCAGCATCTGTCAACGTCTCAAGAAGTGGACACCACTGGTCAGCATCTCCCGTATTTCGAATAGCAATCTCTACAGTTGGAAGTGGATTTTCACTGTACACATGAAAAGAAAATATGGTAATTACATGCCAAAATTGTTTTACTGACAAAAGTCAAGAGTAAAAATTGTAAATAGTACAGTACATAATATGTGCTTTGATAGCTGCACCATGGTCTACAAGTAAGAAAGATATGCATGTTTCTTTGTTGCTGTAGAATAAATATTTCACTATTGAGGCAGATATAACACAGAAAGACAAAAAATGTAAACATGATTCTGTTACAAAATCTACTAGAGTATACTGCTGGATATGGAATTTGAAGGAAGAAAGAAAAAACTAATTTAGGATAGCCATGTACATTTTAGTGGACTTGACGTCTGTCTCCCAGGTTAAAGTATTAGACTTTCTGGCACCGTACATTCTTGCTGCATGAAGAGCAATGTAAATGACGTTCACAAACAAGGAGACTCTACTGGCGCCAAAGGAAACAGACGTGGGGGGTTTGGTGGGCTTTAGTTACAAACTTTTTTTTTTTTCGTCTAATGGCAAATTCAGCTCTAAAATGTATAGAATATAGCTTGATCAAACTAAATTTAAAAATATGCCCACATTCATATTACCATCATTTATATATCTTAACAAAAACAAAAAGGGTAAACTGGCCCATCAGGCTTGCTCTATTGTAAAGACTAGCAGCACCACCACACTTCTTCAGTCTGATTTATTGTATTATTTTCTATATTTGAAAGATTATAAAAGCTTAATGTTCCAGCAAGCATACAAAGCATCAAGGATCAATGATAGCATACAAAAAGTATGTGTATCAGAATGTAATCAGAAGGACTGAACCAGAAACAGCAAGTGAACATAGCTGATAAAATAATTTTAAAAAACTTAAACCGACAGACAATGGCTCTTATACCATCCCGAGATAACCGCCTTTAAAAGAGAATACAATATCTCCCTAAAATGAATGGCTGCATTTTATTTCTCGGGTTACAATAACACAATTTTAGTGTTACACAAACCGAGAAAAAATATTAACATTAGTCGCTGCAGCTTCATTTGAATACTGCACACTGTAAACTGTTGTACTATTCAAGCCAATCAAGATGACCTGGTAAACTAAACAAAACAAAAAAGCATGGTCAAACATGCTTTTAATTCCTGCAGGTTTGAAGATGGATTGTTAGCAAAAGAAGGGATTAATTTCAAAAAGGTTAAAAAAAAAAAAAAAACAAGAAGTCTATTAAACTATATCACAAAGTTTTGCCTTTCCATGCATTCTTTCAGATGTTTTTGTTCTCTCCATTTCCAGTAACTTAGTGGGTTGATGGAATTCATTTAAGTGAAAAGCAGCTGGTCAAAATACTTAACAAAATAATATGAAGAAAAAAAATCTGACAATTGGTGGTATAAACAGGATACAGAGTAATTATGTGTGTGGTTTAAGTAAATCTTTATCTTTGTTCAAGAGACCCTCTATATGAGTCAGAGGACTTCAGAGTTGTTTTGTCTAAGCTGCAAATATCCACCCCCCTCCCCACTAAGGTTTCTTGCGTGTCATGTAAATTATTTTGCTCCTCGGCAAAAGCTAAGCTGTTTATATTTTTCTGTATGGGAAAGCAAGCAAACATACTTGTTCAGCTCAAACACACTTCTTACAAGTTTTCTTTTAATTCATGTCTACACAAAGAGATGCTCTTAAAAAACAAATGTCTCTATTATGGTGTTATTACTAAAATGTTAACATGGAAGTGCAAATGATGAAACCAGCCTAATTACACTCCTTACATAATTCACTGATGATAAACATCAAAGCATTTCATTAATTGTGTCTTGTATCTCTAAAACATTTACAATTCTTCATTATATATATATATATATATATATATATATATATATATATATATATATATATATATATATATATATATATAGAGCAAACCATTACCTTGTGAAGGAATAATATGCATCACCAAAGACACCACTGTAAAAAATGTCCCTTTAGCTTGGCAGGTTAATGCTGGTGCTGGTGTGTTGGGTAAGCCAAAAGTATAGTTACAGTATTTACAAAAGTGTTATTATTGTTTTTATATTGGGTTTTGCTTAGTCTATTTATTTGTTTTATAATATTAGGGGGCGTCGCGGCTGAGCCGCTTGAAGGGCGTCAGGGTGCCCCTCTGTTAGAGAAAGCGATTGTATTGAAAGAGTTGGTATATGGAAGAGTATGTGGGGTGCGTGAGGAAGAGAGTTTGGTCCTTAGTTATTATAGACAGAAAATCAGTTACTTGAGTATGTCACTACAATGGTCTGTTTTAAATACCAATGAATTATAAAACGTAGAAAAAAGTAAAAAAAAAAAAAATTACATTAACGATTTGTCAAAAATAATATTATGAATTACTTGATCCTCTAACTTACATTCTATAAAACGTGGCTTTTTTGCATTTCTGTTTGGGATATTTTTTCTCTCTCTCATTTAATGGACAATTCTCTTTGTTCTTGAGTTTTATTATATGCAGCTCTTTTTTGTTCATTTTTTTTCCATGTTCATTATCAACTCTTATCACCGTTTGTCTATACCAATCAAAAATTCGACATGCTGAAACAAATCATTTGTTTTTCTGCCTAGCTATTATAACCAACTGTGTAGAAGGGTGAGTTTGCAGCACAGAGAGTGTCGCAGGGTGGAATGGAGAGAGGATGTGCACAGCAAGAGTAATGATTGGAGTGAGCAGTGTGGAAGGGAGTGGTCAAGGCTAAATAACATGGACACAACGGAAAACTTTAATAGAGAGAAAAGTGGATTGGCCTATTGATAGGAACTTAACCCAGCTTAAACAGAGAAAATTACTTTCCTTAGATTTTATGTACAATATGTTCATGATTTTGATACAAGGGCTTTTATAAGATAAGTTTAAAGTTAACTAGCACCACTAAATTGGCTCCATAGGAGTCAGTGTGCCTTTTGACAAGCTGATGTCCCATCGTTGGTTAACTGCTGCTGGGACAGGCTCTAGTTCTTGTGACTAAGGACTGATTAAATGGATTCAGTACATTAAACAGATGGAATATGGATGGGTAAATGGACTCTGATCTGTTTGGAATATTAACTCAAAAGGTAAATGGTAGTATGGTTGGACTTATGAACCAAGCTCAAAAACATGTTTTGTGAAAATGTTTTTTGTCCCCCCACCCTCCCAGACTTGTATAAGTAATTTACTACTTACTATGATGACATGTAACTAATTTATACACAGAACATTGTCAATGATCATCTTACTTCTGACTGCTTTCAAGTACCCCTTTGTGATAATAATTGTTGACTAGAAGCAAAAAATAATTGAAAAAATAATAAATAAATACATTTTATTTTTTAAGTCTGAATTTTGAAGCAGGAAGAAACATAGCAGCTTCAAGAAACCAAAGACTTCTCCAACACTTAGTAAAGCTATGTACCCTGTATCAGTCCTTGGGCATAACAGTGAGCTGTTAAATATGTTAGTTTCAAAAGGCTCTGAACATAAATTGAGAGAGACCATCGCATAACTGGATGATGCACAATTTGTAATGAACACAAGCTATTTGAACGATTTTCTGTAAAATCCATCAAAGCAGGTAACATAACTGGTTATTAATAAGGTGATATAATTGGATTTCTGATTTAGAAAATGGCTCTTGGAAAATGTTTTATGTTTATACTAGCTGCATGTGGTCTTTGGGACAAAAAAAACAACCCAAAGACTCCCTAGCAGTTTTACTACATTCATGAACTTGTAGAGGCATCATCCAGCTTTTAAGAATTACTCAGTGTAGCAGACGTGGACCAACCTGTGCTTGTTGCCACACTGGCTTGGCGATACCATATCTTAGCCTTATCACTGGCATATGGGTCCTATTAATTTTTGTCTTCAAACCTTGCCCTCTGTTGTTGAGGTGTTTCACATGCACGTTGTTGAGTCACGGCATTTGATTTATTTTGATATGATGTCTCTTCAACTATGTCATTAACACAACATCGTTGTTGCATGGCAGCATTTGCTGCACAGAGGTCTTTTGTAGTGAGAAGTGAGGTGTATGCAAGCGCTGAAAAAAATGTAAAAGTGTGTGCATGCGCCATCTAGTGGCTGTGGTTGAGTGTGAGCAAAGTGAACTACTCCATACACACATGGGTCTTTCATTTATTTTTGTCTAATAGGGAATTTATATCAACAATGCTACCTTCACAGGAAAGCAGAAGTACAAAACTAAAGCATACCTAAAAGCGTAGGTTCTTTGATGCCAACTAAGTTGTCCGCGGATGCTATAGGCAATGGTGGTGACAAATTCCCCTCCTAAACCTAGTTCTGAGCATAGCTTTAGAGCAAATTTCTCTGGTGAATTCTCCTTTTCAGACATGTCCCACTCAAACTGGTCCACCAAAGATATGTTTCCAACGTGGATATTTAACTGCAAATGAAAAAGGAGACAACAAAAATCTGTTAAACATTTGGAATAAAATAACCTTTTAAAACATATGTACAAAATAACTGATAATTGTGTATTAATTAAAAACACACACATTTATGCAGTACACATTTAGCTACTTTATAGCTAAAATGGTAGACGTCTAAATGATAGCATGAAACCAGATACGGTGCTACTCACATTTAACTGTCTTACAGGAAAAACTATGATTCATGCGCTTTTTCTCAACAGAACATTGAGGCATTGTCTAGCTATACCTTGATAATGACCCTCTGATCCGTCTGCTCATCCAGGATACTGTCTGTGGGGTAGGATTCAATTTGTTGCCTAATTGCAGAAGCAATGGCAGGGACAAATGCCAAAGGATTCAAATCGAGGTCATCACATAAAATTTCAGCAAACATTTCTGGTGTCATTAGTTTTTCTGTGAAATGGAAAAGCATTCATTAAATTTCAAAATTAAGGAAATAAATTTAACTTTTCACAAATGCATACTCCTTTTAAAAGAATAAGTAACAGCAAATGAAAACACCCTAGATATTTATACATTATATATACATTCCCTTTGTACAGGTAATGCCCCCAAGTTATTAAAAGGGGAAACGAGTATTTATCCTCAATATTTTCTGATACAATTATTATATGGGAAAACATTCCTCAGAATTAAAACATGATTTAGCAGCAGTTACCATTCATGTTCCATGTGAAAGCATCCCTGAGTTTCTGTCCATCAATCTCCATATCCAATCTGATAGGGACCAGTATTTCAGTTTGGGAGGCATTCTCGTGTATCACTGCAGGGTCATGATCATCAAAACTAAGAAATGAATATTACATGAGTTCCAAAAAATTTCCCCTCCTTTAAAGTCTTTAAAAATTTGGCATAAAGCTAAAATTGTGGTATTAATTTAAATAACATATAGATTTTGAGCAAAGTTAACTGAAAAAATCCTGCCAAAATTTTTCCACATTTTGCCCAGTGAAATTAAGAGGAGCACTCCCTGCTACATTTTGTGTTAACCTTGCGAGTACAGGACAAGAACTCAACTTTAATTCTGGACTGTTTATTACATTGTTCTTTACTGCCACATTAATTTTGATAAATTGGTGGATACGTTGCCACTGAAGCCCTTTCTCCCTGACCATAGAGGAAGAACCTAGTGCGTCGTTCTTCTGTTGTAGTCTGCACACTTGGAAGACATTCAAAGATGCCATTTGCAATGATGTGCAGAATTGCTTTTACTTCAATATACGGTATGTGACTCTTTAGTATGCTTGAATGAGGCTGACCATTCTCCACTGACCTCTGTCATTAACGCGGTGTTTTCACTTGCAGAAATGTCACTCACTGGAGGTTTTTTGTTTATTTCGGCTTTTTAAGGCAATAGTTTCGGAAATGTTGGAAACAAAACTGCCACAAACAATCATATGATAGGTAAGGTTCCAAAGGTCATGTTTCATGGCCATTTTAATGTTTAATCAAATGACAACTGAATTTTTTTTAATTAAGTTTCAGCTATGTGATTAAAAGTAGGATATTTGGATAATGTAGAAAGTGTACCTAATAAACTGCCCACCACATTTGTGTATGTGTCTATATTATAATTTTCTGTATATAAATAATGTTTTATGCACTAGTTGGATTCTTAAACTGTCTAAATTTAGGTAAAGAAAAAAAAAGCCATTAACAGTTCGGTTTTGTACCCCCTAACTTTAGTCTTTAATGCTAAATAAATGTAAAAGAATTTAAATAGGAGTACAGTAGTAACTTACCAGAGTGGAAATGTCCTTTTCTTATCACGACCCATACGGTTGCGATTTATCGTGGTTGAGCATGGTACAGCATCCAGGTGATGGGAGCTGTTTGGCAGAGTGGGAACCCATTGGCTATTTCGCTTTGCCTTCTGTTCCCTATAAAAGTTCAAAAGGCAATTAAATCTGATGAGAAAATCCTTAATATTAGACCTTTTCTGTTCCCTTAAATGTGATCTACACAACTTTTCACAGAATTACAACCCTATGCCCCTGTAGTAACACAGTAAATAAGAATAAGGACTGCCTGTACCTGAGGTAGGCTGGTGGCTCAGTACTTATAGAAACAGCTTTGTACTTTTCATCATTTCCTTCTAAAATCTCCTCGACTTCTGCAGCTTTCAGAAGAGTAACACTAGTTGCCAAAGTTGTATAACCGTGATCTGTTGAAAGAAAACAGGTCATTGACATCAAAAACCACTTTAGCTGTTTTGTCTGCATTATGCTGAACTGCTGACCTTTTCCGAATCATCATCACCATTATATTAAGTTTGTACTTCTGATGTCAAACAACCTATAAGGTGTACACAGTAACTTGACGGACATGGATGAAGTGCTATAGCAAATTTGTATAGATTTAAGATCAAATGATCTAATATGCCCCAAATACAAATGTTCACCAGTGCTTGCTTTCAAGGTTTCAAGGGACCGGGCCTGTTCAAGCAGCTTTGGGTGCAAAGAATGAACCTGCATGTCCAACTCAAAAACAAAGATACTTCCTACTCAGAGGAGTGAAACCTACCATGTGAAGAAGCAACAATTTTCTTTCTTTCTTCAACTGATGCCAATCTCCTCCACAAAGATGGGTACCTTTTGTACAAGGAACCTCTAAACATACGCAAGTAGTTGCCTACCTGTAAAATAAGCACAAAATAGAACTATAATGTAAAAAATTCAGACGTGAGCTTCAGTAGGCGCCCTAGGAACCAAGTTATCCAAATAATTCTGTAACATTTCAGTAATTATTGCTCTGATGTTGACCTTTCTGATCATAAAATGGGTCACTACGATAGCAATTGATGAGAAGAATTCAAAATTAAATTGAAGAATTAGGGTTTCTTTAGAGTGCCTCTTTATCATGTACAGTTTGGCTCAACAACTACTCAGTAAATCATCTCATAACGGCCTTAAGTTTCAAGTTTGCTATTTTTCAGTCCAGCCATTTTAGCTCTAGACCGTCCTCAAGAAACTGTGACACACAGACACCCATCATCGTGATATCGCTGTTTTCGGTATCAGAGGACCCTAAAATGTCAAGATTTGTTGAAACAAGGAAATAAAACAATTTGACAATGCTAAAGCTTTTGCTCCTTCCCCATAAGTTTGGTGGTTATGGTGGTGGAGGGTGCCAAGCAAAAATTAAAGGACTTTCTTGGGAAAGGTTTAGGGTAATAACAGTCTAAAGGCCCATATGTTCATCAATAAAATTATCATTGCATAAGGCCAATTGACATTATCAACAAGTGCAGCGCAACACATCATTCACACAGTAAAGCACAAAAAAAAAAAAGATAAGACTATCAGCTTAAAAATACTTTGGTGAACTGAAATTAAATGATTTTAATATGGTTACATTGCAATTTATTTCATTCAGAAACGAGAAGATAAAGAGACTTGCTTTGGTTTAAAAACTTAAAAAAAAGGCCTTCCTCAAGAGACGTTGGCTGACCGTCTGATGCTGCACTGAGTGGGTCCTCATTTTTGATTTACTTTTCAGCTTCACTTCTGTTCATTCTATTACAATATTTAAAATAAGGTATCAAACCAGATTTTTTGTATAACTTTTTTTATATTTTGAAAGAGATTATTGAACTACACAATTCCAATTCTTTGGCAGAAGGGTACATCACCATTGCCAATCCATGCAACAAGGAAACTGTACATTTTTGCTGCCCGGCATTGTTATTTTACCAGACTGTGTGAAGATCAAGAAAAAATGTGATCAATTGGGTGACTGTTCACTAGAGAATGAGTCCTCCAGAAAAATGTGGCATTGCTTCTGTGAACCAAGCAGAAGCTTATTCTGTTTATGTTCAAAACTCTCATAACTAAGAACATTTAACAGCAAAGTGACTAACTACCCCCAATTACTAAATGAATAGAGTTGAGGAGGACTTCATACTAAAATAAACTTGTGCTGTAACTGCAGGTTTCCGTTTCATGTAGTTTCATAATTAGAAGCCGGACCCAGCAGATAATGAAGTCAAGTCAAGTCGGGGAGCATGCACTGGTACAGCGCGTTGCCGCACCCACTACACGATGAAACAACTCAGGATCCCTGTTTGCAACCCCCTAGGCAGACACGTGGTCCAGTCCCACCCTTCGGAAATGACCCTCTATCTGCCACAGCCAGGTATTACATGGACAACCCCTTGGCCTGGTCCAGCCACTCGGGTCCCCAGCAATGAGGATCCTGTAAGCCTGATCACCCTCTGCGAAATGCACCACATGGCCGTAGTGCTGTAACTGATGCTCCCTCACCATGCAGTAATGTGCCTCTTTCAGGACTCCATCAGCAACCGCTCATTCGACACAAAGTCAAACCAACGGTACCCAAGGATTTTCCGGAGAGACACAATACAAAAGGAGTCCACTCTTTGTCCATGTCTCGCAACCATCTAGCAAGACAGGAAGCAACAGGAGTCTAAAGACTTGGACCTTCGTCATTTGCATAGATATCGGGAGCGCCACACACCCCTTTCCAGTGACCTCCTGAACCCCCCATGCTCTCCCAATCCGTCTACTGACTTCATAGGAAGAGTCACCAGAGACATGAAAGTCACTGCCGAGGTCAGTAAACCTCTCAACAAGGTCGACACTCCCTCCACAAACAGACACACTGCTGATGGCCGTGGCTAAGAGGTCATTAAAGGCCTGGATGTTGGTTTTTATCAAGGACAGTCGCAAGCCCAGACACTCCTCGCTCAGTCTCTTGAGCGCCCCAATCAGAGCTTCCATTGACTCCATGAAGATCACAGCATCATTAGCAAAGTCAAGATCAGTAAATCTTTCTTCACCAACAGATGCCCGACAGCCACTGGACCCTACGACTTTGCCCAACACCCAGTCCATACAAGCATTGAACAGAGTAGAAGCAAGATAATGAAACTTGCCATTTAATTACATGGCACGTCAATGCTATCATTCTTCCAAAACAAATCCAAATCACAATCTAGATTTTTTGTTTTCCGTATGTCTTGTGATCTGGGACAAATTTGTACCTCTTGGTCCTCTACTTTATTTTAAAACATTGCATTAACACAGATACTTCACTTCCTGATGCATATACATACAGGTTTAAATGGAAGCAAGTTAGCTGGAGGTTCCTTTACCACCACACGATTAACTGATGGCTGGTTAAGAAAAAAGACAATTAAAATCTTAAAGCAACTATTTACAACAAAAATAGGCAGTTAAGGGTTCTGAATCGTAACAAATGAGGTAATGAATGCGAAGCCCCAAAAAACAGAATACTGCCTTAGTAGTAAATAAGTGGGTTCTAATTAAACATTTGGTTAAAGTAAAAACATGCAGCCACTGCAGACTTCATGGACCAGAGGCAAGTACCCCTGCTATGGACATCTTGGCTGAAACAGACTACAATAAATGATTTAAGATATTGTGAACAAACAAACTGTTGCAAATTAATATACAGGCCAAATCTGCAAACCATACTCCTAATATCACAAGGATGTATTTTATACTACATAACCCAATACATCCTTTAATTGCTTTTCAATGCCTTTTGCATGTGGTTGGAGAACACTCTTTCTTCTGTATGCATCTTTACAATCAACTCTTTTGAAGTGTCTTATTTTATAGAGTACTCTAAATGATGATCATCATTAGTTTCTATTAGATATTTCAGTACAAGGTACTTTATAAAGACATTCTATAAAAACAAAGTTGTGTCATGCACAGTCTATTAATCCCCCAGCTCATCTGGGTCTGCTGTTCTCTGTAGGGGTGAAACTGGAAATATCTAGGAGACCTGATTGCTGTTTCAATGTAAATTGCATCCAGTTTGAAATTTTAATAAAAGTAACCCTTTATTTCAGATATCTAAAAGACACAGTGATCAGTATCACAGGGTAAGCCATTCTAAAATGGTTGTAAAGATGAGAATCAAATAAAGCAAACTGGTAAAACAATGCAAAAATCTGTCAGGAAAAAAGAAAATCCCCATTATGAATATAATGGAAATTTGTTGGAGGGATAGCATATTGCAAGATAACAAGATACTTTGACCCAGAGCCAAATTCATTAAAGCATTCACTAAAGGAAAAAAAGGTTAAAACTGTTGCCCTGTCTGTCTGTTTGGAATGTACAGGCAGTGTCCTCCATTATGTTTGGGGGAAAAAGACATATTTTGCATTGATTTCCCAATGTGCTCCACAGTTTAAAGTTACAAATCAAACAATTAACACGGGATTTAAGTGCACATGTGCATTCATTTCAGTCACTGCATGCAGAAATTGCAAAACCTTTCCTACATAACAAACCCCCCATCCCCAATCACGGCACCATATTGTTAGGAATGATTTGCGTCACAGGTGTTCGTGATCACTCAAGTGTGTTTCACTGCTTCATGAGTGCAGCCATGAGGCATACCTTGGCTTGCTTTTACCTACAGATTACCTCTGGAGTTTGTAGTCACCATTGTTCAACATGAGGATGGGAGCTGTGCCAATGAAACTCCAAAGAAGCCATTACAGAACGTCCCTCCTCTTGCTAGACAAGTCAAGCCTGGACAATGTTTCTCCGTTCTTGTTCCAAAACTGAGGAAAGACTTCCCTTTGTCTCTTTGAATTTTTAGGCATCTTTTGAAAGCACACTTTTTTCATTTAACACTTTGGATCTTCTCTAACAGTTGCTGTTGTACTGACAAAGAGTCAGGGATACTGATATTCGTCTTAGTCAGGTTGCTGCAATTATTATGTTTTAAGCTCAACTCCCTTGGGTTCACTTTTTTTATCTTGCACTCTGATGCCTTCATGCTTGCACTATCATTTTTGTATGTATTATAACTTGCTTTGCAATTTTCCTTGGATAAAGGCAACTTCTAAATTAATAATACTAACAACTGGCTGACAGCATTACCACAATGCTGTTCTTGGAATTACATTTAAATAAAACCAAATCGATTGGCGAAGCTAAACAATCCCTAGTGTGTGATGAACTGGCACCTTGTCCAAGGAATGTTCCTGCTTTGAGCCCTATAGCTGTTGGGATGGTCTCCAGCTTGCCCACGACCCTGCTCACAAAAGGGTAAATTAATTAAAAACATCCTGATATGTAATAAAAGATGGACCTGAGAAATAAAGTTCTAATCAAATGTGAACCTAACTGGACGACTAATAATTTAAGTAAATCACCATGATAAAAAATACTGATCCGCCTGATCACACAGAGAATAACGTTAAACTTCTCTTGATTGACAAATTCCAAAATGTTTACGCTAACTAACACATCGTTTTAACCAAAATATTACTGATGAGCGCGGTTATATTTAACAACTTTAAGTTCAGTTAAAAGCTATCAGAATCCAGGCTGTGAACGCTAATCTATATAATAAAGTCCGATGTACAATGGGCTGGTGCTTCTTTCAATAACTTCCTTATCTTGCACCCGTGGATGCCCAAAGGACTCAGTCCTTCACAACCCAAACAACACTTTAGAGCAGAGACTGGTTTGTGAGAGCACAGCACTTAAGACATGACATAAACCCAGCAGTTGAGATAAGGTCAGACAAGTTTTAACACAAAAGTTATAAACACAACTATTCTGAATACCTTAACATGTGCCGTACAAGCAGTTTAGTGTACGAGTATCTCCGTTTACGTACGGTGTAATCAAATATTCATCCAGCGTCAAGGGCTGTCATCAATTCTCAGCCAAGCCAATCAATTTGTACAAAAGCAGTTTTCATAATAAACGTTCCCTTTATTGGACTCATGAGTCGAATAATAACCACAATATTATCCTTCAGTTCTAAGCAAACAAACCACGATTAACTGCAGAATTAAGTCTGGTGATAATTCATTCAGTTCACACAACAATGAAGGACTGTCCTGCTTGTTCAGCCGCTAGCTTACTCATAATGGATACACAGTAGCAGCCAGAAACGTGTACGGATTAATAAAAAGATTCTGTACTTTATGACACTCACCTCAGAACCAATCATGAAAAATTCTCCATCTTCTTCTAACTGAAATTTGACCGGTTTCTGACCAAATGTTTTACTTAACGCCATCTTGGCTGTAACAAAGCACCCAAGCAGGCATGCGCAAATTGTTGTGCCTTGCCATTCGACACGCCCCTAACCCGGAAATGACCTGCCACTTCCTGAGCGCGCCACGCTTTGGCCAGACCTCTACTCGTGCTCGCTGCTGGATTTGTAGTTCGCAGTCGTAGTTTGTTGGGGTCGTGTCTATTTGTACGTCATGGAAAGCAGGCTATTTACCAAAGTATTAATAGTATGCAGACTAACCAGAATGAAAGGTATATATCATGCGTAAGGATACCCCTGTGTATTTGTGTTAAAGTTGTTTTTGGAACAGAACCAGCTAGAAAAGTAAGCAACGTACACCACATAAGTCGTTCTCACGTTAAAGAAAAATATGTAAGGGGATTTAAAAGCGATAGATACTAACTATCCAAAACAAACTTTTAAAAGATGTTTTCACTTTCGTATTTTTTTTTTTTTGTAAATGGAAACCTTATTAGCAAAAAGTCCATTAACGCTTTTTTAAATGTTTTAGACAAACTTAGTAAGTCAGTTACTCATGCTCCGTAGTAAAATTATACAGAGCAACAATATCGAAGATATATTTTTTTAACAAATTTAATTCTAATTCTGCAATGAGAGGAGGCTGCCCTGGTGTGGTTGGGCTAAAGCAGAAACCAGCCTTGGATGAAATGCCAGTCCTTTGTAGGAGTTAAAAGTAACTACCATACAAACGTAACATTCAATACAAATGCTTAGGACCGCTATACTCATACTAGGTAGGGCCTTCAAAAACAGCCTGAATTGAATCTTCCAGGCATCGATTTCACATGATGTTAAAAACATGTTGTTGAGATTCTGACTCAGATCAACATATTATAGTATGCAGTTTTTGCAGATTTGTTCACTGAAAAGTCATGTTGTGAACCTCAGGTTCTACTACATTACCAAGGTGGTTTGTTGGCTTCAGATCCAATGACTGTGATTTGATTACATAAACTTTATTAACCCCAAAGGGGAATTTAGATGCATGCAGCTGCATAAACATCAAAAAGACGCACAGAACAAATAATACAATCAACAGCTTGATACCTAAAAGTATATTGTACAGAAATTGCAAAATGAACTTGAAGAGTAGAAGCATTTAGTTTGAGACTTTGGGAAGAAGCTTTGAATTACAGAAATCCCCAGAGGGCCATCTTGGCGGAATAAACTTGTAGCTAAAGTTGCCCTCCCAGAGGGCATTCTTCCTGATTGTGTCCAATTTTGCAAACATTCTCTTTTCCACCACATCTTCCAGTGTGTCCAAGGTTAAGCCAGTGATGGAGCAAGCTTTTCAGGCATTATGTGTCTTTTGAGCTAACATTGCTTTCCCAAGAGACCATAGCACAGAACAGTAAAGACCACTGAAGAACACTGGACTCATATCATGTTCATGAAACTAGTTTGAGACTTGATGCATTACCGTGCTGGAAGTAGCGCTTAGAAGGCGGGTAAACTGTGGCCATGATGGTATGCACGTGGTCAGCAACGATATCCAAATAGGCCATTGTATTTAATGACTGATTGACATATGCCAAAAAACATACCCCCACATTATTGCATCACCACCAGCCAAAAATCTCACCCTTTCGTCTGTGGGCCTCAGAAATCAAGAGTCTTCAGGCTAAGATGTCCAGTTTTGGTGAGTCTGTGCCCACTGCAGCCTTATCTTTCTTTTCTTAGTTGACAGGAGTGGAACCCTACAGGTCTTCTGCTGTTGTAGCCCATCTGCTGCACAGTTTGTATTGTGCATTCTGAAATGCTTTTTTTCTGACTCAAAATGTAGTGACATTTTTATATTAAGTAGGACAGCAGGGCGTAGCTATGCCCAGCTTCAGTCTTTGTAATAAAGTACTAGCATTTTCTGTGCTTGCTTTACTTACATAAGAATATGGTTGCCCTTTCTGCATGTTAGAAAAAAACTAGAAAGTTGAGAGACTGGTTGGATGTAATAATGGCTCTTCATGGCAAGAGTAAAACATTTTTTTTTATTAAAATATGCCAAACATCCTAGAACAGCTTTCTTTTTCCTAATCAATTGAAATTAGTAAAACATTATCAGTTTAAGATCGGAAGGTCACAAATATGTTAATCTTTGCTTACACTTCTTGGTAACTTGATCCATTTATTTACAGTTTTCTATCTAAAGAGAGTTATTTAGATTTGTGTTAAAAGTACCCTTTGCATGCATGTTCTTGTTCAAGATGCTTATTTAAGGTGGTGGCTTGCAGCCACCTTTTCCATTCAATATTTCAAACACTTGTTTTCATACAGACATAAGATAAGGCAGGAGTCAAAATGGTCCCCGGCCCATTACAGAGCATGCATACACAAACTCACATTACCTCTTAATTACTGTTTTCTTAAACTGAAAAGATTCAGTTTGATTGATCTTGCTTTATAGTTAATATAAAAAACTGGACTCTTTGTCCACAAAGAGATGCATAAAATCATTTACTTTATTACAAGGACTATATAGAACAAACCCAAACTAACAATTGCACTCAGTTAATTTCTTGTAATAAAGGTAACACCAAGTCTTTGTTTTCATTACTTAATGTTACACAACCTCCTGACTCTTTACCATCTTGCCTTTACTTGACTGCTTTCTGTAATTCTCTTATGTCCTTTTTTAATGAGAAAATCCAGAGGATACATCAGCACCTCGGTCCAGATTGTCCCTGTATTTCTTTTGAACTACACTCACCTATTCACTCTTTTTCTTCTTTCCAGCTTCCCACCCCCAGAAATCTCAGATCTCATCTGTAAATCGAAGTCATCTACTTGTTAGCTGGATCCCCTTCCCACAGTTCTAGTTAATGCCTGCCTCCCCTCTTTGGTCCCTCTCACTTCTGCCATAATTCACTCTTCTCTCACTACTGGTACTGTTCCTTCTTCTTTTAAAACTGCTGCAATAACTCCAATACTGAAAAAACCTGGTGCTGATCCTACTAACTTCAATAATTTTCGCCATATTTCTGATTTGCCCTTTATCTCCAAAATTCTTGAAAAAATAGTAGCTATCCAACTTCACTCCCACTTATCTCATAATAATCTATATGAAAAGTTCCAGTCTGGTTTTCTCCCCCTTCACAGTACAGAAACGGCAATTGTTAAAATTGCCAAAGACCTTGTTATGGCTGCTAACTCCGGTTTAATTTCTATTCTCATCCTCCTTGTTCTCAGTGCGGCCTTTGATACTATTTGTCATACCACTCTCCTTAATAGATTATCTTTGACTGGCATTACCCACACTCCACTTGATTGGTTCAGATCCTACCTCTCAGCCCGCACTCAGTTCATTCAGCTTAAAACTTTCACATCCCAACCCACCGCTGTTACCTCAGGTGTGCCCCAGGGCTCTATCCTGGGACCTCTTCTTTTTATTATTTACCTTCTTCCCCTTGGCAATATCTTTCATAAATATAAATTAATTTTCACTGTTATGGTGATGACACCCAGTTCTACCTTGCTAGTAAACTCACCTCTTCCTTTCCACCATCTTCTTTTATTGACTGCATTGCTGAAATTAAATCCTGGTTTTCTTCAAATTTTCTTAAACAGTGACAAAACTGAGGTTCTCCTCGATGGCTCAAAATCATCATTATCCCAAGCCAATAATCTTTCTCTTGTAATTGATAACTCTGTTGTTTCCCCATCACCTCAGGTCAAGAGTCTGGGTGTCATCCTTGACAGTAGTCTATCTTTCCAATCTCACATTAATACCATCATCTGGTCTGCTTACTTCCACCTACGTAATATTAATCACATCTGCCCCTCCCTCACTACCCATACCATTGCCATTCTTGTTCACAGTCTTGTTACTTCTTGTCTGGACTATTGCAATTCACTCCTCATTGGTCTCTCTAATAAATCTCTCCATAAGCTTCAGCTAGTCCAGAATTCTGCAGCTCGCATCATTACGCAAACCTCATCAATTCACCATATTACTCCGGTCTTGCAGCAGCTTCATTGGCTCCCGATTAAGTTTTAAACTGATATTAAAATTCTGCCATTAACATTTAAGGACATTCTTAACCTCGCCCCTCCATATCTGTCCAACCTTCTTCATGTTGCCATTCCCTCCCATAACCTTAGATCCTCTTCCTCCATCCACCTGACCGTCCCTCTTGCCTGTCTAACCTTCAGCTGTTCTGCTCCCAAGCTCTGGAATTCATTACCTGCTGAGCTTAGAAATATCAAATCATATTCATCCTTCAAATGTAAACTTAAAACGCATCTGTTTAAAATGTCTTTGATTACAGTAGCTTTGTTTGGTTTTAATTTTTATATATTCTGTATTTTCTGATGTTTTAATGTGTCTTTTTATTTATTTATTTATTGTTTGTTCGGTGTCCTTGGGTTCTCAGAAAGGTGCCTTGTATAAATAAAATTTATTATTATTATTATTATTATTATTATACATTATTAATATCGCAGACTCCTGGAATAAATTGTGGAGCTGTTAAATTGTTTACCACTTTTATGTTATTTCTATAGTCTAGAGACCAAACCTGTCTTTGGGAAGACTTGAACGTTTCATACAGATTAAAACCTAAAGCCTGGTTCAGCACTATAGGGACCTCTGCTGGCCATAGTCAATTAGTCTGTTTTACTGTAAAGTGTTATTTAAATAGTCTTATTATTTTACTAATTCATAATTATAGTGGTATTGTAATTAGTTTTATACTAAGTTGATTAGATATACTGAAAGCAAAGATGGCATGGTCTTGCATTAGTGAGTAATGCTCATTCAGCATGTTATGTTCAAATTCTGCACTTGTTTGTTCTTTATATGAATTTACATATTCTCCCTGTGGCTGGGTGAGATTTTTTTTTTCCTTTCTAAATGCTATCCGTTTCCTCCCACATTCCAAAGACATGCATGTTTAATTGTTATTTATAAATTGGCTTATATATGAATGTTCAGGGCTGGTCTGTACTTTTCACTCAGCGTTGCAGGGAAAGGCCAAATGAATAAAACAACATAAAATTTTAAAATGGTACTGAAAATACAAGAAACAACATAATTACTGAAATAGAAGGTTAAACATTTAGACATTTAATCCCAACATATATCATAGGAGATAGAATGTCAGGTTTCTTAAAATAAAGTCTCAAGCAGTGGAGCTTTAGTCCTCTTTGTTAGCTCTACATGGCAGTCAGAGGTTCTGAGAGAGGGAGGCTATTTCAGTTTACATTACCAAGACTTGCCGTATAGCTGGCTAAAGTAAATGCAAAAAACCCTATCATTTGTTTTTCTCATGTGAGAGCACCAGGGAAGACTCCTTTGTAAACTGTAAGAAAGAATGAATTTGAATGTTATTTACATGGTCTTATTCTTTTATTTTTCTTGATATTTTGTTAAAATAAACATGAGTTCAGGAATGTAATCAAAGGCCTTAAATGCCCCTTAAACTGTTATTCAACAAGTTCTTCAGTCTGGGTTTTGGCTTAATGTGTTACTCCATTTTTTAGCATTATTTCAGACTTTGACTGCATTTAATGAAAGAGTGCAGTTTTCAAAGAGATTTTTTTATATTAAAAGGTTAACCTGCAACCTTTCAAATACCAAAGTCTTCTGGAAAGGAAGTAACTGTTCTAATTTATCAAATTGTAAGTCTGCAGATATTTTTTTAACATAGCCCAACCTTGATGTCATAAATCTTCATAGTTGTATTCACTTTTGTATTTCCTGTCTAAATCCAAAACCTTTAACTGACTGTAATAAACACAGGAAATCAGCACTGGGGATATTATCATAGGGTGGCAATGACAGTATCCAGACAATGGGAATTAGAACATTCATTTGGTATTTTTCAGTTAAATGGTACCTTATATCCTGTTACAGTCTCCAGGCAAATCACTTCCACTCTGCAAATTATTTTTTTGTCCTGTGTTTAACCAATATAATGCAACTAACTCAAATGCATTAATGTGTAATGTTACTTGGCTTCTCTTTGTAATTTTATAATTCCCAATACTTACTGAGCTGTCAGGAAGGCAGTCTTATATTCCCATTTGCAAGACACTGTAAAACACCACTGTCAACACATATGGGGTAGTGTTCAGTGTATTAAGAATTAAGAAGTGTTAGAGGTTAGAGCTTCCTCTATTATTTCTATCATTTCTTTTCAGTAAAGTTGACATTTTATGAGGCCCACTTCCCAGGATGAGTGAACAAAGAAGCTGAAAAGACTATTTAGAGGTAAGATGAATGCACGGTAAATCATTAATATCTGTGTGATTTGTAATTTATTTACAGACAGACTCAAAGATATACCTTATATGAATCAGGTGATATGGGAAGGGAATGAGTTTCTTAGTCTAATAAATGGGGTACAAGGAAGCCATCACCAACTTGGGCTCAAGACATCACTGTGTTACAGGACATAGAGTCATCGGTCAACCTAATATATTTATAATGTCATTACATAGTCTAGCAAAATTCTGACAGGAACGTGTTAACCCATGTGAAACACGTCACCGTGATTAGTGAATACAATGATGTGTCTGTCTTCCTTACCTCACGAAACTGTCTTACCTTGAAACATCTGTTTTCCTTACATGAAAAACTTTAAGAGAGTCACGACTGAGTCTGTGTTTCTTTTGTCTGTGTTGCTTCGTCAACCTTCTTTGTCACTATATCATTTGCTGGGAGGGTTGTTTTACAATCTCACAGCTATTTCTGTCTCAGGAGAAGATGAGACAAATAGTGATATAATCTAGGTTAATCTAGAGGAAGGTTGAGTGTTATAGGAACAAGGCTCAGAGACAGCAACCACTGTTGCATAAATGACATCCTTACAAATTGAAGCACAATTAGCTGTTGAGCCAAATAACTTCTAGTTTAGCAGAACTAGTTTCTGACTCAGAGATCCAGAGTTCATGGCAAGCCTGTCCATGTGAGGATATACAATAAAAATTCATATCTTTCAGAGGTGTAAAATCATGACTATGTTTTTTTCTAATGCAGTACATCTGAAGACACATCTGTTTTTTTTGTAATATATTTTTCAATGATTACAAGTCTTTCTGGTCCATTGACATACCCACCCACCCCCAAAAACTGTTATACCTCATGTATGTTTATAGAATTGCAGGCAAAAATTACCTACCAGCCAAAGAAAACAGTCACTATTATTAACAGATACATATAATATACAGACATAATAAATCTATTTTGTCAGCCAATTTTTTGACATGTCTGTTCCGGCTTTGGTGGGTATGAGGTAAGAGCCGGTCTCAAATGGGACACCAGTCAGTTGCAGGGCAAGTTATCACCTCTGTCTTCCTGTGTAACCCCAAGAAAGAAACTGGCCTGCCTGTGCTCAAACTGGAAAAAGTTATCTGTAAATAGTTGTATTCTGATTGTGTAAAGTAGAATCAATAAATGAATGATTAATTAAGTGGAAACAAAATGAAACAATAAAACATATAAATGATGATATAGGTGAAATAATAAGTAATTTAATAATTAAAATAGGAAGTAATTTTATAATTAAGTGAATGTCCTGTGTTGTTGCCGTATGTACATGCATTGTCAATATATGTTTATGCACCAGTGAGAGAATTAACAAATACTTCTCATTGTACCTAAAGTACGATGAAAATAAATTGAATTGAACTGAAATATGTTCTATTATGTTGTTACAGAACAACACAGGGAAAACAAAGAATACACTACACTTACAAGTTAAAAAGATTAAAATGTATCTAATTAGCCTACTTAAGCATGCTTTGAATGATTCCAGTAGTTGAACTTGACAAACAGACTTGGGAAGAAAGGGAGCAGGACGCAAAAGTTAAAAATGAATATTCATCCTGAAATGGAAAAAAATTAGTCTTTGTAATGCTTAGAAGGCTGGTATTGTAGGATCTTGGTGGTCTTGCAAAGCTGTATGATTTAAGCAAGGATGCTGGATAATCTGGCTTGTTCAAATCAATCAATCACAAGAACAAAAATATCACCCTATGGATAAAATCATTGCTATTCTATTAGCCTCTGTTGTGTTGAAATAAGACATTTCAAAATAACTGAAGATTGAAAAGAGTAGAAAAGTAAATCAGAGAGTTTGGGTCTCCATCTGGAGAGGTACAGCCTTCAGAGGAATTCTCTGTCAGATTTAGGTATCTGAATAAAGAATGTAATAAAGTAATGGTGCACAGGGCAGCTAGCTCATCAAAATACCAGCGTTTGTGAGAGAAGCAAATAATGAAGCATGATAATCTCCAGACCCAAATGAAGTTTGCTAGAAAGTGAAATATGTACCAGTTGACTTGATAAAGGGTATTGTGGGGCAAACCAACACCACCATTGCCAAACTGAATCCCTTCAGTGAATTATGGTGGTGGCAGCATTATAATGTGGGTCAGAGCAACTGTTTAGAATGAAAGCAGAAATAGATGGAGCATGGTGCTGTAAAAATATTGAAAGGAGTTTGATTCAGTCAAATAAGAAGATAAGCTTAAGGAAGATTTTAACTGTTTGCAAGATCCCAAGACCAAAGCAGCAATGGTGAGAAAAAAGAATCTGTAGCACAAAATAAATTTGGAGCAAATCTGCCAAAGAGGGATGGCCAAACCCAACAAGCAGGTAGAACACTGATGGCAAAAGCCGGACAGCTGTTATGATGACAAAAGGCAACGTATCCAGATTTGTGTAGGGGACTGAAAACTTACATACTTATAACTTTACAAAAAATCTGCTGACTAAAAAATATCCCTTGCAGTTTATATTTTTTAGTATGTGGGTTTGAAAAAATAAAGAATGGAACAAGATGTGTAAATATTTGGAATCCAGCAATAATTAAAAACTGTTCAATACTCTGGACAAGAGCTGTGATAGATAGACACAAACTATTTAGTACTTTAAGCTGATTACAAAAAAATGTTCAGAAGTATTAAAGGGTTGTTTATATTTCATTAATAAATTACAGTATATAACTGGTTTCTTTTTTCCCGATATGTAGTCTTTTCAAACTTTAAAGCTTGCTTTTCATTTTGTCTTAATGACACCAGCCTTTGCAGTGAGTACATTGCTTTAAAATGTGAACCTAAAAATCCCTTAATGTTTAAGCCAAATGCAACTTAAGCAAGTAATGTATTAATTTTTTCTCACTACTCAAAGCGCTCTCCTCACAGGAAGCAAACCTACAGCCTCCTTACTGCAAAGCAGCAGCACTACCACTGCAACGCCTGTGTATTATGCTGATAAACATCTTATGACGCAAGCTGAATGTCCCTAAAGTACATCAGATACTGGTAATCATCAGACCGTAGTTAACTGATTTTTGCCAGCCCTGGGACAAGACCATGGCACATGACTTGAAACTCACATTGGTTATGTGGTGTCCCAGTTAATTCACCTACTTTATAATAAGATCTGTCTATATGGACTTTGCACATTATCCCATTTTTTCTGCATGGTTTTCTTCTGAACACTCTGTTTTCTTTAACATCACAACAACGTGTTAGGTTAAAATCTGTGTAAATTGGTGCCATGTTAGTGTGGTTATGTGAGTAAGTGGGCTATGTAATGGATGGGCACATCATTGGGGTTACATCAGGAGGTATTTTACATAGTACTTTGAACAGGCTTGAGTAAAACAGTGGATGGTTATTAGTGTAAGACCATATGAATATTTGAATACAAATTAACAGGCGGAGTTTAGGGTCTCGAGACTGAGGTACTTAGCTAAAACCATCAGGTTACAAAAAGTTGCTTTAAACATCTATCATTCTGCTGAAAATAAGGTCCAAAAAAATGTCCCAAGCTGGAAATCATTGAGAGACTAAATGCTGTAAGGGTCAGTTAGTCATCTTGCAACCCGCTATATCCTAACTACAGGGTCACGGGGGTCTGCTGGAGCCAATCCCAGCCAACACGGGGCGCAAGGCAGGAAACAAACCCCAAGCAGGATGCCAGCCCACTGCAGGGCACACACACACACACACTAGGGACAATTTAGGACAGCCAATGCACCTAACCTGTATGTGTTTGGACTGTGGGAGGAAACTGGAGCACCCGGAGGAAACCCACACAGACATGGGGAGAACACGCAGGGAGGACCCGGGAAGTGAATCCAGGTCTCACTGTAAGGGTTTTCATTTGATTTTTGTATACAGTATTTTTTAATGTAATGAAAAGAAAATTGTTAAATGATAACATACAAAAAAAAAAAACCCTCATGGCTATAGTGAAATAAATTGGGTTAATGAGTTTTTTTTTCTTTCCTGAACATTGTTGCTCTTGTGTAATTCCTAAGAACTGAATTACTGATTGACTTGCACATTTCCTAATACACTTGAGGCACAGAAGTGAAGAGAGTTTTGGTGGACTGCAAACATGAAGCATATGGTACGAGTCTCTTTTTAATTATTCTCAATTATCAGCTAACTGAATAATACATTTAATATGTGTTTACTCTCTCATATTTTTAAAGAACTGTGGTAAATGTATAGATTAAATAGTAATAGAAATAATTATTTGTACACTGTAGTTCAGTCAACATATAATGAGTCAATGCTCCTATGTAATCCTTCACTGCAACTTTAACTGCTAAGTCAGATGTTTTCTTTATTTTTATTCATTCTGGGGTAGATGATTTTTTGTTAGTCATAATACTATAATTTGTTTCTTGGGCTTCTGTAAAAAAAAACAAATATCCGCCAGGGACAAATGAAGTTCTGTCTATCAATTATATTTTAAGATTGTATTCTTTGGATTAAAATTATCATACATAAATTGATCGTATTTTCGCAATATAAATACAATAATTTCACGCTATAGTGTTCCAAGTTCTCCGTGTCTGCCGAATTTCTTAGTGAATATTTCTGCGGTTCAAAGATAGTGTATATTGTAGGGGGAATATGTGACAAAATATACTAGACGGTAGTGAGCGTAAGTGCACAGAGGAGTGTGATTTTTGGTGAGCTGTTGGAGTTTCTGTGGATCTTTATGAGCTGGTTTGAAATACCTTGATACATACTCGAGCACGCTTACACATCCACTTGCTCCGACTAGCGCGCAGAGGTGGCGCTGCTCTCTCGTGCATTACTGCTGCGGCGTCCAATTTCAGTGCCAAGGACATCGAAAGCAGGCATAGATACACTCAGTGGAGGCCGAATGGAAAATGGATATTCGCATTCCAGAAATATAAAGCCGCGACTATTTATGAATACAGTGCCGGTCCAAAGACGTGCGTCATATTCGTACCCCAAGTTCCAAAGATGCAATGAGGTCTCTTTTTATAAGTGGTGTACACAGATATGGAGAGCTTCGCACGTTCTAAAGCACGATGGAAGACATTGAAGATAACTGGACGGACAACGTACCGAATTCAGAGGTACAGGGGAAAAGACCGAGGATGTACCCTCCGTACTTTTAACATACATTTTAAAACATTGTTTTTTTTGTGTGTGTATGTTTCCTAGAATGTCCATATCTAGAAATATTTAAGTTAAAGTCTACAACAGTCGAAGGTAGAGACTTCGCTCGCATTATATACAGTACCAGTATTTATCAGTATCATCTCGCTCGATCTCCAATATACTTCACTGTCATGGCTAGGCAGTGCTATGACGTCACTGCTAAAGATGCGGATATTTTCTTTAACCCTTTTATTGCCACTACTCTAAGTCAAGATCTATGGGAGACTGGTCATTTTTATTAAGTAGTATCTGTTAAATTGAATTCTTAAACATCCGTATACATAATAAGGTAATATATCCTGTTAAATACTTTAAAAGGGGTGGTGAAGTGGGTAGCTACTTAGGAGCTCCGGGTTCGCTTCCCGGGCCAACCCAGCGTGGAGTTTGCATGTTCTCCCCGTGTTTGCTGGTGTTTCCTCCGGGTGCTCCGGTTTCCTCCCACAGTCCAAAGGCATGCAGGTTAGGTGCACGGTCGATTCTAAATTGTCCTTGGTGTGTGCTTTGTGTGTGTGTGTGCCCGCGCCCTGTGGTGGGCATTCCTGCCTTCCGCCCTATGTTGGCTGCGGTTGGCTCCAGCAGACACCCGTGACCCTGTAATTAGGATATGGCGGGTTGGATGATGGATGGATACAGTACTTTAAAATGTTTATGACTAAAGTAAGTATTCCTGCTTAAAATGCACTGTATGCTTCACGTTCCTTTCGAAAACAACATACACTGATTTATCTGTAAATCTTTAACAATAATTGCACCTGTGATTTGTTTATAAAGTTACAAGATTAACAAATTCTTCCGGCATATTGATGACATAAGACCATAAAACTCATGACAAATGAGAGGAGACCATTCACTTCATCAAGCTTGTTTGTTTAGCTAATAGCTAAGCAGCCCCAATTTTGTGAAAGGTTTCTGCTTCAGTTCTATGTCTCAGTTGTTTGTTCCAGAGTTCCACAACTCTTGTGTAAAGAAGTGTTTCTAGTTTCAGTCTTAATAGCACTTCCCTTTAATTTCCACTAGTGTCCTTCATGATTCATCCCTAAACTGAAAGAATTCTTTTGAATCTATTTTATGAATTCCTATGAGGATTTTGAAGTCCTGGATTAAGTCCCCTCGCCTTCTCCACGGCTTCATACTAAGCAGGTTTAACTCCCTGAGTCTTTTAGAGTACAACATGTACTTGAGTCCCATGATGCATCTGGCTGCTGTTCTCTGCTATGCCTTTCTCGAAGCACAGTGACCAGAACAGCAGACAGTCCTCCAGATGTGGTCTTACTAGTTTATTATGTAGTTTAACAATAATATAGCTCAATTTATTTTCTGCAGTTTTTGCCGTATAACCTAACATTTTGCCTTTTAATTGCTTCAGCACATTGGTTACATATTCAGAAGTTTTTATCCACATAAACCACTAAATCCTTTTCAGCATTTGCTTCCTGTAGTACATTGTCTCCCATCTTCTATTGATAACTATCATTCCTGTTGCCTGTACAGATCTTTTGATTTCTTTTGTCCGATTCCTGCTCAGTGTCTGCTATTCCTTCAATTTTCCTCCAATATTTGTGCCTTTTACTAACAGTAATGTGCACTGTTCCAAAAGTGGCCTATATCCAAAAATGAAACGAAAGTAAAGATTTTTACATACATCATAATGGTGTTATTCTCACTCTACGATTAGTAACCTCAGTATATTGGCCAACTGCTTTATATGTACAAATGGGGTCTCCCAGTATTTTAAAGAAGTCTGATTTTTTTAAACATACAATTATAAAAACTAACAAGTACATATATTTTTTTTGCAAAATTTAGTTTCTGCTTTGTAAGCCTTTCTTTACTTGGTTTTAAATTGTGTTTCTATACTTAATATTCCAGTAAAGGATAACATAAGTGTGATACCCACATTCTGTGTATATGTGTGTGTTAACACTCAATAAACCTGGAGACTGGGTCATTCAAATATCACCTCAGAGGTGCCTGGAAGTTTTATATTTACTCCTTTCATCTTCACAAATATAAAATTCTCCCTCTTTATATGTCTGTCCCTAATTAGTGCATTCTTTTATATGCAATAAATAGCCATGAGCAGCCTGTCTGGCAGAATTTGGTTACTTGTGGTCACTGTAGGCAAAATACCCCCATGTCTTTTCTATCCCATTTTATTTTGTCAAGACCCTAGAAAAGTCAGATTTCTGTCTCTCTCTGTAATTCTCAATGTTGAGCCTCCTCTGGTTGAAGTGCCCCCCTGGTTCGTTCAGAGACCTTCCTGAGACTGCCTAACCTAAATCCAACCTGTAAAAGGTGCTAAAATGTCCAAAGTGTAAGAACCGGTGACTTAAAAAAGGCACATTTCTGAAAAACTACATTTTAACCAACAAGAATGAATGTATGGAACAGCAGCTCACATAGCAAGCTATTTCTCATCTTCAGTGTTAGAAGCTTTTTTTACCATTCAAGTGAAATTCAAAAGGTAGCGATTAAGTCTGTTTTTTGCACATGTTTTTATTTGTTGCATTCATCTAACTCTAGATCAACTTCTTCTTTGTTTAACAGTTTCAAGGTAAAATCCTCATCTTTATCATCTTTGCTGCAGGAATTGGTGGGACATTCCAGTATGGCTACAGCCTTTCGACTATCAATGCACCAACCACTGTAAGACAAAAATAATGCTGTTCTCGTAATGTGTATCATGACTCTAATAGACAGTGAGATAACAAAAGATCAATGAAGTGCATTATTACTCTATATTTCCATCTTGCGATTTTACAGAAGAAAACCCTTTTATTCATGGCTCTGCATAAATTTAAATGAAATAAAGTTTATTTTTTTTTGTTTGAACATTTAGTTTAAGTTTTTAACAGATGGTTCGTCCATCCTTGTGGACTAGGACAGTATATTATGGCATCAGCATGTTTCTGTATCACCATAAATTTACCTTAAATCTTTACTGCCAGTAATACATTTTCTGACTTCTGTCTCATTTTTTTAAATAAATCCTCTATGTGTTTACACACAACTTGGTAAATATTTGTAATGTATGTCTCATGGCGGCATGGTGGCGCAGTGGGTAACCTAAATTGTCCCTAGTGTGTGCTTGGTGTGTGTGTGTGCTTGTGCCCTGCGGTGGGCTGGCGCCCTGCCTGGGGTTTGTTTCATGCCTTGCGCCCTGTGTTGACTGGGATTGGCTCCAGCAGACCCTTGTGACCATGTAGTTAGGATGTAGCTGGTTGGATAATGGATGGATGGATATCTCACATGCATTGGTCACCTTTACAGTCTTGTAAAGTATACATTATGTAAATAATACAAGGCTAGAATATAATACTGTAAGATAAGATATTTCAACACTTGCAAGCATTACACATTTTATATTTTTCATTTGGCTTTAATTATTGGTATAGCTTATTTCTTTAATAACAGGTTATATACATGTTTTACATTTTGTATAGTATACGGTCTACAACTATGCTGCAGCCTATTCTGCTATAAGGGATGTTTGGGTAATCCTGCCTGTTTGTTTTATTTTAATTTCTTTGGTCCATATATTCTATAAGTAAACAGATTTGTATCCCAATCATAAAAATAATTGATCTGCTAAAATGACCCATCTCCCATGGCTTCTTTCCATGTGCCCAGTGTTGCTGGGATATGCTTACACTATAAACAGGATTTATTTTTGGTTTCAGCTTGTGAGAGGGCTCCATTCTGTTGTAGGGCTGAAGTACAGTATGTTATTATTCAAAATTATTATCAAGTATGTTATAATATTAGTCAGGAGTGCTAAGACTGCTGTACCAATCCCATGGTATTGCAGTCCTTGAACTACTAAGCTTCCTGTAAGTTAGCACCATTGCAGTGAGTCCATTATTCCTATTTGTACACCTATTCCTATACCTGTGGTAGTAAGAGAGAAAATAAAAGATGAATTGAATTAAATTATTTTCCATGCTTAATTTTTCTTTCTCTTTCTGTGACAGTATATTCAGACATTTATTAATGAAACGTGGCTTGAGCGCTGGGGCACTCCACTGGAAAGCCCCTTGATTCTGATGATTTGGTCCTTCATTGTGTCAATATATTCCTTGGGAGGTCTCTTAGGCGCACTGATTGCTGGGCCAATGGCAGTTCAGTTTGGAAGGTAGGTATGCTTGTATCCATGATGATAATGAAGTGTAAACATAAGATCCAGACTTATAAGTTCAGCACACTCCAAAGAAACGCTTTTGCATTTGCCAACGCGAGTGTAATGTTCAAAATGATTCTGCACTAAAGTAAGAAGACTGTGCTTTAAGCCAGTGTGAGAATGTTGCGTCACGTAAAGCAGAACAAATGGAATGAAGCCAGATGGCCGAGTTAAATACTATTTATAAGTGAAGAAAACTTTGAGTGGCAAACCAAAAAAATGTTTTCTACTCTTCATTATTAAATTGTCCTCTGTAATGTTTTTGGACAGCATGGTGATGCAGTGGTTAGCAGTGCTGTCTCACACCTCTTGCATCATGGTTTCAGTCTTACATTAGTGACTGTTTCTGGGCAGTATGCACATTCACCCTGCTCTGTACAGGTTTTTCTCTGACTGCATGCTAGGCTAATAGCCAGATAAGCCATCCTGCTGAATTTCTTTGTGAATGTGCCTTATGATGGACAGGCGCCCCCACCCAGGGTTTGTTCAAGTGTTGTGAATAGTGTTGTTATGACCATCTGTGAATTGATTCAGTAAATTAGAAAATGAATTAGTGGGTGAATGGACGTTAATTTTGTTCAAAATATATTTACCTTTATCCAAGTTAAAGTGCTGTGCTGTTTTTACTAAATTAAGTATTATTTGAACCTGGAAATCCCTGTATTATTTTCATTAAGTAGTAGTATTCTTTATGTCATCATGTTAGTCCATAATGAAGAAATAACACTGATCCCTTCTTAAAATACATTTGACTTTTTTGTTTTGTATATTTCAGGAAAAAATCACTCCTAGTCAACAACGTGTTTATAATCATTTCAGCTTCACTGGTGATTATGAGCAAGGAAGCACAATCATTTGAAATGATCATGATTTCCAGACTCTTTGGTGGAATCAATGCAGGTACTGTAGGAGACACGCGTCTCATTTTTGTATCCCAAATTGTGTGTCTCATGACTAAACTTACCCATGATCCATTCTTGAATATTTGTGCATGATTTGAAAATAAAGATTTTAAAGTATAGATATTCTGTAGAGAAAATGTAATTGTCTTAATCTATGAGATCAGTACAGAGTAATGGGGATTGTGGAAGAGAGATGAAAAAGATAGTGCAGGCAGGATGGAATGTGTGGAGAAGAGTGTCAGGAGTGATTTGTGACAGACAGGTATCAGCAAGAGTGAAAGGGAAAGTCTACAGGATGGTAGTTATATGGGTTGGAGATGTTGGCACTGACCAGAAAGCAGGAGACAGAGCTGGAGGTGGCAGAGTTAAAGATGCTAAGATTTGCATTGGGTGTGATGAGGATGGACAGGATTAGAAATGAGGACATTAGAGGGTCAGCTGAAGTTGGATGGTTGGGAGACAAAGTCAGACAGGTGAGATTTCGTTGGTCTGGACATGTGCAGAGGAGAGATGCTGGGTATATTGGGAGGAGGATGCCATGGATAGAGCTGTCAGGCAAGAGGAGAAGAGGAAGGCCTAAGCGAAGGTTTATGGATGTGGTGAGAGAGGACATGCAGGTGATGGGTGTAACAGAACAAGATGCAGAGGACAGAAAGATATGGAAGAAGATGATCCGCTGTAGCAACCCCTAACGGGAACAGCCGAAAGAAGAAGAAGAAGAATCTATAAGGTTTAATCCCTTCATAACTAGAAAAATGTAGATTTTTTTTGTATTTTGTAAATGTTTCTTTTTTATTGATATGGAATCTTATTTTAAAACCCATTTTCCCCATTTAGGTGTTGGTATGAATATTCAGCCCATGTATCTGGGTGAAAGTGCACCAATGAAGCTGCGTGGTGCTGCAGCTTTGTCATCTGCTCCATTTGCTGCTTTAGGCATCTTGTTAGGACAGATCATTGGGCTTAGGTAAAAGATCGATATCTTCATGCATATCCTTCAGTGCCATTCCGCAAAAGAAATTAAAAAACATATTCTGTCTAGCATGTAAACATTTACTGGAGAATAGGACTTGAAATACTAGCTTAAGACGCAAGGATATTAGGATCGTCTTATTTCTGCTCTCTCAGCATTTACTATTTTAATTGACTTTATTCAGTATGGAATAAGGACCATTGTAAAGGTTAATTTATTGTTAACATATTTTCTGGATTTTTAGGAAGCTGTTAACATGATTTGATAAATGAAGAATCTTTTGTATGTGTGGAATATTATGCCAATATGTCATGGCTTTTACAGAGACTAATCAATATACTGTGCGTATAACAATGCATAAAAAGATCTTCTGTTTAATTTATTATATCAAGCGTTTATCTATAAGTTACAAATCATAAGTATATTTTACATGGAATCACTCTGTGAGTGATGGGTACCGAATTGGTGAACTTTTTACTTTGCAGTTCAACACGTTATCCATTACTCTGGATTTAATTTCCAGATGACATCAGTGCTTGCTCTTTAATAGAAAATAACGTGCTTGTCATTTGAAGATAATTTTACTCATTTTTTTCTGTTAAATTGAAATGAATGCTATGCATGTTAGTACTAAGGTAGAACACATCCTTAAGAGAATCACTGCAGATTTGTTACATTTGCACTCATTTATTTTTTCTCTCTTTCAGGGAGATCCTAGGAAGTGAAGCCTGTTGGCCTTTCCTGCTTTCTAGTAATGTAATTCCAGCCTTGCTTCAGCTTGCCACATTGCCTTGGCTACCTGAAAGTCCTCGTTACCTTCTCATTGACAAAGGTGACAAACATTCATGCAGAAAAGGTGAGATTAAGACAAACAAGGGTCTATTCGCATCCATTTTACAGTAACCACTTCCTGCATATTCAAATTCTATAATGCAAGCCCCTCTAGCTATCTTCATGTTGTAGAATACGGTAGAACAAGAAACCATCATATTCTTATGCCTACTTAATCCAATGCAGGGTCATGAAGGGCCAGAGCCTACACTGGGAGCTTTGGATGCATTGCAGGAAGCAAATATGGGTTGTCCATTCATAGCAGAGTCTATTCTCACAAAAGTGAAAATTTCAAGAAGTAATCTAATAACACACACATTTTTGGGAATATAGAAGATAAACCCACGTAGTCATGGAAGGAAAGGGCCTACTCTGAACAGACAGGTACAGGACTTAGACCAAGGATCATTGAAGTAGTAGTGCTAACAACTGCACAAAAAGAAGGACATACAGTGAGCAGAATATTTGACTTTGAGTTGAAAAATTGGGGTTAATTGCAGCTTTTAATTTCCTTAGCTAGTTTCTTGAGGTTAACTCATCAATAACTCTAACTTGCATGTCTGTGATGAGGAAGCATCAGGGCCTATAGTAATTGTAAACAGACTGTAGAATATGAAATGCATCTGCCCAATGCATTAGGTGGCAGGGTGCCAAATGAAATTTAATGATCCTTCTTACTGCCCACTAGTGTACTAGTAAAGAAGCAGAACTCTCACCACCCTCTAATGCCTTTCTTATGTTACTGCCTTGATTACTTGGTCATGGTTATAGCAGTTATTGTAAGTGGAGTCATTAAGTGGGTGATTTCTACCTGACTCCTACCCAAAACTCTTTGTCAATACCTGCATTTCCAAACGTGTTGGGTTGTCATCCACACCAGTTATAAGTGATGAATATTCAAGTATTTGTGGCATGAGTGGAAATTTGCTTTTCACAGATATAGTCCCACTGGCCAATTATGAGAAGAACAAGCAGATAATGGCATACAATATTTAAAGATAGCAAGGAATTACCCTAAAGGAATTCTGCCAGTGGTTGTGTGAAGTGAAAATTGCATGAGATGGTTAAATATTGCATTTCCATTGTTTTCTGATTTTGGCAAACTCAGATTCTTTCTGTAGCCCTACAGATGCTGAGAGGTACAAATGACATAGACAAGGAGATGGAAGAGATGCAACAAGAGCAGGCTGCTATTACAGTTGAGCGGGCTATGAGGCCATGGGAGCTGTTCAGAGACCGCACCGTTCGCTATCAGCTCATTACAGTGATTGTGATCAGCAGTGCCATGCAGCTCTGTGGCAATGATTCTGTGAGTTTCTCTAATAAAGTGATGGTGGGAGCACATTTTGATTTTCTGTTTCTCTTTTTTCTTATATTAGAGCCTTGTTTGGTGTCCCTCCACACCCATAACAATGACAAAGAACATCCAAACCAAAACATGCTAGTAGGGATGAATAAAGTATTAAACGAGAGCAAACAGTAATAAAGAAACAAGACAGAAGAGAATCAAAATCATGTTTTCTTTCTAGGCTTTCATTACACTGGCTATTGTCTTTTCTGGTGGGATGGCCTCTCCATTGTACCCCTTCCAAAAACTGTACTTTATTTCACCTCTGAATTCTCTGGCTTTCCTTCTGCTGCTGCTGAGCCTAAAGTAATCTTACCTCCCGGCTCTAAAGTCAATATTCCAATGGCTGAGGCAAATTTAAAACCTCATCCCATGATTCATTTTGGGCTAAATCCACTTGAGTCATTTAATGGATTAAGTGTGCTTTATATAATTTCTATATTTGGTTTCTTGTTTACAGCAATTCGTGGAAGGTGGTTGGAAACTTTCACCTTCCAGTTGTCTGTCTCTTTCCATTTGTTAACCTGAAGAAGTTGTACTTGCCTTCTGCTGTTCCTCTGTAACACGAGGACTATGCCAAGGGGTAAGAATGCTCCATGTGGATTAGTTTGTCTAGCCTCTTGTATCTTGGTGGCATATTACACATTTCCTTCCATAGTACCTTGACCCAACTCTCTTATGATTGCTTTTGCAAGATACCATCCTACATTCACAGGGTCTGCCATTTCTTGTTTGTTGACAATGACACAAAGAATAATAATATTTGCTAGTATATATTTTCATTTCTTTTGTATACTCGTTAGGCCATATCCAACTCCCAGCAGCGTCACACTCTCTAAACCTGCTATGCGAGTTTGCTTGTTCCTCACATTTTAAGTTAACAACAAGCTTTTAAATTTTCATTCTGATTTTTATTTTTGTATTTTTTTTTTTGTTTCTTTGTTTAATCTTTAATGATTACGTGTTCTTCCCCTTAAAAGTTGCTCACTCATAACTCTGCAGGCATTATTTGCTGCTGGAAAAGTTGCATGACTATATGGCCAGTTATATGGATGCATTCATGTATAATCCATCCTGATAACTTAATCTTTTTAAATTACCATTGTATGTGCAGGGACAACAGTAACTCTTAAGTATTTCATGAATAAACTCATAATTTTTCTTATTTTGCATGACATACAGTATTTTTGACAGTGTCTTTAAAAAGCTACACAAAGGACAATAAGGATGATGATTAAAACTCTTGCTTTGTCGATTGTTTTTTTAGTTTATAAAATTTGAGAAATAAGCTGAACATTTGTTTTTCAGATGTACTTCTATGCATCCTATGTATTCCAGAAAGCAGGAATACCCAGCGACAAGATTCAGTATTACATCTTGATTACTGGAGGCTGTGAGCTCTTCATGGCAGTCACCGCGGTAAGAGCTTTAAGCTGATCCCTTAACCTGTGCTCCTTTATATTCATGCTAGATATTATATATTGTTCTAAAAGTATATATTCAATCATAAAAAGCAAATATTTCATATATTTAAACTTCCTTAAACCAGTTTTTATTTGTAGAAATACCTTTACTGTTTCTTAGAAATGTATGCAAATACAAAAACATGAACTGTTTTGTGATTCAGGCTTGGCACTACCTGACACTATGTACCATTTGCCTCCAATAAAGTCCTTCAATGTCTGTGTATGAGAGCCTGAGAAACACAAATCATGGACAACTTACCTGCACTTCAGAAAATGTGAACAAAAAAAAGAGTGATTTATACTTGTAAAAGTAGCCATGGGGAAAAAAAAAAGTTGTAAGATTGAAATCCCGCTGAAAATGTGCTTAGAAGAAGGAAGAAGTTACCTGCAGTAGCAAATGGAAACCAAAAGCAAAAGTCAAAAATCTAAACTGTCTTCTATGCCCAAATCAACAGAACAAATGCAAGAGCCCTGACATAGAGGTTCTCCCTGCTTTAAATGTACATGCCCAGCAAGTCATGCAACTGCTTGATAAATGAAATACAAAGTAAGGCAGAAGACATGTGAAAAGTATGCATAGAAGCATGTAGCATTTGAGAGACAGATCCCAGAGACAATTCTGACAATAAAATTTAGGATGTTTGTTTTGTAACCCAACCAAATAGATGATTTTTTGCCTTAAAGCAAATTTACACATCTGCGGTGGGCTGGCGCCCTGCCCAGGGATTTGTTCCTGCCTTGCGCCCTGTGTTGGCTGGGATTGGCTCCAGCAGACCCCTGTGATCCCGTGTTAGGATATAGCAGGTTGGAGAATGACTGACTGGCTGATATACTCACAGAAAACAGCCCATGAGAGCTGTTTCAATCCCAGCATCATTTGCCATTTGCAGAGCCTTAGGTGCCGATTTTGCATTCTCTGTTACTCGTGTGGATTTCCTCTCAAAGTCCAAAGTGATGCTGTCATGTTAATTTGTAGATCTAAGTCATCTCACAGTGAGTGTGCCTTGCAGTAGATAGACGTTCTGTCCAGTGTTGGTTTCTGTTGTGGGGAAGAAGAAAAGATTGATTGATGATAATTAACAAATTATTATCTTTGTTTTTAGCAATGTCAGTAATTTAGTAAGGCATATTGACTAGGCTTCCACTTTTTATTCTCCCTTCCATTTATCTTTTTCTATACATGAAATTTTCTGGCTCTTGGACCTACTGCATATCAAGTTAAGTGACCCACACCATTGGAAATAATAGAGTAATAAGGTGTATTGATAAACGCAGACCATTGATTAATACAAGAAATACAGATATGGAATAATTGTATAGTGACATAAAACATGGGATGCAAGAAATATGAAACAGATGGGTAAAACACAAAAGAGGCTGCTATAAGTTTATTTAGAGATATTATGGAGTTTCTTGTTTTTATAAGATTTTTCTTTTTCTGTTGTCTCTCTAGCTATGTTAATATGATCTCACTGTGGGCTCTCCTTTGCACTAGTTTTTAGCCTTGAGGAAGAGGCAACTTATTTTGCTCTGAGACTCAGTGCTTTTTTATTTCCTTTTTAGTCAAAAGCCTGTAAAAGCTAGAAGTTTACTTGCCATAGTAACAATAAAACAAGAAAACGTAGGTCTTTGGCCAGATGTTGAATAGCCAAACATTATAATAATTTATAATACCAAGTCATTAAGATGTCCAATGCTGCGCAGACCTGCCTTGTTGTTGTACTGAGTTCAGGTGAAGAATTTAACTTGTACTGGAATTTAGCTTGCACTAGGCTTTTTTCTCTGTCCATGGAGTGGTTTAACGACTCTTTCTGGCACAAAAGCTTAGGCACTGAGATTTCCTTTTTTCTCTCCCAATTCAGCCAGTGACACAAAGCCTGCCTTAAAAGAATGAATTTTAGAGTTAGTGATTGTCTAGGGTGTTTAAGGGATTCCAGTGTATCCAGCTTCCAGTCCCAAAGAGCTTTTACAAACTAAATAGATATTAGGGAGCTATAGCCTCCACTGTTTGGATCAAAATCCACTTTCAGGTTTATGTTCATGCATGTTTTAGGTACATTAGTGTGTCCATCAGAGAAAGTAAAAGTTATAAGCTTAAAACATGTGTCCTTCCAGTTACCTCTTCGTCCGGCAAAAGTCTGTAGAGATTTTATCTCATCTTTGATCAGTATCTTTGGTTATAAGTTGGAATTCAGAAACATAGCTGACCTAATGTTGTCTACTAGTAGACATGAAGAACATAGCAGCTGGTCAAATAAGTGTCTTATTTTAGTGCAGATGGTGAAGGGGCTCCTGATTTTCTGTATCTCTTTTAGCAGAAAAAAAAAGCCTTGTGTGCCATTGTAACCCTGTGAAAATTGGTAATGCCCACCTTCTTCTACACTGTATTGGGGCAGCTGCCATTAGGATAGGATCTGGCTTGTGACTCTGTACTAAGGGGAGCAAATTCAAACAACAGGACAGTGGTTAAACAAAAAATGCCCATTAGTGTTCTGTAATAAGTGCTGAGGTTTTGACTCTTTTCTGATTGTCTTTTGCTTTCCATTTTGCAATTAAATCTTTTTTTTTATACAGTATATAAATGCTGTGTTTACCATTAAGAAATAAAGGCTTCACATTTAATTTTGTTGCTCTTCCTCTTTCAGAACTTGTTTATTGAGAGACTTGGACGTCGTCTGCTGATGCTTTTAGGATATATTATGATGACAGTATGGGCAGTTATTTTTACAGTTGCTCTCTCACTCCAGGTGTGTGTTTCAAAAGTTTTTGTCTGTAATCCTTGTTGTGTATGTGAGATCTCTGCTTCACCTTTCAGTCAGGTCACCAGGACTATGAAAAAATCTGTGCTATTTATGAAATTTCAACATAAAAAAAACTTCATTTTCTGTGTATGTGGTTTTGATATTATAATAGGCTATTTTTCAACAATTAACCCAAACTTAACTTGTATAGGAATAATAGAAGAGGGGTATAGGTAAGTATATACAATGTAGGGCAATAACAAACAACACAAAACATAAATCTAGGCCAGTTTAGTCTGATCTTTACTTTCTTATGGAAAATGGCACATAACTTATGAATTCTATTACCTAAATTCTTACCTAAAGAATTTCCCAGGGAACCTAATTTGTTTCCGTATGAGCTTCAAATTAAGACCTAATTATGGTCTTACAGTCATTTAAATTGATAAGTTCTTAGCTGCTTATAAAATTTCTAGTGCCTGCACAATGACGGTGGCATTGAGTTCTTCACAGCTAGTCTGCACTGGTTAACCCTCTACACACAGCTCTTCTGTGGTGTAAACTTGCCTAATGAATTTAAAAAGAGAAACTTGTATCCTTCACAGAGGTTATTACTTTTCAGTTACGGTAATACCAATAACCAGAATACATTAGCTAACTCTAAATACCAAGTTGCAATTAATTATTCTTTGAATCAAAGTAGGTATATGTATGGTTTGTCTCTTGTTGATTGCACGTATAGGCAGTGCTTTGTTTCAGTTCTTTCAGTTTTTGGCCTTCTGTGACACACATGGAAGGATTTTCGATGTGCTTTTTCTTCCTTGGTTCAGAAGCTATTCTCCTTTCCTTTTGTCACACCTTATGGATGCGGGCAGTACTGCAGTTTGTCTTCAAGGTTTCACACAAAGTGGGCCTTTTTTTGCTAGCATTGCTGCGCTGTCGATAATCAGTCAACTACTGTCTTCACCAAGATGAATATGTTGCTTTGCTTTACATATGGTCTCTATATTCCGTGTGCACCTTACTGTACTTTTTAGCAAGATCAGACTTTGCATGGCACCCAAATCCAACTATGTTACAGGTGGTCTTCCATTCTTACATTCCAACAATATGTTACCCTTTGAAGTAGAATGGGTTACTATAGGCTTTCTTACAGCCACACCCTAGGCAACAGGGGCCTTGTTATAGAGCAGAAGTTACGGTCAAGAGCAAAGACAGCTTGAATCTTGTGCTTGCAATAGATTGTACAGGTAACAAGGGATGTTTTGCCATTAGTTTCTTGGGTGCACATAAACCCAACATTTTGGTTGACATTTGGTGAACAGCCCATCAAAGTTACCAATGGTTTAGTTATGGTTTTCTGTTTACTGGTCAAGTGTTTAAAGGGTGCATCATGGAGAAATCTCTGGATATCATTTCCCTGTGAGTGATCAGTCTTACCAGATGAGACCCAGAAACTATATTCCAAGGAGAATCCCAGTGAGGAGAACTGACACTTGAGCTGAAGTTAAGAGGCTCTGGCAGCTTCCTCTCAAGCAAAAAACTTGAGTCCCAAAGCAATACAAAGTGGGTAATTCCAGTCAGTCCTACAACTTGAATAGTATATGTGTGTATATTTTCTGTGTGTAATTCATGTATATGTATGTATATTCTTATATATTTCAGTCTTTTGTCATTTAGTTACTAATATTGGTTTATTTTTGCATTTTAAAGGACAAAGTCAGTTGGATGCCATATATGAGTATGGTGTGTATTTTTGCCTACATTTTAAGTTTTGGGATTGGACCAGGTAGGAGGACTATTCTTTAAGGAGATCTTGGTAGTAAGGGGATAATGAAATGACTTCAAAATCTTCAAGAGACACCATTCTGCCATTTCTTTATTCATTTTTTTTTTTAGCTGGAGTAACAGGACTCTTACCTACAGAGATTTTTGATCAGGCAGCTCGACCTGCAGCATATATGATTAGTGGCTCCCTGATTTGGTCAATGCTTTTTGTAATTGGAATGGGTTTCCCTTTTATTGTGGTAAGTGTGTTCTGATATATCTGATTGTCTCCTCTGAATGTGGAATAGGGCTTTTAATATGTTGTTCATAAGGGTGGCAGATATTTTGAAGATTTCAAAAGGTGTACACAAGAAAAGCTAACTAAACTAAAAAGAAGCAAGTATAAATCAATAAAAAAATGTTACTTTAGCCTGAAAAAAATTGTCTGAGACTAGTAATGAGGTTAAGTGGCAAGGTGGCGCAGTGGGTAGCACTGCTAACTTGCAGTTAGGAGACCAAGGTTCACTTCCCGGGTCCTCCCTGTGTGGAATTTGCATGTTCTCCCCGTGTCTGCATGGGTTTCCTCTGGGTGCTCCGGTTTCCTCCCACAGTCCAAAGACATGCAGGTTAGGTGCATTGGCGATTCTCAATTGTCCCTAGTATGTGCTTGGTGTATGTGTGTGTGCACCCTGCGATGGACTGGTGTCCTACCCGGGGTTTGTTTTCTGCCTCGGGCCCTGTGTTGGCTGGGATTGGCTCCAGCAGACCCCCATGACCCTGTAGTAATGAGGTTAAAATCTAAATTACTGGTCCCCCACTGAGCAAAGTTTTTACTTTTATTGTGGCTGGCCATGATATTTTTGTTAATCCAGCCAAATGAAAATTCTTTTAAATTTAAGTAGCTAAGGCATGGACTTTGCAGTTCTTTTCAGAGATCTGTTTAACTAATTTTGTGCCTCAAATATCATTCTTTCTTCGATACTTTTAATTTACGTAAGCATACAGTAGTAATATACAGTATGTCCAATGCATTTACCTTTATAAATCTTAACTAACCAAAACAACCATTTTCTTCACCCTCATTTACTTTGAAGAAGCAGAACTGGATGCATGGTGGGTACAAAACCAGGACAGGATAACAGAACATTTCTAGGCATATTAAGAAAACAAACATATTGTGCAACATTCAAGTAGCCAGTGAAACAAACAAACATGGATGTAATTAGAATGGTATTGGAAGCCAGAAAATGTGAACATGGTGAGAACGTGATGCAAGCAATGACCGGGCCACAACTCTAACCCAGGTCCCTGGAGTTGTAATAAGGCAGCACTACTAGTGTGCTAACATGAAGCGACAAGCTTAACTTAAATTTCGTTTAAAATTCATTTTACATTATATTAGATTAAATATGCTTTATTAATCCCCTAGTAGAAGTTCAAAATTCAACTTGTTTTATTTATTAGTTTCATGAACCATGAGATGTATGTCCATTCAACAACCCACTTAAAGTTATTTCTTAATATTTATGCAGTGATCATTTGGGGCCCTAAGATCCTGTATTGAACTGCGCAAGGAAAGGAAATTGATTCATGAGATTATTTGGGGAGACGTGATTGTTGTCGGTGCTGTTGTAGTACTGGCAATCTGTTTGGTGGGGTCCCTTCAACCTCAGTTTGGACTGCGATGTAAAAACAGTCATCAGATATTCGCATGAGTGAAGATGTCAAAACATCATAAACACAAGAGGATGTTTCATCCTGTCAGAGGAACTTCAAAAACAAGCTATAGAGTCTATCAGTAGCTTTTTTAAACTGTGTCTCACCTACATGTCAGGAAAGGCTCTGCCTCAAGGCAACAGGATGATTGATTACGAGTGATGAATGTGTGAAACGTAACAAAATAATCTTCACTTTAAAACTGATGATTGCTTTCTCATATCTTGCATTGCAGGGTGGCCTGGGAGTATTCTGCTACATTCCGTTTGGCATTGTGTGCATTCTGGCTGCTGTTTTTGTTGCCTTTTTCCTACCTGAGACAAAGGGCAAGTCTCTATTGGAGATATCCCAAGAGTATAATGAACTCAATTTTAAAGGAAAGAAATCTCAAAACACTCACTATCAGCTGGGTGAGATGTCCATCTCTACCAAGTTATAGTTTGCTCCTCAGAATTTTATACTCCAGGTGTATCAGGAGTATATATGCACTATATATCATTAGCTACATTTTTGATCATAATCTCAAAAGATTTTTCAGGTTTTCCAATGGATCTTTTTTTCTTAAATATTAAAATCCAACATAGAGACAGAATGTATAACCAAATGGACATAGTAGTAGGTTTCTATATCCAAGTATAGATGCACATGTTGTATATAAAAACAAAAAATTATGGTACCGTTTAAGCAAGAATGACTGTATTTATTTAATCCTTACCTCCATGATACACACTTTGTACACTCTTTTGCATTGAAGGATTTCAGTTCCTAAACTGAACTGCTCCCTGCCCCTAGTAGTTAAGATTATGAACATTTGGTGTAAATCAACGTATAACAGAACTCTGTTTTTTAAGTTTTACTAATGCTCAATATATGCCCCATTTTGCCATGCAACACATATCCATTTTGATTCATCCCATATCCTTTGTATTATGTAGTTGATGGCTGACGTGGCAAACATTATGTTTCTTCAGTTCCTCAAGGGCCAAAATATAGAAGAAAAATGAAGGGTAACTCAAAAACATGGTGCATACTACATGTTCATATGATACTTGGTTACTAAATAATAACGCGTTTGAAAGTTTTCTTCTCTTTTTAAATACTCCTGTATTTTATAACTTTTATTATTTTACTGAGAAAAGTAAAATGGCCAGATGACCCTCATAGTCTGGTCAGGCTCAGTCTAAAGAAGGTAAATGGAACTGAAATGTGTGCTCTCAGCCCATAAAGCAAAAAGTGAAGGCAGCGTGACAGGCAAGAGAAGAGCAGATGAAATGGTTGCTGTGGAATAAAAGCAATAACAGGGAGAGTTAGTTGATGAGATAATTGATCTGCTGCATTTGTAGTGAAAATTTAGCCTGTCCACACGCTGAACATTTTTGTTAATTCTGCTGGTATTTGTTTGTTAACAATCTTTTGCTGGCTGGGAAATACAATCTAATGGAGAGAAGCAGGTGCATAAAATAAAAATCAGTGAACTGAAATGGAGACACAAATATGCTTTAACAAAACTGTAAACTGTTTATGAAACTAGGCCATTTCCCATGTATGAATTGTTAAAAAATATTTATCAGGATTAGTTAGAATGAATTTTATATCATACTTTTTCGGAATTACCACCAGCTCCAAAATTGCACTTTATGTGAAAGGTTACATGGAGGGCTTATTCAGGACCTCATTTGCTAACCTGGGTTGTACATGTACACATCTGAATGATGCTTTCATATTAAACACTTGACCAAACTGCGCCTAAGCACAGCACTTTGCACTTGATTGACTCTATACCTCCGTTCATGTGGTCTGAGCATGTTCTGGGTCTTTGTCATGGCATTGCATGCTGAGAAAATATTTACTGTGAAACTTAAAGTAAACAACCAGATGTCTCTTGGCGGCTAAAATAAAATATATAGGCATTTTTGCACTGCATGGACTACTGAGAAATTAAAATAGGTCATTAAAACATTATATTAAATGTGAATTGTGTTAAAGTAAAGCAGTCAGACATGTTTTAGAAACAGCTGTAATATTCAAAGGCTGAGTTGCAATCTACTGTATGTTAGTAGCCTTATACGGCTTTTTATAAGAAAAATACATTTGTAAGATCAATAGAATGTTTTGTTTAATATATTGTGTATTCAATATGATTTACTAGCAGAGAGCTCCTCAAACAATTCTTGTTTGGCATAAGGCACTTTGAATGCATTTACTTTTGTACATTATAAAGTTGCACTGTATACTGTAGTTTTATTGTTTAAATTATAATCTGCAAAATATGCAGTTCAAACAATAAATATGCTACATATTTTTGGATATTGTTTTATTACAGTTGTCTCATTTGTCTTTTTCTTGCCATTCTTACTATAGAATTTTTGCTTACTTTACTCTACATGCAAAAGAAAATCTGCTTTGGCAAAGCAAGAGAATTTACTTTAGCATACATTACAGCAAAGTATGCTGCAGTATGGTGACACAGTGTTTAGTGCTTCTTCCTCAGGCACCCTGTACCTTTGAGGCGAATCACAGGTTCAACTGTTGGATTTGTGTATTTTGCATATTTCCCTGTGTTTTTATGGATTCTGGGCATTTTGATTTTCTTTCATCCAAAGTTGAATGTGTAGTATTTGTTAAGTGTCATCTCTTAAGTTTGTCTGATATGGTATAGTGTGGCTATGTATGTAAGTACATCACCCTGAGATGGACTGGTGTCCTGTCCAATACTGGTTTCTGCCTTGTCATTGCCAAGACAGACTCCAGGCACTGCCAATTCTTTCATTCTGTCTGCTGCCTTTGACACCATTGACCATGAGATATTGCTGATGCGGCTCGAACATCTTGTTGAGCTTAAAGGTGCTGCTCTTAACTGGTTCAGGTCATATTTAACTGATAGACACTTTTCAGTGATTTTTAATTCCTCTTGTTCATCTACTGCTCCTCTCAAATATGGTGTTTCTCAGGGATCCATTTCGGGTCCTATTTTATTCTCTATATACCTTCACCCTATTGGAGCGATTTTTAGGAAATGTAACATTTTTTTAACTGCTATGCTGATGATGCTCAGGTTTATATTCCTGTCTGCAACTCTGCAACAAATCAACTCCACAACTGTTTTTTTGAACTAAGATCCTCGATGGCTAATAATTTTCTTGATCTAAATCAAAATAAAACGGAGGTGCTTATAGTTTGTCCATCAGCTAAAGTCCAAACTTGGGGCGGCAGTTAGCGCTGCTGCCTCGCAGTTAGGAGACCCGGGTTCGCTTCCCGGGTCCTCCCTGCGTGGAGTTTGCATGTTCTCCCCGTGTCTGCGTGGGTTTCCTCCGGCGCTCGGTTTCCTCCCACAATCCAAAGACATGCAGGTTAGGTGGATTGGTGATTCTAAATTGGCCCTAGTGTGTGCTTGGTGTGTGGGTGTGTTTGTGTGTGTCCTGCGGTGGGTTGGCACCCTGCCTGGGATTGGGTTCCTGCCTTGTGCCCTGTGTTGGCTGGGATTGGCTCCAGCAGACCCCCGTGACCCTGTATTCGGATTCAGCGGGTTGGAAGATGGATGGATGGATGGTCTTGGACTTCTCAGCTCTTTCCCTGTTTTTTCCAAACCTCAAGTCCGTAATCTTGGTGTTACCTTTGATAGTAACCTTTCTTTTGGGAATCAAGTAAATTCTGTAGTTAAGAGTTGCTATTTCCAACTTCGTCTATTTGGTAAGATCAAGCCTTTTTTATCTTCTAAAGATCTTGAGAAAGCTACTCCTGCTTTTATTTTTTCTCGCCTCGATTACTGCAACTCGTTGTATTCTGGGTTTAACAAATCTCTGATACACAGGTTACAGTTGGTCCAAAATGCTGCCGCTTGCTTTCTGGTTTGGGCAAGGAAGTATGGAACCTATTTTAGCTTCTTTACACTGGCTGCCTGTCAGTTTTCAAATTGATTTTAAAATCTTGCTGCTAGTTTTTAAATTTTTACATCAGCTCGCTCCTGCCTATTTATCTGAATTGTGTGTTTTACACCAGGCTTCCAGAGTATTTAGATCTTCTGTTCAGTTGTCTCTTGTTGTCCCTCGTATCAAGTGTCAAACCAAGGGGGACAGACAGGACTTTGTCAGCTGCTGCTCCTCACCTGTGGAACTCTCTACCTCATCACATAAAGGAGTCATCTACAATTGAACTGTTCAAAACGAGATTAAAAACTCATTTCTATTTACTTGCATTCCGTGACCTTCAGTAATACTGATGGTTTCCTCTTTGTTATTATATAACATTATTTCTATTTATTATGTGTCTTATTTTATGTTCATATATTTTATTTCTATTTATGTTTTTATGTTAATTGTTTTGTTTTTCTTTTATTCTATTATTGTTAAGCACTTTGGCCACAGGATTACTATGTTGTTTTAAATGTGCTATACAAATAAATTGACATTGACATTTCATTGAAAACAGTAGGCATAGTTAGCATGGAACTTGGCGGCTGGCAGGCCTGCCCTAAAGACCCAGCAGCCTTGGTTACAAAGCTGGTCTGAACATGTAACGGTGGTGATTTGCCCAACCTCCCTGTATCCAATTGTGTTTTCTTTGTAGATTCATGGTTCCTTCCACATTCAATAAATGTGAATGTATGTTTTGAATGGTGTCTCTGAATCATTCCAGTTACAGTGAGTGTTAGTGTTATTATAGACCTTGATGGCTGTAGTCTCATCCAGGGATGGTGCTGCTTCATGCTCATTACAACGGTGTAGTTACTCTAACTTGCTCCAACGATATGATGGGGGGGGGGTTTTTGCAGGGTTAAGAAATGGAAAGTTGATCTCCATTCATCTATCCATTATCCAACCCGCTATATCCTAACTACAGGGTTATGGGGGTCTGCTGGAGGCAATCCCAGCCAACACAGGGCGCAAGGCAGGAAACAAACCCCGGGCAGGGCGCCAGCCCACCACAGGGCACACACACACACCAGGGACAATTTAGAATCGCCAATGCACCTAACCTGCATGCCTTTGGACTGTGGGAGGAAAGCTGATCTCCTAATATGCAATTATACCTCCAATATAACACTTGAAATGTGAATTTTGAATGCAAAAATGAAAACGATGTTACAGAGCAGCCACACGTGAGTTTAGAGTTATCTGTTTGGTCTTTTAAAATGTATAGTATTATAAAAATTTGACATTTAAATGTAGACACAATAAAAAATATTTTTAACAATTTTAGTATGTTATGTTTTCAGTGATCCCAAATGTTCATCAGCATGGGGAAACAGTATGCTGGGGACCCCCCGCTTCTAAGAGGGGCAAACAGTGGCAGATGTTTTACAGTCCCGTCAGTTTCTTAATTTATAAGAAATGTATTATTGCTAATAAACCATGCATTTTTAGATTATTTTTTTTCACCCAGTTCCTCTTAAGATTCTAAGTTTTAATTTTCTAAAACACTAAATAATTTTCACAGTTTTTAATTGAATAACGTTGCACTGGTAACGTGCTGACCGTGCATTCTCTTGCCACCCTAAAATGGTGGTGTTATGTTTAGTTAGCAAGCTCTCAGTTTATCCAGTAATGCAATTTCTGAAAGAACCAAAACATCACCTGCTAACCTGATCCCATGTGTGTGTATTTTTAATTTGTTTCAATAAAACATTTGCGGGGAAAGTGGGTGTGAAAAGACAACTGAACTGCTTCAGTCTACAAGACATTTGAATTTGTCGTATAAGCTACATAGATAAGAATTGGCAGAGAAACAGAAATACACCTGTATACCCGTAACGCGTCCATTTCATTAACATTAAACTGAGGTTCCAATCTTGACTTCAGGTATAAGTAAAGGAACAGACAAATAACAGAAACTGGTACATTTTAATTTTCTTTTGGATCGTGGTAGACTGGGTTCACGAATTATAATAATCCATTGCTGCCATCTGCTGGACGGCTTATCTTTTCTGCTACTGAAGCATTTTGGAGGACGAAGCCTGTCATTCGAAGAGGAAGTGGCGTGGCAAACTGATAAGCATTCTGAATGCCCTATTGTCTGCTTTAGTGTAAGGCTGTGGGTGGGAATAAGTTGTTTCTAATTGTCATTGGCCACAGCCGTAGACGTCATATTTGTGCGCAGAAAAAAATGCATGTGTTTCTTTTGCTTCGATGAGTTCTTTTCGTATGGGTAGTATCGGAAGGCTTTCATAAATAATTTAGTGTTTATCTTTGCACATTTTTGAATTTCCGATTTATCATTGTACTTGTTTTATTACATTTAAGTATGCTGTCTGCGTTCCCATTCTACCGTTTAACAGTATTACCGTGCGATGAAGGACGTACATTTTTCTAGTTTTACTATAACGGTGCTAAGTAAACTGAAAACGCTTTACTCAGTTGAAAACTTCTTTAAGAGGATCGTCCGAAGCTGGGATTTAGTGTTTGAGTGACAGATGGCGCTGTTCGTTATTAACAGGTAACAAGAAGTTGCTGTTCTCAAAAGTAGACTAATTATTAAGTGGCATCGAGTTTATCGATTTTTCGTTAAGATTATCTAAAGTGGCCTGTTTGTAGAAATATACTTTGTGTTATGCTCACTCTTTTTTTTTTTCGAGTGTGTGTATTTTTTAGCTTCTAGTTATTTCACGTAGAATTTTTGCATTATCTGCCTATTCAGTAATAGAAGTTGTTTTTGCCTTTCAAAAAGGTTTTAAAAATCATTGTGTTGCGGCTTCTCAAGTAGACCCTATTGCTCTGCACTTAAATTCCTATACCTTGAGCACCTTTAAGGTAGGTCAGGGTTGTGGGGTTGATTCAGTGTAAATAAAGCAAAGGAATGAGGAGACTATATATATATATATATATATATATATATATATATATATATATATATATATATATATATATATAAAGTGGGACAGGTAACAACCTATTTGTTGTCCCCCAGGCCACAACAGCGCAGCGTTAGATTCGCGGATATTGGAAAGGACAATACAGTAAATCACACTCTGATCTGAGAAGGCTGGTGCAGAAACCCAGTGGTGCTAGGAGGAGCTCCTCTGAGGTATCTACAGATCTTTGAGCCCCTGCAAGACAAGCCATACATATTTGTCTTACCCAGAAGGGTTTCCTGGTCATGGTTTAAAAGGTGTATTCCTTAAGGAGGGAGCCACTGCAAAGTTGCTGGACAGGCCAAAGAGGCTAGAGGGTTTATGTTTGAGGGGTAAATAGGAATTTCAGAAGGCGTAGGTTGTTTTTTTTTTTTTTTTTTTCCCCCCACATCGGGCACTCCTTGACAATCCCATACGCATTCTTAAAAGATTGATTAGGAGATCCATTGTTGGGTAATCCTCAGACATATAAAAATGGAATCTGATGAGCTTCAAACCTACATAATGATTTTGCTAATGAAGTTTTTTTTTTTTTTTAAATTCTTCTTTTGTATAAAGATATTTAGGCGATGACGAAAATCTCCAGGAAGAGTCTGGAAAAGATCATGCAAATGCTTTGCTGGAGAGGCTACAAGAGAAAGCAAAAGCCAGAGAGAAGCAAATGAATAATGCCAGCACAAAAGCAGCACTTTGTGACGATGAGGAGCCTGGCATTAAGAAGAGGAAAAAGAAGCCGAAGCCCAAATTTGGGGAAGAGGAAAGCAACGAAGTCAAAGATCTGAAATATGTGACTATAAAAAAAAGAAAACAAATGTCCCAAGTTAATATTGTTGAGCTAGACTCCAAAAGAGAAGAAGAAGATGAGGATGAACATAAAGAAATTATTAAGAAGAAAGGAAAACGGAAAGAAAAAACAACCAGCAGATTTGAATTCCAGAAATCGGCAGGTGTGTTTACTTTTTAAAGTTCAGAAAAAAATGTCATTAAGTTTAAATTCTAAAAAGTGATTTAAACAGTATGTAGTGTAGTGATTGATGTTGCATCTTAAATCTCAATACTGTGATGCTGATCTTGGCCTTATTGTGTAGTTCTGAGCAAATCACTTAGTCTCCCAACCGTATACTTATAAAAGCTGAAATAATAAAATAAAGTCACAGCTGTAAAATGGGAAAAGTTGCACAGTTACTACAAAATATTGGTATGGCATTTTATTTTTTGCCTGTTTTGTGCATAAAAAAAAAACCTGAACATCTTTATACCATATTTCTTTTTATATTAAACTCATAATTCTGTAGTAACATATTTGAAATGAAAATAAACTTGTCGCATTCACTATTGATTTTTAGAAATTTCCAGCAGTGAACTTGATAATGGTGTACAAACAATAGCAGAAGAAAAACGTCTGTCAAAGAAAAAGAGACAAAGTCCGCTGAGGCCTTCGACTCGGCACAGTGATGATAGCAGTGTTACTGATTCAGAGATGGAAACGGACGTAGAGATGAACATCGGGGAGCCAGAGCAAAAGGGTTTGAATGAAGAGAGTGTGCAAACAGAGGTTCCAGCCTCTGTCACTATTCTGGGGGACTTCAAGAAGAATACGATTCAGCAGAAGGTAGGTATCAACAACATTAACATTTCAAACCCACTAGGATTCATTATTTTAGATCCTGACAGTGCGGGAGAGAACTCAACCCTGTCCTACTCCTACATACACACACACACACACTAACACTCAAACTCTCACAAAACCAATTTAATATTACTGTTTATCTAACACAAATGTCTTTGGAATGTGGCTGGTAAGCCAAAATAGACACAGCTGTCATTTCTTTTTATTTTCACCAGCAGCAAGTGTTACTTCATTATTTTTAGAAAAGTTTACACTGCTGTTTAGATTTTTTAGTAGATTAAACTAAATTGGCACAAAAAACATTTGTGACAATCTTTAGTTGTGGTTTGCACCCCTCTCTTTAAGGAGAACTTCATTGTTTTTTGTTGAAGTTCTCATTCAATGCTGTTGTCCGCACAGTGTGTAACCCAGTAGGACAAGCAGAACTCAAACTTGGCGACTTGATATCACGAAACACCTACTTACAGGAATGCATTGCCGTTTGTAAATTCCTTTGCATAGGCCAGGGGTGGCGAACTCCAGATCTTGAATGCCGCAGTGGCTGCAGGCTTTCATTCTTGCAATCTTCTTAATTAATGACCAGTTTTTGCTGCTGATTACTTCTCTTAATTCACTTGACTCAGGCCTCATAGTTGTTTCTTTTTCTTTAATTAGTAGTCAAACAATAATGAGACACAAAACAAGCCACCACATGACCAGCAGCTCCCCTGTGCCCATCACACAATATCTGAAATTAAAGAAAGGTGATGGTCTCAGTAATGTTGTTCTCTCAGGTCACCAAAACATTTTTACGGTGCTCTTAGAAAGAACAGAAAAACAGCAGTTTTCAAAATGCATACTGTGGCAGAATGAGAGCAGCAACAGGCCATGGAATTAAATAACGGGTTTAATTAACAGCAAGAATTGGCTTTTCATTAAGGAAGTGGTTGGAGTTGGAAGCCCCAGTTTAGCTGATCATCTGTTGGGTCCTTTCACATCTCATTTCTGCTTGGTTGTCATTTAATGAAGAAAGGAATCAATTGAGAGGACTGGACTCTTCCAACAGGGCTATTAAAGTGAAAACTGATCACTGATTAGGAAAAGGGAAAGAATGAAAACCTGTAGCCACTGCAGCACTCCAGGCCTGGAGTTCGCCGCCCTTGGCATAGACTAATGGGTGATGGAATTGGCACATAATATTACTGACACATATCTCCCTTCTGATCAAGACATATATAATACCAGTAATGGCGCACTGTACGATAACGTGCAGTGAATCCACTTGACTTGACCATTCCTAGTTTTCATCCTCTTTCTCTGTACGTTTAGCATTTGTTTGCTCAGAGGTTGATGCGCTTGCTTCTTCCTGAGCAGCTCTTCTTTGCTCCACCCTAGCGGCCCACTTCTTCTCTTATGTCGTCGGCATCTTTTTGCATTAAAACTGATTAAGTCAGGGTTTGTGTTTTAATTACTTAAGTACGTTTTCCTTAATTTTTCACTTAAGCTGGCACTTAAGTCTTCAATCTGCCTCAAGAATGATTTAAGATATGAAGAGGTAGGGGAAGGTGGTAGGGATGAGAACAGCACTCTTGCGCATGCGCTGCACTACCGAGAGTTGATTCTACAATAAAATAAAAATAAACCGAGGAATAACCTTGGAGGTCATTTATCACCCCAAAAGAGGATAGTAGACGTCACGTAGTATATGTGTACCAAATTTCAGGTCAATATGTGAAACGGTGATTTAAAATCCTGGACAGCCACGGTAGCGTATTTACATAAGGAGATCTACTGCCTAAGAACAGCCAGCCACATTATTATTATTATTAATATTGTTACTACTAGTTTTTGGCCATTCTGCACAAACATTTCTTCTTTTTCTTCACTGACAATTGGTACAGGATCAGTAGCACTTATACCACCATATATAACGACAATATTTATGCACAAGACTATCCTGTAGACACTGATATCTGCTTGAACTTACCTGCTAGTTTTTCTGTGTGATGCATACTCTTAGTATTGCACCGCTCTCTGTAGTCCTTGAGAAACATTGTACTGTGGAGACATGACACTGAACTTAACTGGTAATCCTAAATGTTTTATGGGCATAGGGGTTTAGTGAGTGCCGCTGTGACTTTTGTGTGGAGCAGCACAGTGAGTTTCAGGTGAGCTTTTAGACACAGCACTAAAACAAACTTTCAGTATGAAATTCAGGAAGATTGGTTTGACGTCCGTCAGTCAGTCATTTTCCTATATCCTAACGCATGGTCAGGGGGTCTGCTGGAGCCAGTCCCAGCCAACTCGGGGCACAAGGCAGGAACAGATCTTAGGCAGAGCGCCAGCCCACCACAGGGCACATATACATGCACACACAATGTAGGATCACCAGTACACCTAACCTGCATGTCTTTGGACTGTGGGAGGAAAACCACGCAGGCACGGATAGAACATGCAAACTCCACGCAGGGAGGACCTGGGGAGTGAACCGGGGTCTCCTTGATTTGACGTACATTTTAAAATAAAATACTGTAACAGGAAGAATTATTGAATCCCTTAGCCTTCCTAAAATAAGAAAATGGGTTGCATGCTAATATTATTTAGGCAAATGTTTCTCAAAGCGTTAAATAGGATATTTATCTCTTTGTTACTACTTTTAAAAAGCTATTTTGACTTTGATTATTAAAAGGTTCAACGAGTGCTACCTCATTGGCTAGCTCAGCCCAGCCTGGTTGAAAAGGACATCAAAAGCAACCTTATTCCCATTGAAGAGGTTCCTGGAATATGTCCAAAGCTGCTGAGGAAGCTGCAGCATCATGGCGTGAAGCACTTTTTTCCAGGTGACAATCTCCCTTTTTTTAAATAGCTCCTCTTTACAGTGTATAAATTCCAGTGGCATCCTACACTCCTGGATCACTTGAAATTTCACTGAATAAAATATGTTTGAAGATAATAAGGGGTATCTGTTTTTCACACTAGAGGTTAAATATTTTCCTTCTAAAAGTTAAATAATTGTTGGGTGGAATTTGCAGGAGCAAGTCCTCCAATCTCTAGAACCTAGCTTACACTACTCCTCTTTTATTGTTGTATTATATATGCAAATATTATATATTTGTTATATATTTGGATGTGTGAGATGAAGTGTATGTCACATGAATTTTTATTTCATTTCTTTATTTTGCTTGCAGTTCAGAAGGAGGTGATTCCAGCTATTTTGGATGGGGCAAGTAATGGTCTGTTGATTGGAAAAGGTGGCTACAGACCTAATGATATCTGTGTATCGGCTCCAACTGGAAGTGGCAAGACTCTGGCATTTGTTATCCCTGTTGTTCAGGTAGATTCTCACCCATGTTAATGTTAAGTAAAGTGTCTTAGAAAACTACACTTTTGATAGATAGATAGATAGATATTTTATTAATCCCAAGGGGAAATTCACATACTCCGGCAGCAGCATACTGATAATAAACAATATTAAATTAAAGAGTGATAACAATGCAGGTATAATGGACAATAACTTTGTATAATGTTAACATTTACCACGGGTGGAATTAAAGAGTCGCATAGTGTGGGGTCTCCTCAGTCTGTCAGTGGAGCAGGATGGTTACAGCAGTCTGTCACTGAAGCTGCTCCTCTGTCTGGAGATGATCCTGTTTAGTGGATGCAGTGGATTCTCCATGATTGACAGGAGTCTGCTCGGCGCCCGTCGCTCTGCCACGGATGTCAAACTGTCCAGCTCCATGCCTACAGTAGAGCCAGCCTTCCTCACCAGTTTGTCCAGGCGTGAGGCGTCCCTCTTCTTTATGCTGCCTCCCCAGCACACCACCGCGTAGAAGAGGGCACTCGCCACAACTGTCTGATAGAACATCTGCAGCATCTTATTACAGATGTTGAAGGATGCCAGCCTTCTAAGGAAGTATAGTCGGCTCTGTCCTCTCTTGCACAGATCATCAGTATTGGCAGTCCAGTCCAATTTGTCATCCAGCTGCACTCCCAGGTATTTATAGATCTGTACTCTCTGCACACAGTCACCTCTGATGATCACGGGGTCCATGAGGGGCCTGGGTCTCCTAAAATCCACCACCATCACCTTGGTTTAGCTGGTGTTATGGTGTAATTGGTTTGAGTCGCACCTTTTAACAAAGTCCTTGATTAGGTTCCTATACTCCTCCTGATGCAGCCCACAATAACAGTGTCGTCAGTGAACTTTTGCACATGGCAGGACTCCGAGTTGTATTGGAAGTCCGATGTATAGAGGCTGAACAGGACCGGAGAAAGTACAGTCCCCTGCGGCGCTCCTGTGTTGCTGACCATAATGTCTTTTGGTAACATTGTTGTTCTTGTATATTTGACAGTTTGAAGTTTATTCAGCCTATGAGTCATCAATGATTGCTAACACAAAATGAATTAAATTCTAGGGTGTTGTACCGTGTTAGCCATTATGGATGTGGTGAGAAGTTAAGCAAAATGACACCTTTTATTGGCTAACTAACAAGATTACAATATGCAAGCTGTCGAGGCAACTCGGGCCCCTTCTTCAGGCGAGATATGATGAATTAAGTAAATAGTGTTAAATCTGCATTGCAGCTTTTCATTTAAATATTACTAAGAGAAACATAAGGATACTGAGTGAGACCATAGGTACAAACTATTTTTTGTTATTTTGTTTTTTGTGTGCAGGTGCTGATGCAGCGGGTGGTTTGTAATATACGTTGTTTAGCAGTTTTACCCACCAAAGAGTTGGCACAGCAGGTAAACTTCAGACTTCATTTCAAAAAGTAAAGTGCAAAGTATAAATCTGTTTCTACAGTGTCCTAATCTTTGACAGAAAAGTATGAGAGTGTTTCAGAGTCCAACCAACACAAAAACTCTTAAAGGTGGTTAGTTAAAGAGAATCATGCCATAGAGAGCATGTCAAAAATTTACACTGGTCACTGCTTCAGGTTCTAAACGGCCATGTTGATCTGTTTGTGTTCTGAAGGTAGAAGAGTTTATTACTCGCTGATTTCATTCCAAGGCTCTGTCATGGTTCACATTGTACATTAGTTGTTATGAAACTAAGTAACACCACAATACCAAACACGTATAAGAAAATGAAAAGCTTAAATATGAATTCCTAAAGACTTCACATAATTTTTTATATTACGAGGTGTGGCAGAAAAGAAAAGGAGACTGGCAACACTGCAAGCGATCTGGCAACGCTGCGCTGTTGTCCTTGATAGAGCACGTGTATCAGTACCCTCCCATAGCTCAGTGCGAGTTTCAACTCCTTCCGTTAACCACGTGATTTTTGTGACTGCTATTAGCGAAGTTGTGTTTTTGGTTGTGCGTCACGAAAAATGGAACAGCGGAATTTGGAGCAACGTTGTGCCATTAAATGGCAAGTGTGACGTTTGAAAAGTTAAAACAGGCCTATGGGGAACATTCTTTATCCCGAGCTCAAGTTTTTCGCTGGCACAAATCATTTTTGGAAGGCAGAAAACACGTTGAAGATGAACCCCGTTCAGGGAGGACCAATGAAAACATCGAACATGTTAACACTCTTGTGAGATCAGACTGTCGTTTAACATTAAGAATGTTAAGTGAACAATTAAATTTGAACAGATTTACCGTTCATCAAATTTTGACTGAACATTTGCACATGCGAAAGGTCTGTGCCAAAATGGTGCCGAAAAACTGCCCTCTCCATAACAGAATTTTTGACCTCAAAAGGCATTCCTGTGGTTCCCCAGCCCCTTTATTCACCTGACCTCAGTCCGTGTGACTTTTTCCTAAACTGAAAAATGTCCTCAAAGGACATCATTTCGGGATTTTGAAAACATCCAAAAGAGTGTAACGGACATGCTGAAGACCATACCGGTTTAAGACTTCCAGCACTGCTACCAACAGTGGGATCAATGTCTCTATCGGTGTGTAGCTGCCCAAGGGAACTACTTTGAAGGGGATAACATTGATGTTTGAAAAAAAGAAAAACTTTGGTAAATAAATAATCAGTCTCATTACTTTTCTGCCACACCTCGTATATAATTGTCAAAATTTAAAGTTAAAGAAATTGTAAAAAATTCAGAGCATGCAGATTTAAGCTATACTCGAGAGATGAGGTTTTGAAAACTTTAGTCGCTTTATATTTAAGAAGCTTGTCCCATGAACAATTCTCTTTCAGGTCTCTACTGTTCCAATACACAGAAACAAATAGTGAAAAAACATTTTTTTTGTTTTATAAATATATTTTTTGAAAAACAAATCTCCATGGCGGAATGGTGGTGCAGTGGTAGCGCTGCTGCCTCACAGTAAGGAGACCTGGGTTTGCTTCGCGGGTCCTCCCTGCGTGGAGTTTGCATGTTCCCCCAGTATCTGCGTGGGTTTCCTCCCACAGTCCAAAGACATGCAGGTTATGTGCATTGGCGATCCTGAATTGTCCCTGGTGTGTGTGTGTGTGTGTGCGCCCTGCCTGGTATTTGTTCCTGCCTTGCGCTCTGTGCTGGCTGGGATTGGCTCCATCAGACCCAAGTGACCCTGTGTAAGGATATAGTGGGTGACATATGACTGACTGACAGACAAATCTCCATGGTAGTTAAGTCCAGTTTTTACCAACTGAGGCAAGTTTCTAAACTCAAATTCTTTCAATCACAGAAGGACTTGGAAACAGTCATTCATGCCTTGATTATTGTAATTCCTTATATGTGGGTCTGCCAAAATCCACTCTGTCGCGCCTTCAGCTGGTTCAGAATGCGGCAGCAAGATTTTTGATTGGGTCGAGAAAAAGGGATCACATTTCCCCCATTTTAGCCTTTCTCTCCACTGGCTACCAGTGAGGTGTCACATTGATTTTAAAATCTTGTTGTTTGTTAGTAAAGCCTTGCATGGTGTCGCTCCAAAATATATCTGTGAACTCCTTCACCCCTATGTGCCACCAAGAGCACTGAGATCATCTGGATGACTGCTCCTTGTAGTGCCGAGATCTCAGCTGAAGTCGAGGGAAGACGGAGCTTTTTCAGCTGTTGCTCCACGGCGTTGGAATGACTTGCCTGTGCACATCAGGTCTTCATCCTCGATCGAGGTTTTTAAAAGTCGGCTTAAGACCTCCTTGTTTTTTTCTGTCTTTCATTGTGTATGATGGGATTGTGGTGGATGTTACAATTGGTTGTTTTATTAATCTGCTTTTGCATGATTGTATTGTGTTTATTTTAATGCTTTTTTGTACAGCACTTTGTGCAACCTCTGTTGTTTTAAATTGGTGCTTTTATAAATAAATAATCAAATCTAATATCCAGGGCACCAGGTTGGCTGTTGACTGGCCTAAAATAAGTGCATTAATCTCAAAGTGTCATGTTCTAATGTCATCTAATGTTTATAATGCAGTATTATATCAAACCACTTCAGTTGAATAATAATAATAGTAATAATAACTTTCTTTATATAGCACCTTATCATTTACATGCAATTCATTTACATTCAATTTCCACAGATTAATCAACAAAACAAAGATATACCACAGTTACTTGGATTATTATCATTAAATAATACTATGATAATTCTAATAAATAAAAGTATATTAAATGCAAAATCACTACTAGGTATTGTTAAGCAAAATGTAACCACTAAAGTGCAAAAGAAACCTTCACTCTTATCAGGAAAAAGATTTTCTAATTAAAATATTTATACATTAAGGTTGACAATAGAACAACCAGATATAATTAACATAGATAAAAATAAATATATACAGTATGCCTAGGTTTTACCTAGGCATATGCACATGGCAACCCATTGAGTAGAAACAGTTTGATGATATTAAGGTTATTAAAAAGATACAAAGCAAATAGCGTTTTCAGTTGATTTAGGATGTAGATGAAGTGCTTGATTCCTGAGTGTGATTGTTTGACCAGCTGACACAGAGGAGAGGAAAACAAAAGTCTCCTGTGATGGGCCATAGGAGAAAAATGAAACCTCTGAAGGGCCACAGTCGGAAGATGGAAATGAGCAAATCAAATAGCATCGTGAAGTTCAGAATGACCTTGGCATCACTGGGCACAGTTGATACAGTTAGCACAGTCAATAATAAGGTTACCAAGTCCTCCTCATTTCCTTCAGTACCCCAGGTGACTGCAGAATAGAGCACTTTGAGAAGATGTGGGTGGCCACCGCACAGGATGGGAAGCAAAAAACATAAAGAATATCCATCCATCCATCCATTTTCCAACCCGCTGAATCGAACACTGGGTCACCGGGGGTCTGCTGGAGCCAATCCCAGGGCACGAACCAATCCTGGGCAGGGTGCCAACCCACCGCAGGACACACACAAACACCAAGCACACACTAGGGCCAATTTAGAATCGCCAATCCACCTAACCTGCATGTCTTTGGACTGTGGGAGGAAACCCACATAGACACGGGGAGAACATGCAAACTCCACGCAGGGAGGACCCGGGAAGCGAACCCGGGTCTCCTAACTGCGAGGCAGCAGCGCTACCACTGCGCCAAAAATTCTTTTTGATGATCTGTACAGTTGTATATGTTTTTTCCATTATGAGTGTCTTTGCTCAATCCTAAACATTACAAACTGCTGTTTTTGTAGGTATACAAAGTTTTCAATACTTACATCGAAGGCACTAACTTAAAAGCTGTCATGGTTGCCGGGCAGAAACCTTTTGAGATGGAGCAAGCTTCTCTAGTCCAAAACAAGTAAGGCATATTTATGAAAAAAAAAAGAATACTTATTGAAATATTTCAGTACTTATTTGAAAAGTAAACTTCTGTCTTCTCACCCTGGTGGAAATGGAGACTCATTGGAATACATGTGGCCTGGTAATATTTGTAATTTTATTACAGGCTTGACGTGTTCAAGGATTATGTGACCATATTAGACTTTAAAGACTAACAGTGGGTGGTATGAGTGGTTTTACTCTGTTGGTACTTGGGGATTTTTGACAACAAACATTTTTACAAATGAGCAGAAGCCATTCAGACCATCGAGCTAATTTGAAACTCAATTGATTACTAAAAGAGAATAAAACCCACCAACTACTGTTTGTGCGAAATACCTGAGGAAATCTTGAGCGGGGTTTGCAAAAGGCCCATAACACTGTCTTTTTTTTTTTGAGCATTTTGAGTCTCAGACTTAATATTTATACTTTTAATTCAATTATTTTCCTCTAAGGGCAAATAAAGTGTCTGGTTTTTATGATCTATTTTATTAATTCCTGCGTAATCAATCAATCAATCAGAATATCAGCAAGTACAGGGCAGATATGGTGCACTCCTGTGACTGCCAGTCATGTAGTTTCACATTCCCAGTGATTCAGTCAGACTGCCCTGCGACTCACCCCAGCTAAATCAAGAGTTTTTGCTTTTGTCTTAATTTGTAGTGACAGACTTAAGTGTGTCAGAGTTGAAGTCTTCTGTTTGTCATACTGCAGCAAAATAAAAAAAGGATAACAATATGACCCAGGTTACAGCTAAACTGGCTATACCTCAAGGGCCTTGAAAAAACACATATGCACCACATGAATTGTCCAGCAGCATGGGTATTCAGATTTTGACTTCAGTATCAATACCATTTTTTCGGACCTCAGTCATCATCTTCTTGTTTCGGCTGCTCCCATTAGGAGTTGCCACAGCAGATCATCTTCCATATCTTTCTGTCTTCTGCATCTTGCTCTGTTACACCCACCACTTGCATATCCTCCCTCACCACATCCATAAACCTCTTAGGTTTTCCTCTTGCCTGGCAGCTCTCACTACCAGTACCAACACAGTTCCAAAACAAGTAATGGATAATTGTACAAATCCCTGTCTTACTCTGTCGTGCATCGTGCTTTACTACTTGATAGTTGTGAAGCCGCGGTCATGTTGAAGAAATTGGAGATCCTCATGAAGCAATATGGGGGTTTCAATGTGAAGTCCAGATTATGTATCAGCGATAGTAGAGTCCCCCATGAAGTCCCGATCTCATTAAAGCTTATAGTTGCTTTCCTGAAGTCTACAAAACTGATGTTGTTCAACATCTGCAATAGAGAGTGTCGAGGGAAGTGGGGGGATTGAAAGGAAGGCAGACATTTACTTGTAGTACCGAAAATCCCTAAAAGCTGGTATTGTACCATTTTGCAATTTGGGGTTTTTGGTACTTTTCCAGTGCTGGTGTACCATGCATCAAGTGGTGAGCTTCTGATAGTTTTATTTTAATTTAAAACGGTGCTGCAAAATTGTCACGGATTACTGTCATTTATCAATCCCTAGTCATGTAACCGGACATCCTCAAGGTGTCACAATTTGCAGCTGAAGTTCTCAAGTCTGACACACCACCCATGACCAGTCATGTAAAGTGCAGTCATGCCTTAGTTTGCATAAGTTGTTTTCAAAGCCTAGGGAAACAGGTATACAGAACAGTGAAATCTCAATTCATTATAATATTTATATTAGTATTATTTTTAGTAGTGCTCTTATTACTAGTTTTAAGATATTTTCAAAGATCAAATTATAATTTTTGTGTTTGTTCATTTAGAATCTTTGGCTGTCAAAGTCTTGCTGATATTGTAGTAGCAACACCAGGAAGACTGGTTGATCATATTTGTAAAACAGCAGGATTCAACCTACAGCATCTTCGCTACCTGGTAAGAAAACAATAAGTGAAACAGTAAAATCCCAAAGTTCACAGCTTTGTATTTGTGACTTTGGTAAGATTCAATAATCAGAAACTGTCTGGTAATATGAAATGCCACCTTTTTAAGAAATCTCACTTCTTGGTCATGTGAACTTTGCAATGTAGATTCAAGCCGCATCTACTGCAAGAAACAGGAGGGGGTTGCCTTTGTGGCAAGTCTTATACCCAGAATGGTGCCAGGTATATAAGCATAGTGCATTGATTAAGTTAAACCAACTAGAAAAGACTTAACAAAATAAATAAATAAATGTATTGCCCTTCTTGGCCTACCTGCATAGTTGTACCTCTCAACTCTGGTCTCACTATCTCTTTCAGAAATAACATGTATGAGTGATTGAAAGGAGCAGTCCTCTCTGGAAACTCTATAGTCTTCTGCCCAGAGCTTGTCTTTTATACCCTGCACTTATGTTCTCCTTCATTCTTTAATAGGACCAGATACTCCTAGGAGCACATAAGTTGCCTGTCTTCTATAATATGTTGCAGTAGTCTAAATATGAGCCAAGTAATGCCACTTTTCAGGTAGCTGTGGGCAATGTATTCATGATTTATTTCATGAGTGTTTTTTTTTTGTTTGCCCACCAAATAATCACTGTTTTTTTGTTTACTCCACTCCTGCTTGCATTTCATCTGACAATTTGTGCCCACTCTTAATGCCTAATCGTTGCTGGTTCATATTCATACTCGATCACTATACAAAGACATGGCCACAGGCTTCCCCCTAGGTTATAGCCAATGGGGAGAACATGCCAGCTGCAAACTGACAATAACCAGAGATGAGGCACAAATCTTTGCTCTATCCTAGTGCACAATAATCCTTTAACACTAGAATTACCAACGCCTACGAAAAAACTCGTAAATCTGTCCCACCTTAAATCCCTTCGCACCTCTCCGTTAACGTCTTTTGTTTAGTAAATGTACCAATCAAGACAAACAGCAAGCAGCCTGCTATCACATCCCCACCACCACTGCACAGTTTTCTACGCTCAAGTCTGTTTACCTGCGGGTCAGTTGCTTAGTTGTATTAAGTGAGAAGTCAAGCAGAACGACTCCTTTTATAAATACTATATCGTTATTTGCTGTTTTCACATAAAGACGTCCTATAACAGAGGTGAACTCGGATAATGACGAGGGTTCTACATCGGAGAAAGAATGCATATTGCACTTTTGCTGTCGCTGTACTTTGTATATGTACACGGGAAGCTCTGCAGTGTACTTGTGACTTTATGCTGTAGGAAGTTATGTAAATAAATCAAGGTAAATAACATTCTATCTGGCTCTTATATACAAAGTACAGCGACTGCAGTTATATTCTTGAATAGAAGTGCACTTGTTCTGTTATCTGTACCTTTTGTGAAAGTGTTTTTTTGATATTTGGACTTCAGGCTTCACACAATATACACTTCATGTCTACATTTTGTCAAATATTACTAAAACATTACAAACATTTCTTTTTTAATAATGTTTTTATATAGATTGTTGTAGGCACGGAACACATATGAAATGCATGTGTTCCAAATAACGATATAGTATTTATAAAGGGTGTGATTTTTACTTGACTTCTCACTCTATAAAACTCTAAGGAACTGACACTCAGGTAAACAGACTTGAGCTGAGAAAACTGTGTGGCGGTGGGGGGTTCTGATAGCAGGCTGCTTGCTGCTTGTCTTGATCGACACATTTACAAGACAAAAGACGCTGACGGAGAGGTGCGAAGGGATTTAAGGTGGGGACGGATTTATGAGTTTTTTAGTAGGCTTTGGTAATTCTAGTGTTTAAATAAAATACAAAACAGTTTAGTGTATTTGGCCCAAGAGAGATGGTAACTTTAAGCGTCAGGGAGGTATATATGTATTATCAGACCCAGTGAAAAACCTGAGCCATATTCCATCAAAATCATGACAATGGCTTGCATCAGAATATGTTGTAGAATGCCACTAATTTGTGGTTAAAATTGGTCAGGGTCAGTCAGAGTGACTTTGTGTTTTCCTAATAAAAAAACAAGAGAGGTTTGTTATATCTGTACTCCATGTATAGTGGAATTTTGTTTCCCTTTTTTGTATTTACATTTACATGTTATTACTGTTGGGATACCTAAGAGATAGTTTTTATGTTGTTTCTTAATTATTTTTGAAATTTATGTACAGTATTTAAAATGTATGTGCAGTTTAATGCTTTTTATAGGGCAATGCTTTTAATAAAATAAAATAGTAATGAAAAAAGATTTTACATGTATAAACCTCAAGCTTATTTGTATTGACATTTTAAAAAGCACTAAAGAATATACAACAGCATGCTTTGTGATTATTTTTCAATGGCTGACTATAATTCAAGGTATAAATAAATAATTGGCAGGTTTGTGACAATTATAATTTCAGAATGATGTTGATCTTCCAAGAGTGTTAGTTTACCTTCAGCCTTTGTAAGAATTAGTGCTCTAAAAGACTGAAATGCATGGACTAAGCTGCAGATAAAATCACTGTGCCTCCTCAGATAATTGATGAAGCTGACCGTATGATCGACAGTATGCATCAAGACTGGTTGAGACAGGTAATGAAGGCTGTTTACCAAGAAGATTCAAATGTCCAGCCTGGCTCCTTGTTCAGAAGGATAGATCCTGGTCCAGTCACCGCAGCTAGGTGAGTCAGTACAATTTAGCATACATAACAATGTCTATTTTATTTTTTCTTGAACTTTCGTGACTGTATTGTTATTTCCAATCAATAAACAAACTTTGCCATTTAGATTTCTTTAAGTGCAGCCTGAAGATAAAGTACCACTATCACTCACATTTACTGCTAACTTTTAAAGCCTTTTACTCACAACTGACTTAGTTGAAGAACTCCGAGTAAGTAATCAAGTAAAATGGTGAATAATGCCCATCCTTCCAAAAGGAGAGAAAAAAAAATTCACATTTAATTCAGTATTTATTAATGTTTTGTGCAGTAAATGGGAACAAGTTTTACAACAGTTTGTCTTTGTTTTGTTATTTGACAGTTATTGAAATAAAATACATTTGTTTCTGTCACATGGTACACAGTTAATTTAGGGAAAAAAGCTGTTATGATAATGCAATACAGAATCATTCCACCTTTGTTACTGCTGGAGAAACCACAACATGACTCAGAACTGCGTGTTGCTGTTCATGCTGTCTCCTTAGGATTTTTTTCAATGATTCGGAGGGGCTGGAAAAAATTCATCTGGCGGTCTATGTCATGTTTTTTTGGTTGTGTTGAAAATTACTTAAATTTCTGCTTTCACAGTTTTTCCCAGCTGCAGATGCCTCTTCAGAAGCTTCTGTTTTCTGCTACTCTAAGCCATAATCCAGAGAAACTGCAGAAACTGGGGCTTTATCTGCCTCGTCTGTTTACCTCAAACTACAGCAGAAAGGAAAATTCAGAGCCGAACGCCAGCACCAAGGAAAGTGATGCTGTAAAGTCTGAAGAAAAAATTAACTTCCCCAAGGGTCTTACGGTAAGTGTGATATTTTTGTTTATTTATTTTTTATTTGTTTAAGGAAAAGGGGAACTGCTGGAATTGAATGTCAGCTTACAACTTGGATAATACCTACAATCCCAAGGGATCCTTTTAATTCTAGTGAAAGATGATAATTGGTTTATGTTTTTGAAACGTTTTTCATTTTGGTAAGTTCTAACAGTTTGCATCAAAGAAGATTCATCTTATTCCCTGCAGGTTTATATAGTTCTGTATTCTGAACAACTGCACAGCTATTTTTGTAATTTTAGACTTTATTATCAAGGTTATTCTGTAAGAAAATAATAGATATTTTTGTGGCAAGGGTGCTAAAATGGAAAATGTCTTGTCAGAAAATCAACCTGCCCCCATTCACACCACCAACGCCCAGCAAACCCACCCCAGAAAAGGGGTGACGTGAAGGTGTTTCCTGTCTGGTTCAGAGAATACAGGAAACAGTGTTTTAGAACTTTGAATTCAAATGAACACTGCAGCTGTACATCACAAGAGCTTTTCTTGCTTTCTTCATGTATAAGGGTTTGCCTTCTTGGAAAGGAATTATAGATTCATGACATTCCCACAGTGTAGTAGGAATTTAAGCATAAAAGTATGTAGTGAAGTCCAGTGCCTTAACCACTAAAAGCACACTGCCAACTTGATTTGAGTGAACATTTTGAGAAGCACTTCTGCCTCTTCATGGATCAGAAAATCCTAAGTGACTTTTATTAAGCGGGCTATGTGGCTTTAGGTAAGCTTTTCCTCCATGCCCCATACCCCCCATTTTAAAACATCAGTGTGGGAAAGATGATTTTTTTTAAACTTAATTCATCTTCATGTGGCAAATACATATATACTATACAGGGGTGTTGAACTCCAGGTCTGGAGTGCCGCAGTGGCTACAGGTTTTCATTCTAACCCTTTTCCTAATCAGTGACCAGTTTTCACCACTAATTAACTTTTTCCCGCCATCACTTTAATAGCCCTGTTGGAAGAGTCCAGCCCTCTGAATTGATTCCTTTCTTCATTAAATGACAGTCAAGCAGAAATGAGATGTGAAACGACCCAACAGATGACCAGCTAAACTGGGGCTTCCAACTCCAACCAATTTCACTCCAACCACTTTCTTAATGAAAAGCCAGTTCTTGCTGTTAATTAAACCCGTTATTTAATTTCATGGCCTGTTGCTGCTCTCATTCTGCCACAGTATGCATTTTGAAAACTGCTGTTTTTCTGTTCTTTATAAGAGCACCGTAAAAATGTTTTGGTGACCTGTGAGATCAACCTTACCGAGACCATCACCTTTCTTTAATTTTAGATATTGTGTGATGGGCACAGGGTAGCTGGTCATGTGGTGGCAAGTTTTGTGTCTCATTATTGTTTGACTACTAATTAAAGAAAAAGAAACAACTATGAGGCCTGAGTCAAGTTAATTAAAAGAAGTAATCAGCAGCAAAAACTGGTCACTAATTAAGAAGATGGCAAGAATGAAAAGCTGCAGCCACTGCGGCACTCAAGATCTTGAGTTCGCCACCCCTGTATATACCATGATGATGAAGAAATAACATCAACTTGGAAAATGTCAAACTCTTTCCTTTAACTTGTCTTTGTGAAAGTGTATCCAAAGAAAGACCAATGCAGACAAAGGAAGATTGTGGAAATTGAAAACAGTAGGGTAGGTCCATGTGTCTGTCTCATTTAACTGCTGCATCAACATGCCACCCTGAAATGTGTTTTATGCAGAACTTGATAATCTAATTGAGATTTTTATTTAAACAGCAACAATTTAGCTTTTTGTAGTGCAAATTGGATGGAGTCTGGATGTTAACAGCTGAAAGGAGAAGGATGAACAGAAAAAAAGTGAAAACTGAATTTGTGATGTAACAGTACTAACCACTATGCTTAAGACTTTATATTTGAAGTAGCTGTGTAAGCCCGTGCTGTAAAAAGCCCGGGGTCCTAGAAACTATTGAAATTATCAGAAAAAAAATACTGAAATGTAGAGATGTCAGGTAATTGAAAGAAACTACTCTGGGCGTCTCTCTCCTGGGAGGATTCATTTTGCCGACGTGCTCGCATCGCTTGTGTATTAGTGGCGGGAGGAAAAGTAAAAGGGATACCGTTTTGCCGATATTAGCGGCTAAGCGACTTTGTCTTTCTTCGGAGGTTTTGTTTTGCTGACGTGCTCATCTCGCTTGTGTTATTAGCGGATAAGCGAGTTTTCTGTTTCCTCGGAGGTGGAGCTCCTACCCTGAGTCCACCTCTCACTTCTGGGTCGGACAGACAGACAGACAGACTTCCACGCGTAGATGTTTATATATAAGATATTTTAATAAATATTTACTATTTATTGATATACAGATCATTCTTCTGCTTCTTTATAATTGGCTGTTGTATTGCCAGTTTTGTAGGGTCATTATCACCACATACTTCATACTTGAGCACCTACTGTTTGAATTTGGTGGGGTTAAGTGACTGAGAGGAGCTCTGTGGGACAGGCTGGTTGTCTGTACATTTCTTTACCCTTATAAGAAATTAGCAGCATGTGTTTTTAAAACCACTTATTACACTGCTGTGCTCTTTTTAAACAGAATATTTAAGTTGGCAGTTAATGAATTGGTGCTAAACTTAGCATGACTGCAGTTGTGAGCTGTGTGTATACACTACGTAAAATGAAGCAGTGATATTTATTACAAGATGATTTCTAGCTGTGAGGCATTTTTATTATGTGTAAAATTGTATGCTAAACATGAATCACTGCTGCATTTTAATAATAAGTTTCAAAAATCCAGCTTTCCAATTTCTAATAATAACAAAGCTTGTGACTGAATTGTTGTGCTGGTTTAATACTGCATGTGTGAATGGTTAATGTTTAATATTCGAAGATGCAGTTGTGCTTGTGCACGGTCTGCTTATTTTACTCCCTGCCATATCACAAATGGCAGCCGTGCAATCAATCAATCAATCAATCAATCAATCAATCAACATTTATTTATATAGCACATATTCATACAAAAAATGTAGCTCAAAGTGCTTTACAAAATGAAGAATAGAAAAATAGAAGACACAATAAAAAATAAACATAAGTCAACATTAATTAACATAGAATAAGAGTAAGGTCCGATGGCCAGGGTGGACAGAAAAAACAAAAAAAAACTCCAAAGGCTGGAGAAAAAAATAAAAAAATTTATGAGATGAGCTATGGAATGGATTTCACCCGGATGCCTAGTGATTAGGAAAATAGATGCCCTTTTGACAGCTTGTTACTTTAATCATAGCATTAACATAAATACTGATCCACATCTCCCATGCAATCTCTGCAGATCAGTAGGACACTTTGAAATCTGAAAGTGAATTCCAAACCAAGCAATTTTCTGATCTCTGAAATCTAGATCGGATATAAAAACCACAGCTGCCGCACCCCTTGTTTTTATCCAGTGCTATCCTAATCAAATGTTCAGCTGCATATTTGTATATTCTTGTAATGCTTGAGAGATTATATTGCTACTCTGAACTTTGGATTTCAAATATGTCAGCAGGTGTTGGATTTTTCAGTTGAGAAGACATATTTGTCTGTCGTGCAACAGCTGTGTGATTTGTAACGCTATTTAACCATGAAATGTAACATTTAATTATAATTAATCTCTTTTTTGATGCATACTTTCACTCTGGTTAAAAACACTTAATATTATACAAAAATTTTATGAAATTTTACACCTTTGTTTTTCCCCAATTACATAATCTCGGTTATAGTTATAGTCTTCTGGTTGAATGAGGTTTATGGTAACATTTATTCAATAAAATGGAGTTGTGTTTGTTTTTTTTTTTTTAATTTTGTCTGTTTAATATCTTATTATAATTTAAGAATTTCTATCTGCCCTCAGACTTGATGTATGTCCTGTAATTGTATTTTCTAAGGCATGATGTTTAAACTGTGACTATGTTTTGACAACTCCCAGTATGAGAGATTAATACTGAAATGTAAATTTACTTTTCTCCGTTTTCTTCTTCTTCTTCTTCTCAGGAATACTATGTACCGTGCACCTTAAACAATAAGCCTTTGATTATCCTAGATTTCATGCTGAGGTTAAAATTCAATCCTGTCCTTTGCTTCACAAACTCCAGAGAAGCTTCTCACAGGTAAGGTGACAAATAAAAGTAAATATGTGGTGCAGATTTTGAAGATAGTACTAATGAAACGTCCTCTATCCATTAGAAATACTTATTTCTAAATATTGTACAGTTAGGCAGTACAATCAAGGAGTTACTCCGTCAGGTTTTATCACAATCATATCAGAAAACAAATCTTCATTTGTTTTTTATCTCTATAAAAAACAATTTTTTTTTATTTTATTTAAAAGGGGGTTCTGCCCCCCGCTCATTTCACTCGCCCACCCCCAGGATTGGTATCCGGATATACAATTTAAAGAGAGTGTTATTTTAATGGGAATTGTTACATATGCACTATTTTTACTTTTATTGCAAAACTTTTGTTAAAACAATATCTGTCTTTTATTACATATAACGCTGCTCTTGTTGAGAAGTATGGTTGGGGTGGGGGGGCTGAACGCACGCTAAGGAGCTGCGGTTGGATCATCTGCTCTCTTGCTGTTGGCGAGCTGTTCTGTTTGTCGCACTTTGCATTGATTGAGCCTGTACAGCAGCTGTTATTTTGCCACTTCATGTCTCTGCTGCATGCGTTGTGAAGGGGAGGGCGGACTGGCTGAACGCACGCTAAGGAGATACGCTTGATCATCTGCTGACTTGCTGCAACTGCCGAGCTGCATGTTCTGCTTATTGCTTGTCGTTGTTTTAAGAGTTGGGAGCACATGGTGTGTGTGTCAGCCAAAAGAATTCCAACAACTGTGAGATCAGTTTTCCGTAAACTTGTTTTAAATTGTTTGTAAGTAGGGAGTGACGTGCAAAAGTCACCATCTCACGGGTTTTGCTTCCTAAGGTTGTAATGTCTAGTCTTGCGTATCATCAAAGTGTCTCTCTGAGATGGTCAGGTCTCGATTGCTTCGCTCAACAACCCTGGGGGTGCGCTAATGCTCTGGCCACTTTGCGTCTCTCCCACTCGCGTTGTGATGGGGAGTTGAACGCACGCCAAGGAGATGCAGACGGATCAGCTGCTGGCTCTGTGCTGCTGCTGCCAAGGTGCGTGTTCTGCTTATCGCTCTATGCGTCGATCATTTAAAAGCCAGCAGCTTTTAGCAGCAGCTGTCCTTCTGTCTCACTGCCTTGTCTCGCGGGACGTCGGATTGTCTTCCGAGAAGATTACGTCTCGTCTACCTGGTCTCCCTGCCAAGATTTTTTTTTTTTATTGTAGAGAGATATAAATAATGATATTGTTCTTCAAACCTGCCCAAGGTTGCACTGGGGCAATAGCCTATCTTGGCAGTATCATGGCCAGCACTAACCCAGGATGGAATGCTAGTTCTTTGCAGAATTAACATCCTAACACTTTAATACCAGGCCAGATGAGTTAGAACTGAACCTGCCCTGCACATCCTGGGGATGTAAGAAAACTCCCTATGGGAGTGTGTGCAGACTCCATGCAAATAATACATATGATTGAAACCCAGGTCTCCAGAGCAGTGAAATGGTACTATTAGCGTTTATGCCTTTCATAATTTAATTAATCTTCTCATTACCTGTGCAACTTACAGCCAAGAGGGAAAGAGCCTTTCTTATAGCAAGGTACACTCCACATGCCACACTATTTTCTCTTACAGGGCCAACATAATGTCACCAATTAAATTGTCAGCCATTTGTTTGGAGTAAGGGGTACTGTAGTACCTGGAGAAAACCTTCAACTCTACTCAGGCAGTGGCTGGACTTGTATAACACTGTAAAGCCACAGTTTAATAATTTTTTTTTAATTGTATTTTTATGTGTGTCACGGTACACTAGTTGGCCATAAGTGCATTTTCTGTATTCTTCTCAAAGCACTGAACCTTTGTAACTTGTTTCTACTTGCACAGATTGTATTTGCTGGTACGTGAATTTGGAGGTGTCAAAGTGGCAGAGTTCTCATCAAGATTAAGCCCTGGTGAGAGGAAAAAAACACTCAAAATGTTTGAAAAAGGAAAAATACAACTGTAAGTATGTGCATATTATTTTTCTAATCGGAAAGTTGTGGGTTTTCCAACATGATGAGCTTCAGTGATAGACTCTTCAAAAAAAAAATAATCATTCAACAGAAGCTTAAACCCCATCCATTTCATCAGAGTAGACATATTTACATTCTCTTGTTTACTCATACCAATTCACTTTATAACCACCAATTAAAATAATTAAAACCTTGAATATTTGAAGTAAAAGTGGAATGACTAGTGAAAAGCCATACAAACATAACTGTAGGAGGAAACACTGCAAAAACATGACATGAGTTCACTCCATGCACGCACCCAATCTCCTTGTCACTGAATCAGTTTAGAATTTTTTGTCAACCTGACACTCCAGTTTATTAGTATTGTCCGAGGAAAACACACATGAACATGGTAGGAATGTACAGACTTTGTACAGAAAATGACTAGGCATGAGATTCGAAACCAAGATGCTGAACCTTCAAGCACCCCTGTGCTTCCCTGTGCATGTAACAGAGAAACCCATTTAATCAGACCATGTAGAATCTACTGAGAAAGTTAGGTAATGAACCGAGTATTGGTTTACAGTGTTAGGTTAAGTGCCTTGAGCACAGGAAAGGCTATATATAAATAAAATGTAGTATTATTATTATTATTATTAGGTGAGTGAAGAAGCCATCAAGGGTCTGTTTCAGGGTTCAGGAGTTGTTTGTTATCCTTGTTAATTAATTCTGTTTGTGAAGTGGATGTGATTTAAAACTTTCCCCTCTCCCTACTTGATTGTTCTTGTTTTAGTTAAGCAGTTGGGGTCTGTAGTAATTCTGTAATCATGTATCTGATCCAGCAGTTGAAAATGAGTAGAAATTAGAGAGGGTTGTTAGAAAATGTCAATTTGCTCTAACTGAAGCAGATGAACATGTGTTGCGCTTTTTTAGCCACATAGACTATTATGAAAAAATATATGCAGTACAGTAAAACCTTGGATTGCGAGTGTTTTGTTAGACAAGCTAAAATTTGGTAGGGGATCGGGGTAGGGGGTGGAATCCCAGAAGAGTTTAGAAACCTTACAGTACGTAAAGCATTTTTCTATTTTTGTGTCCAAGTGTACTGACTCTTCAGGCAATAGCATCTGTCATTGGAGAGGTTCGCTTGTTAAAGTTGCAAAAAAAAAAAGAAGATTCCAGTGAGCCAACAGATAGCAGGGATTCCATTAGTTAGAGTGAAGATTTTGTATTGATCATTTTTTATATAAAAATTTGTGGGTTGTGAAACGAATTATCTGAGTTTCCATTATTTCTTATGGGGAAATTCGCTTTGATAAACGAGTGCTTTGGATTACAAGCACATTTATAGAACAGATTATGCTCGCAAACCGAGGTTCCACTGTACACTTAATTGTGTCTAATTAGCATCAGGAAGAATAATAACCATTTAAATTCATTAAGTTTTTTTTTTAGTTATTGTCAAAAATCTTAGAGTCAAATTAGCTTTTATTATTTTTTTTTTAAATTAAGATAGCATTGGCTTTACCTTTTTAATTATACAGAGCTCTCCTCCATTTTAACATTTAAACTACATAAACTGAATGGATTCTGAGATGATAATCTATGTGCAAATCAAAATTTTTACTTTCTACTTGAGGAGAGGAGTCTAGTATATGATTGATTTATGGTATGATCAAGAATTGCTTCTGAGCATTGAAGTGAAAATTGAATGAATTACATTAAATACCTTAAACTTTGGTTCTTCTGTCATCATGTCTTTTTTTTCTTTTCTTGTTTTAATCCAAATCTTTTAAACAGGTTAATCAGTACTGATGCTACGGCTAGAGGAATTGATATCGAAGGAGTAAAATGTGTTATTAACTATGATGCCCCACAGTTCATCAGAACCTATGTTCACAGGTATGAGTTCTGCTTTATATGTAAGTAAAAGTGGACAGTTTTTGTGGATAGCCTGGAATCTTTTCTTATCTTCCACTGGAATATGCTGTAAAATTCCATTTTTACTTGTATCCAAGTCAAAATGCATTGTCAGGTTACGATAAATGGTCATTTTTATTGTATTTATTACCAGCTTATGCTAAACCTCACATCATTTGTACTTGGTTGTGCTCAGACTGCTTGCTGGAGATAAACAACACAAGCCTTCATCTGCAGAACTTTCTGCAAATCCTTCTTTCCTTGTCCAACTTTCCTATATATTTTTTTCTAATTTAGTTATTTCTTTAAATTGGTACCAACAACTAGGAATGCAGTTTTGATTCCCCAGTTTTTCTGAATATCTTTGTGTGTGTGTGTGTGTGTGTGTCTGTATTTACCCTCTCCTACTTTTATAAATCCGGCATCCCCCTCCTTGTAATACAGGCATTTCCTACATAATAATTCATGCTTTTTGAGTGCTAACGACTGAAATGAGTTGCGCACATATCATTGTGGCATTGCCACGTGATTGGCCATGACTGAATAGAACAGTACAGTTAATCTTTCCTAAAAAGTGCTCCTCATGCAAGTCTTTTATCCCTGTCTTTACTTTGAAATGCCCATGCTGCAAAAAGCAAAAAGGCTTAAGCATTTTTTTTAGAGGTTTTGAAACTCATAATAGCCATGCAGCCAACCTTATCAGACAACTTCCTCATTCCATCAGTATCAGACCCATCTTAAAGCCTAATCCAATTTCAAACCTAAACTAGAGTAGTGTTTTTGCTAGGAATTGTCAGCTGGCTCATGTTTCAGATCTCCTGTTGGTGTCTTAAGAGCCAACAAGGACAACTAACTGATGGAGAGTTCATCTACGCTGTAGGAAATGTCTGTACAGGTAAGTTTAGCTGATGCCTGGCACATATTTTTTATGATGACATATTTTATTTAAAGGTAAAATGCTATCTAATGAATCTCAAGTGTCATGTTTCTGAGTTGTTCGTGCCACCATACTGGCATTAGGAGGTCATTTAAAGTTCAGAAAGGGATTTTCTCGTGTGAAAGTAACCAAACCGAAGTGATGCTGAATGGCAAACAGGTATGCTGATGGGTGCCTTTTGTCTTATTTTTAGAGTTGGAAGAACAGCACGTGCAGGCAAAGCTGGCCTTGCCTTTACTCTTCTGCTTAGAGTACAGGTGAGTGAAAGGAAAAAAAAAAACAGTGGAGTGCACCTGTTACCTGGCATTCAAGTTTGGTTGGTGCTTATTTTAAATAATCTTGATATGCCGCAGTTAGGGGACCTGGGTTCGCGTCCCGGGCCCACCCTGTGTTGAGTTTGCATGTTCTCCCCGTGTCTGCGTGGGTTTCTTTCAGTCCGAAGACATGCAGGTTAGGTGCATTAGCAATCCTAAAATTGTCCCTAGTGTGTGATTTGGGGGTGTGTGTGCATGTGTGCCCTGCGGTGGACTGGCACCCTGCCCGGGGATTTGTTCCTGCCTTGCCCCTGGTGTTGGCTGGGACTGGCTCCAGCAGACTCCCCGTGACCCTGTGTTAGGATTTAGCAGGTTGGAAAATGACTGACTGACTGACATTTACATCTCTGAAATTGCCTTTCTTACTGTATTCTCCTTTCTATATACTTTTTTTTTCAGGAGCAAAATTTTCTTCAAATGTTAAAAGATGCTGGAAGCCCTGGTATAGAGAAGCAGTTTGTTGATGCACGAAATTTGAAGCCACTCATCCCACAGTACCAAGTGGCTTTGGCTGAGCTGCAAAGTATTATTAAGGTATGTGGTTATGTAACACTGGCAGAGGAAATGCTTCTTTTTGTGTGTGCTAAAAGTGAACTTTGACAAATGAACTTTTATTTTTAAGACAGGATGTAAGCTTAAGTCAAAACTGCAGTTGCCCGTTTTGTGACTCGCCTGCTTGTTTCATTAACAGGAAGAAAAGGCTCAGAAGCGAGTGTGACTTGGTGAAGCTGAGCAGGATGTGTAAGAAGATCAAATGCAAAAGATTTGTACTCATCGATTTGTCAAAACGCACTGTGCTCCTGTACTTATTTTTAAGCTTTTTGACTTCTTTGTATATATGACTGATAAAAAAAAATAAAAGAGCACCTTATTTGTTTATCCTTTTTTACTTTGGCATTAACTTTGTCATTTAATGGATAGTATGTATAAATGTGGTTGGAGGCACCTGTAAGAAGTTCCTCTAAAATTATGCAAGTTGAGATGAAATAGGAATGTAGTGTATAGTATTGCAACTTTATTTGAACCTGATGTATTATTCATACATATAAGTCATTTACTGTGAATGGAATTATAAACTCAGTGTTTAGAATTTCATTGAGTTTCCCAATATTCATTTTTAATTTTTAGAATGGTGCCTTAGTTTACAGTTTTTGAGCCAAATCTATTAGGCTACGGCCCTTAGGTTGATATCATTTAAAATGTGAGGTGTCTAAATGCCCTCGTCCATTGTGTTTCATTCTTTAACACAGTCTATAAAAAATGATCTCTATCTCTGTTTATATTTCTCTTTTCATGTCCTGCACCTGGACTGCTTTAATCTTATCCTTAAAACGGTGCTGTTGCATCAGTCATGTTTCTTTTGTCCTGTTAAGTCACCACTACAGACCGGCACAAAAGGTAGACAACAAAATAATGGTTCCAGTGATGGGTGCTATAAATGTTTTAAAAAGGTGTTAAATATTTTATTAACTTTGTAATATAGTATTCCATGGCTTTTTTTCCCATTTGTCAGCTAAAATTGGTTTCTTTTTTTTGGCATTGCTGAGTCGGAGTAGGTTATGCCTGTTTCTCCTTTTTGCTCCCAGTTGTTGGTTAAGGTGGCTTTATAATTTATGTCCTTGGTGCACTCAAGCAGGTAACTGTACTTTTCATAATAATTGTACTTAATAATATTGCAAACAAATTAGAGGCAATTGTGCACATTTTGTCTGTCTTAGTATGTGTACTATGTACTATGCTAGTGTGTGTACTGTGAATCAGGGTTTGTGTAGGAGAAAAGGTAAATGCATAAAAAGAATTGGGGTAACAGCAGGTGACTATTTTTAATGGCCACTGGTGTTGGAATGTTGAAATAAAAGATAAAAAGGAATCTTCACAGAATCCGAAATCACCAGTGTGCCTTTGTCCGTGGCTGAGCATCAAATGAGCCATAATTCATTTGAAGAGGGAAATTGAAGTTGTGAAACCTGGAATAGGCCGGGAAAATGATACATGTCTTTGGCAAGGCCAGTGTTTTTTAGTCTGAGGGTGAAATAATAACAAAACAATTTGGACTTGAGCATCAGTAGGCTTTGTGCCCTAGGAAATGGGTTACCCAAACTACTCTGTAACACTTCAGTAATTATTTACCGCTCTGATGCTGATCTTTCCAATCATAAAATAGGCCTTTGTAATAGCAATTGACGAGCTGTTTGAGGGTTCCTCTAGAGTGCCTCTTTCTCTTGCACGATTTCGCTCAAACACTAACCATCACATCATCATCTCATAACAGGCTTAAGTTTCGAGTTTGGGATTTTTCCATCCAGCCGTTTTAGCTTTAGATCGTCCTTAAGAAACTGTGACACACAGACGGACACACACACATCATTGAGATAGCGAAGGTTTTAGTATCGGGGGACCCTAAAACGTTGTAAAACTGGAGATTAAAAATTTTGACAAATTTTAAAGCTTTTGTTTCTCCTCCATAGACAATAAGTTATGGTGGTGGTGGGGGGGCACAAAGCAAAAAGGCTGTGTCACACTCCAGTCCTTCCCCTATGCATGATGTTGGTCCTCACAGGTGGTGCAGTGGTAGTGCTGCTGCTTTGCAGATAGGAGATTGTGGGTTTGCTTGCCGGGTCCTCCCTGTGTCGAGAGCGCTTTGAGTAGTGAGAAAAGCACTATATAAATGTAATGAATTATTATTATCCCTCAATAAGACGCTCTACTCCAACACATTTGACAATTTATACTATATTTCGAGAAAGCTGTTGTAACAAGCTCACAACTGAATTACTTTGTTAATACATTCCTGAGCACCATTTGGCATCATGACAATTATGTTTGTTTATCAAGATGTGAATTTATGAACATGACATCTCAAAATGAACATCTTTGTTTGAACGAATCTTGACACAATAAGAAGCAGAGCAAAAATAGAAGCCTATTGACTCTCAGCAAAATTGCTCTAGTAGGGTTTCCCCTGTAGAGGTGATGATTATTGTCTTACAAAATCTGACTTCTAAAACCCCAGCTTTACAAAGAGAAAACATTTTGGACACAGGTTTTTAATTTAGATTTTTACTCTTGTGTATTAACATGTCTTTTATGTCCTGAATGGTTGACAGCAGAGTGACACAGCAGACAACAGTCCTGTCTTACAACTTTTTCTTTTGAGTCTTTGCTGATTTCTGTAAATGTTGACATAGGTTTATTGCAAAGACTCTGCTGTTCATATATGTTGTTTGGTTGTTGGACTAATCCAAGTTAGATGAGAATATAGACTGGGCCTTGTGATGGACTGGTATCCTTTCCAGTGTGGTTTTTGTGGTGCTGATTTTGAGCTCTCCACATCCCTTCTCTGGAAAAGGAGGAATTGACCGATAGAATAAAAGCAGACAACAAATAATTGATCAGGATTTAATTGATTGAATTTATTCTTAATGTGCTAAACTTTATGAAATGTTACTACAGATAAAGAAAATAGGAAAATGAGGTAAATTGGAAAATGTAACAATTTACAACTTTTTTTTTTTTTATATAAAGCTGGGTTCATGTTTTCTCTTTAAAAAAAGAAAGTTCAAGGTTAAGGTCACTGTTATCAACAGTACTGACGGGAGCAAGTTCTTATTCTGGTGTGTGTGTATTTTGTCTTAATATTACAGCTTAAAGGAACTTCCTTGGAAAATTTATTTGCAGCAAATATTCCCTCCAAAGCAGACACAACCTCTAAGAGGCCCGTTTTTCCTGTTTCTGGCAGAAATGTCATAATATTTGAAATCCCAGCTGGGACATAAAAGAGATTTTAGTAAGCATTTTTTTGTATTGTATATAATGATTTTAAGTAAATAACAATTTTGTTCACAGAAGTACATAGCATCTCTGCTGACCCTAAAGGAATTTGAGAGATTTCCTCTGTGCAGCTGTTGTGGTGATCACTGAGCTGAGAAACATGGCTTTGGAAGTCTACTGCGATCTTCTGTCTCAGCCCTGCAGAGCCATCGTACTCTTCCTCAGGGCCCTGGAGGTACCGTTCTCCACCATGGAGATCAGCCTGTTGAAAGGTAAAGCTGACAGTTCCTGAAGGCTTAGCTGGCTTGAGGGTGTCATTTTTCTCAAGCAGCTGATCCATTGGGGGGACTACATCATAAGCAGGATTTAAAGATAAATACCAATAAATGTAATTTGACAAGGTGCTGCTTGCTGACGCATTCTGTGCTTCAGTTTTTTGTATACAAGAAACGTTAATTTAAACGCATCAAAAACTAATTAAAAATGACTTCTCAAAATGCCAGTTATTGGCAGAAGTATTTTCTATTTTTATTGGTATTTAGTGCTTAATTTTGCAGCAACTGAGCAGTGTAGCCCAGTGGCTGGGGTGCTGGACTTTACATCGCATGGCTGCCAGTTCAGTTTCCTACCCGTGACTGGGACTTAGGTTCTTGTCAATAAGGAGTGTGGTGCTTGTAAAGCGCCGCCTTGTATTCTCATTAGGAATGTGATACCTACAATTGCTGGATGGAACTTGAAATTGTTAAAACAATCTCCCGATTGTGCTTTTTCCTCCCTCATGCCACATAACAGATGCTTCTTAATTTGATACAGATGTGATCATGCTTATCAAAGGATCGGAAAAATAAGGAGGAGTTGACGTGGAATTTTCTTGTATGTTTTTGGAAACCATTGGGCTTCAAGACCTGCGTTGCTTTTACACTCGCTTCATACTTTTTGGCTGTTGTGTTTTCTTCACTTATTGACATGTAAGAATTGCGGCATTGTTTTGTTATTTACATTTCACCTGAAAAAAGAGACAAAATAAATGTATGATGTACGTGGTAACCCTGCGTGGAGTTTGCATGTTCTTCCCGTGTATGCGTGGGTTTCCTCCCACAGCCCAAAGACATGCAGGTTAGGTGGATTGGTGATCTTAAATTGTCCCGTGTGTGTGCCCTGCGGTGGGCTGGTGCCCTGCCCGGGATTTGTTTCCTGCCTTGCACCCTGTGTTGGCTGGGATTGGCTCCAGAAGACCTGTGTGACCCTGTAGTTAGGATATAGCAGGTTGGTGGATGGATGGAATGGATGTACGTGGTAATTTGGGTTACAATTTTTGAGGTTTTAAGGAGACCATAATAAATTGGATGAAATCATTAGTTATACTTCAGAAGGTAATGGAGACTTCCTGGCCTTGCGATGCCCCTGATGCTGTACAAGTGTACACTTCATGCCACAGGTAAACTTCATTCCTTGAAGGTGTTAAGAGTTAACAGCTGTATAACAGCATATTCATACTTGTATTGTACATGTTGGAAATTGTGTGTTTGTAACAAAAGAACCTTAACCCCTTCTAGCATTCTTCAGGAGCCAAAGTCACTAAATGGAGTGTTTTCCACTAGTGACATGGCCATGATCTTTCAAGGTGCTTACTTACACATGAAGATTAGACGTCACAGATGCAGGCCAGTACAGATCACTGCATTGTGATCTCGCGCTGAGGTCTTGTCCAGATCCTGTTTTATTTGGACCCTAGCATGATCACAAAGGGTGAATCTTTTTTGGTAGATTTGTTCTCCAACTTAAATTGAAGTTTTTTTTTTTTTTTTTTAACTAATTTGAGGCCACAATAAAGGACAGTCAAGTGTATGAATTGGTATGAAGTATGGAAAGTAGCAAAAGAGAGATGAGAACAGGGGGCTGCAGTTAGCATGTGGAGGGAATTTCTATTGAAGAGATCAACAGGGAGCTCCAAAGAGTTAAAAATTAAGTGTTATCTGTCCATAACAAAAAGTGTTAAAAACCTCAGAGAGAAATATTAGAGCCCTACTGCTTGTTGACCATGTGAACATTCTAGAAGGAACTGTGGAGTGCCCTAGGAACCGATTTGTCACTAGACTTTTTTGCTTGACTTGTAGGTGTGCTTTTAAAGGCCTCTCTACATGACCTGAGAGTTGGGAGTAATGGGGCCACAGCCCTCAGGCAAGAAGTAATCAATAATAATAGGTTTTATTTATTTGTAGGTGCCTTTCTAAACACTCATGGACACCGAAGGATAGATAAAACAAACATTATAAACTAAAATACAAAATTTAAAATCCAACAGAGCAAATGTAGTCAAAGAGAAAAAGCAGTATTCAATAAATGAGTTTTAAGTTGTGACACTAGAGGGCGCTGTTGCTCCTCAAACCCCAAAGACAAAATGTCCAGACACCAGGTGAAAGCACTAGAAACATTTTTAATTTCTTCTTTCTTTGATATAATGTGCTTTTCAAGCACCTCCACCACCACAATACACAATAAATCAATAATTACAATACACTAAATCAATCCTCCTCTCCCACCAGCTCCGTCACTCTCCCTCCTAACTCCGGCTCAGCTTGCTGGGTTTCAATCATTCTTTTAAATAGTCCATGACCCAGAGGTGCTCCCGTCCTTCTGTCCATGTGATTCAATAGCATTTCCGGGTCGGATAAAGACCTTATATTTTCTTCAGCACGGAAGTACTTCTGTTCTTCCGTCCCCATGACTTGGGAGTACTTCCGGGCTACAGAGAAAATAAAAATCCCCGCGTCTCCCTGCAGCGTCACACGATGGCACCCACGGCACCCAACAGGGCTGTGAAGCCTAACTCCATCTACCTTGGTGCTAGGCACCTCCATGCTGCAGGGAAGACGCCATCTAGCTGCCTGGAGGTGTCAACCGGGATGAGCTGCTGGACGTCCATCACAAAGTTTAGATTCGAAAAGTGAATCAAATGGTAGTGAGTTTCAGAACTGGGGAGCAGACCAACTGAATGCCATGGTGGTAAGACATTCAAATGAATGGAGGAAGAGGATCTTAGGGTATGGAAGGGAATGGCAACATTGGAGGAGGTCAGACAGAGATGGAGGGGCGAGGTTGTGGAGAGCCTTAAAAGTTAGTAGGAGAATTTTGAATTGAATATGGAACTTAACTGGAAGCCAGTGAAGCTGCTGCAAGACGCGAGTGATATGGTGAATAGAGGGGGTTCTAGTAATGATGCGGGTGGGCAGCTGAATTCTGGACTAGTTGAAGCTTATAAAGAGATTTGCGAGAAAGATCAAAGAAAAGGGAATTGCAATAATCGAGACGAGAAGTGACCAGGCTATGAACAAGGATAGCAGTGGTGTGGGGAGTGACGGAGGGGCGAATACGATCAACGTTACACAGGTGGAAATATGCAGATAAAGTACTGTCAAGGATGACACCTGTGGGGAAGGGGAGACAGAGAAATTATCAATAACAAATGAAAAATTATCAGTTTTGGATAATGTTGATTTTGTACCAATGAGAAGAACCTCAGTTTTGTTGCTGTTTAATCTACGAAAATTTGATGGAAACCAGAGCTTGATTTTCGAAACAGTAGGTTTGCTAGTGAGATACGCTGATGACACCCAGGTCAAACAGTGAAAGCTAATGTTATATTTACAAAAGATATTGCTGAGGGTGAAGGAGGTAAATAATGAAAAGGAGGGACCCCAGGACAGATCCCACCTGAAGTAACAGCGGTGGGTTGGGATGTGAAAGTTTTAAGCTGAACAAACTGAGTGTGGCCTGAGAGGTAGGATCTGAACCAGTCTAGTGGAGTGTGGGTAATGCCAATTGAAGATAATCTATTGAGAAGAGTCGTGTGACAATTAGTGTGGAAGGCTGCAACTCAGATCAAGGAGGATGAGAATAGGAATTAAACCAGAATCGGCTGCCATAAGGAGGTCGTTAGTAATTTTTATAAGTGTCGTTTCTGCACTGTGGAGGGGACAAAAACCAGACTAGAACTGTTCATACAGATTATTTTGAGATAATGAAGTTGAATAGCCAGTATTTTTTCAAGCATTTTGGAAACGAAGGGTAGATTAGAAATAGGAAGAAAATTACTGAAATTAGTCGGATCAGTGCCAGGTGTTTTCAGAATTGGGGTTATTGCAGCAGTTCTAAAAGTTGAAGGAACAGTACCAGTGATGAGAGAAGCGTGGATTATAGCAGAGATAAGAGGGACCAGAGAGGGGAGGCAGGCTTTGACCAGAACTGTAAGGAGGGGGTCCAGTTGACAGGTGGATGGCTTAGACTTACAGACGAGATCTGAGATGACTGAGAAAATAGGAAGCTGAAAAGAAGAAAATGGGTGATTAGATGGGTGAAGTTCAAATTAAATACTGGAAGAATCCATACCGAGAGACTGGTGTATCCTCTGGATTTTTTCATTAAAAAAGGACATAAGGAATTGCAAAAATCAGTTGAGTAATGGTGAGAAGGTGAATAGTCCGGGGGTGGTGTGATATTGCTAAGTAGTGAAAACAATGACTTGGTGTTACCTTCATTGGAAGAAATAATGTGAGTATCACATCATAAAGCGGATCAAAAGAGTAAATCTGTATATAAATGTGCTTGCATGGTAAAACCACCTACATGTGTTGTATGCTATTTTCCTCCCATGTGTTTTCCTTCCTTATTGCTTGTTGGGCTGAAATAAACCCTTTCCCTCTGCCTGAGCCTATGTCTGGTGCATAGTGTGAGGCAAGGATGTGTAAGTACAATGTTTAAATATGTTAGCAGCAGGCATGCATACCCATAAAAGAGGTTTTAGGAGAAACTTCATCATAAAGCAGCATTTCCTGCATTGGATCCTCACTTCTTTTTTTAATCTTGTGTATCTCCTTAATGATGGGCAAGCATTAATTTTCTCTGCCACTGATAGGTGACAACAGGACGGAACAATTTTCCAGTCTAAATCCCAAGATGATGGTCCCAGTGATTGTCGATGATGGTTTTGTTCTCACTGAAAGGTAACTTTTTGTTTAAGTTGAAGCTCAACATTTACTTGGACACATTATAACACAGCAAGCAGTGTAACCCCTAGTGGCTAAGGCGCTGGCAGTTTGGTCTGTATCTGTATGAATCATTTGAGCAGCCAGGGCTTTCATTGTACTCTACAGTGTTTATACTGTCCGTTTTCATCACATTTAGTTCAACTGTTTACTGCCATGTTGTACAGTAATGGAGGATTGCAGGAATCGTCAGGTAGAGGGGTCCTTTCATCGGATTGGCTGGCCCAGCGCTGTCTCAGCTGTGGAATAGCCAATTGGGGGAGGCAGCTGGATGGCCGCTAAACAAATCCAAATTATATTATGGGATATCATCTGTTAAATTCTGCACCCTACTTGTACAATTTTTATTTGTATTGAGGATTACTTCTGTTCTGTGTATTGTATTGTATTGACCCCCCTTTTTTCTTTTTGACACCCACTGCACGCCCAACCTACCTGGAAAGGAGTCTTTCTTTGAACTGCCTTTCCTGAGGTTTCTTCCAGTTTTTCTCTGCAAGGTTATTTTTTGGGAGTTTTTTTCTTGTCGTCTTAGAGAGTCGAGGCTGGGGGGCTGTCAAGAGGCAGGCTCTGTTAAAGCCCATTGCAGCACTTCTTGTGTGATTTTGGGGCTATACAAAAATAAATTGTATTGTAATTGTAATGCTTTGAACCTTTAATCCAAATTGAAATTCACAATTGAAATGAGATATAATTGGAGGAGTTTCCTCTCACAGTCCAAAGACATACAGGTTAGGTGCATTGGGGAACCTAAAATTGTCCCTAGTTTGTACTTGGGGTGTGTGTGTGTGTGCCCTGCGGTGGGCTGGCACTCTGCCCGGGGTTTTTAAGCATTGGTGTGCGAAAGGCCTTGTAGTGGGATGGTGTCTTCTGCCCAAACATCTAAAGCCACACGAGTGGGTGGTCCTGCCTCTCTTAGGCTGTGTCCTCGATGAGGTGGGTTTACAAAATAAATCCTACACTAAACAATACCACCCAAAACCACCGTCTCAAATTAAACATTTCTGACCCTGTTTGTATTTGGTTTAGTCTCAGATACTCCGAAATATAGCCATTCCTTACTTCTCCTTAGTCTCATATCCGTTCCCAGGCCTGACAACTTGTATCCTGATTACACAAAGACATGCAGTCTATAAAGAATGATGACTTTTAAGTGTGTGTGTGTGTGTGTATGCCTTATGAAGAAATCTGGCATTTCACCCGGGGTTGGTCCCTGCCTTGCATTTGATACTGACAGCCCCCCACCATCCTTGATTGCAATAAGTCAATCTTGACGATGATCTCATCAGACCTTCTTCTGATGCAAAGAATCTTGGTGTCATTTTTGATTCCTCCCTTTCTTATTCCGCTCACATAAACCATATTAAGAAACTTTCTTTCTTTCACCTCCGTAACATATCCCATGTTCGCTCCTTCCTCTCCTTTTCTAACGCTGAGAAACTTGTCCCTGTTTTTATTACATCCCGCATCAATTACTGTAATTCCCTGCTTTCAGGTGCCCCTTCTAATCTTCTATCACAGCTCCAGTTGATTCAAAAATCAGCTGCAAGAGTCCTGACTCGAACCAGCAACAGCGAGCACATCACTCCCATCCTGCTTCACCTTCACTGGCTCCCTGTGTCTTACAGGATTGAATATAAAATTCTATTAATAACCTTAAATGGCCTCACACCAGACTACATCAGTGACCTTCTACATCACTATAATCCTGTTCACCTACTAAGGTCCTCTGATTCTGGTAGTCTTGTTGTGCCTCACACTAACCTGCACTCTATGGGTGACAGGGCCTTCAGCTCCATAGCACCCAGACTTTGGAGTGACATCTGAAATTAATCAGATCAACCGACTCCATTCATTCTGTTAAAAAACAACTTCAAACTCATCTGATCAGAAAAGCTTTTAACTTAACTTAACATTCTGCTCTTTCTTTCAGTTTACCTCTCTGTCCAGGTGCTCAGGATAAATGTGTGTGTCTATCACAAATTAGGTTATTTGTTAGGTTTTTCTTTTAGTATTGAATTTAGTATTTTACTCTGGTTTATTGTCCTTTATTCTATTTAATGCTTTGTTATCTGTTTCATTGTTGTATTCAGGAAAGCATTTGTATCCAAAGTTCCATATACCCTGCTGTTTTTTTCTAAGATTCTGTGAAGCGCCTTGAGCATGGGAAAGGCGCTATATAAATAAAATGTATTATTATTATTATTAAGTGGGTCCAGTAAATGGACAGAACAGAATGTTCCAAATGCGTCCTGACACTATGGGTATGCTAAGTAATCTGCATTTTTCTTTCAAAGTGTTGCCATCATGAAGTATTTAGCTGCCCGATGCAAAGCAGCAGACCACTGGTATCCAGCAGACATCCAACGACGTGCAAAGGTGGACGAGTACCTTGCATGGCAGCATGTTCACACACGGCCGCACGCAATGAAGGTCTTCCACCTTGAGGTATGTGGGGTGCATGTAACTTAATGTGGCTTAATACAGGCTGGGACAGCCTCAGAGTGACCATTACCGTCGTTCACTCAATGCTCATTGATGTTGGTAGTGCTGTCAACAAACACAAATTGGGTTTTGACTAAACTTTTAGTCTTTTTCATTGAAATAGGCTTTTTCCAATTTACCAAATAAGACTTAACTGCACATCCTCAGTGTTCTATTCATCATGCTGCGGCTAATCTATACTAATAAAAGGCAAAGCCCTCACTCACTCACTCACTCACTCACTCACTCACTCACTCACTCACTGACTCATCACTAATTCTCCAACTTCCCGTGTGGGTGGAAGGCTGAAATTTGGCAGGTTGATTCCTTACAGCTTCCTTACAAAAGTTGGGCAGGTTTTATATCGAAATTCTACGTGTAATGGTCATAACTGGAAGCAGTTTTTCTCCATTTACTGTAATGGAGATGAGCTTCAACGCCGTGGGGGCGGAGTTTCGTGTGACATCATCACGCCTCCCACGTAATCACGCAGTACATAGAAAACCAGGAAGACCTCAAAAAAGCGCTCAAGAAAACATGCATTATATAATTGAGAAGGCAGCGAAACAATAAGAAGCGAGCGAGTGACATATACAACCATATTCATGAGTTCTGCTACTTGAAACAAAGCACGATGTAAACCTACACTTTAAATTAAGTTCATAGACAGGCTGCCGCTGGCGTTTGTAATTTAGTGCCTGCCCATAGAAGGCCGTCCGTCAGCGGCAATCCAATAGCAAACTGCCACGGGTAAATATTCACGGGTGAAGGACTGTGCTTATGGAGAGGAAGATGAGATGGTCAGGGTGGTGTTTGACACAAACTCAGCGAAACTGCGAGAGAAAGTTTTAAGTGCCAGGACTAAGGTAACATTAAATAAAGCTATGGACATAGCACGAGATGGCACCAGCACAGCTGGGAACCTTCGATGCAAGTACACCGAGTGGCTCACGTGAACTGGCGCGTGCACAGATAAAAGCAACAGTTCCAAAGAGCTGAACAAAACCGAATTACACAATTGAAAAGGCAGCAAAAAATATGAAGCGTCTGATAAGCATATTCATAAATGCAGCTACTGTGGAAACAAAGCACACGGTGGAAAAAGTCAATGTCCGCTAAAGGAAGACAGTGTAAAAAACCCGTGCATGCAGTGTGTCAGGTCTCAGATAAAGAAGAAGACGAGCTGTTTATTGATGCAGTAAGAAACGAATCGATGAATGAAACCTGTCATCTTTACAACGATTGACAAACACGGAATGTAACTTGAACACAACACATCATACAAATCGACCCTGATTGAAACAAATAATGATAATCAAATCCTTGATGACAGCAACATTCAATAACACTCACAAAACAATTACTGTATATTGACAATCATGTTACGTTATTTTTAAAATGTTCCCTTTTCTTTTTCATAACTTCTACTTCTCCACTGCGATACGCGGGTATATATTTAAATGTATATATATACCCCTATCTACAGTATATACTCTCGCATAGACAAGCCACATGCTGTGGCTCAATTGTAGAGTCTTAGCCTCTAATGCCGACATTCGAGTTCGATTCACGAGAGGGATGCACTGAGTATGTACGCGCTACTGATTCATTTTACCTTCGCATCTCCTTGGTTTGGGACGTATGAAAAAATATTCGGTTAACGCAGAATCATGTTACGTTATTTTTAAAATGTTTCCCTTTATTAGCACAAGCACAGCTGAGAAGCTTCGATGCATGTACTCCATAACGCGTTAAAAAAATAACGCATTTAATCACACTTTCAATTCCAAGCAAACGGGAACTTTTGTCAATGCATCATTTCCTGGTACATCCATTACACTGATGCACACATCACAGCTACAAAAATGTTAGAGTCGAAATAAAGCGCGTTCTTACGACTGATCATTTCGACTTCCCGAAAGCCTTGATAAAAGCATGGTTTTGTGCACACTGAAAAGCAAGCAAAATTAGATGCATTACAGAAAGCAGACTTTGTGGCTCTTACTGGGGATCATTGGACTTCCGTGACCGTTAGTAATTCTAATTACATCTAATTACAAAATGTTCAATGATCACACTGTTTTAGCCTAATGTACAAAATAATTTTGGCTAAGGTTACTCAGAGTTTAAAGATTAAGTTGGTCAAATTACCTTTTATGTTTCTGACTTATTTTTTTAAGAAGAAAAACTGCACTTTATGTTGAAATTTTGGTTATTATTATTTAAAGACAATACTATTCTGAAAATCTACTTAAAGTACTTAAACTACCACTTTATTTTTAAGTCTGCCCAATTTTAACCAGGGATGATATTTTTGTTTCTGTTTTGAATTCAAATGCAGTTTAAAGGCTTTTTTTTTTCAGAAATTAAAACGGCTTCAGTTTACAATATTCATGTACATGTCTATTATTTGATTCTGTCGCCCACTAAAACACTTTTAAATTAAAAAAAAAAAACATTTGCGATTTGGGGCAAATTTACGTGTGCGATTACATACGATTAATCAAGATTAATTCTTACACAGCCTCTAATTAATTGGATTAATTTTTTAATCGAGTCCCACCTAATATATATATATATGTGGATATATATATGTAGATTTGTATATATAAATGTGTATATACAGTATATATGTAGATATGTATATGTGTATATACAGTATGTATATATACAGTATGTATATATATGTATGTGTGTATATATATATAGATTTATATATATATGCCAGCAACACTCATGACAATGACAAAACAATTACATTGTCAATCATGTTACGTTATTATTAAAATGTTTCCTTTTCTTTTTACTTCTCCGCTGCCAATCGCAGGTATTTTGCTATATATAGATATATATATATATATATATATATATAGATATATATATATAGATATATATAGATATATATATATATATATATATATACAGATATAGATATATACAGATATATATAAATATATATATATATATATAAATAGATAGATATGACAACAACACTCAATATCAATGACAAAACAATTACATTAACAATCATCTTACGTTATTTTTAAAATGTTTGCTTTTCATTTTCATAACTTCTTTAACACACTACTTCTCCGCTGCGAAGCGCGGGTATTCTGCTAGTCTTCTTATATAATACGCTACTGTGGCTGTCTGTTTGTCTGTCCAGGATTTTAAATCACCTGTAGCTCACAAACCAGTTGACCGATGGACCTGAAATTTGGTACACATATACTACGTGATGTCTACTGTCCGCATTCGCGGTGATGATTGACCTCCAAGGTTATTCCTCCTTTTATTTTATTTTATTTTATTGTAGAATCAACTCTTGACAGTGAGGCACATGCATACGGGCGCCGTTCTTATCCCTACCACCTTCGCCGTCACTTCCCCTACCTCTTCATATCTTAAATCATTCTTCAGGAAGATTGAAGACTTAAGTGCCAGCTTAAGTGACAAATTAAGCAAAACTGACTTAATCAGTTTTAAATAACGCAAAAAGATGCAGATGAAAGAAGAGAGAGGGCCACTAAGGTGGAGAATAGAAGAGCTGCTCAGGAAGTAGCAAGCACATCAACTTCTGAGCAAATGAATGATAAACGTAAAGAGAAAGAGGATGAAAACTAGGAATGCTCAAGTAGTGCGCAGTGCACCGTAATAACTTCTGAAACTTTCCTCACTTTTAGGGCCTCCTGCCAAAGCTGACTGGGCAGCCAGTGAAAGAAGTCCTTTTGTCACGTGCGCTTAGAGAGCTGGATGAGACCTTGGACCTGCTAGAAAACATGTTTCTGAAGGATAAGAAGTTTCTGTGTGCAGATGACATCTCCATCGCAGACATTATGGCCATCTGTGAGCTCATGCAGGTAAGGAGAGAAGGTTTGAGGTCCTGGTTTTTGTTTTAAAGTCTTGCTTTTTTGGTATTGCTTTATTAAAGATACAAGCACCAAACATGCCCTGTCGTACTGTGCCACCTACAAAATGAAGCCATAAAAAGTGATGTGCTGGACAAATTATGTTAAATGTGTGAATGAACTGTCAGAATCAGGTGGCTCATTTAAGGTCTGTTACAGGGTAGGGTATAGCAGGACACCATTTGATACCAAAGAGCACAAGAAGACTATGCAGGAGGGAATCTTAACCCCTCAATGTGGCAGTGCCTTCGCCGGGGTGGTATGACAAGTTGTCACTGCTCAGGAATTTATTTTGGGGCAGTCCACCCCTATCATCAGCTCATCCTCTTTGGATGTGAAGCAGAAGGCCTTTAGATTAGAGAACAGCATTTCCGCACATTTGTGTTCAAGAAGAATTCTGTTGGCTAATTGGCCAGTTGGGTTTCTAAATGCCAAAATGCCTGACACTCTCCATCCGGTACATTTGCTCAAGGTGCCATGCCCTCTTTCAGCCACTGGGCCTTTAGATTACAGGGCAGGTTTCTCTGCCACTGTGCCAAGGGAGTTCTCCTTTAGTGCCGCTGGGTAAGCTGTCTTTTGACTTAGAGCCCCGGCTTTGTGGCCATCCTCCCCTCGTGAGGATGTAGACTTCAGAGGGTCAGGGCCTTGAGCTAGTAATAGCCGTCAATGTAAGGGAAATTCTGAGGGGACACAAGCAAGAAAAAACGGTGTTGGGAGTCTGGCAGAGGAGGCCTTAACAGCTCCTCCAGGCCACTAGGTGGAAGTAGTGCAGTCATTGCAAGTGTGTAAAGGAAAAATCAGATTCTGATAATACAGGGTGGTCCAGATCTAATTATACAGATCCAAATTGTCTGGATGACTTTGATTTATGCGAGGACAATTCCAGTTCGATGCGAAGACGATTCTTCATGTCGCCAGTTCGCACACTTCTCGATGGTCCAGGATTTTTCAGGTGATTTTCTATGTAATAAACTTAAGTTATAGCGTAATGAAAATTGCATAATTAGACCTGGACCACCCTATAGAGGGCTAATTTGTTAAATGCAGAAAATAAATTAAATATAATGTAAACAGTCAATAACACTGCATATGAATGCATATCGAGTCTCAACAGGTAACTTTCAGATCTCGGGTGGAGCACAACTAACTTCGCAGGTTGTAACCAACTCTTTAAATGTGATAAATGGTTTCTGTCCGGCCCTCACTTTGAATCAATTTTTATTATGTCTGTTAATGTGGTAGCCTCTAGGAGCTGGTCGAGATGTCCTAGTGAAGCGCCCTCGATTAAATGAGTGGAAAAGAAGAGTTGTGGACCATTTGGGAAGGCAGCTGTTTGAAGACATTCACAGAGTAATCTTCTCCTTCAAGGACCTGCAGCCCCCTATTCAACGTCCGAGTCACCTGATAGCATTTTGTGAAAAACTCTGTGGAGTTTCAAGCTAAGTGGTCTTACTTTGGGCACTGGATTTCTGTTAAGTGTATAATGGAGCTGCCCTTAGACATGTTATGTAGTCCTCCAAGCTTGCATTTTAATGTACTGCAAGATGATGCATAAATATGGACGCCAAATTGAAATGTATGTAGCAAATCGAGACCTTAAATCTAGCATTTCATATAAGAAAATGTGACTGCTAATCAAGGCATGTATGTGTAACATTTCAAAGCACATTGCTTTTGTGTGTAATAATAATAATACATTTTATTCATATAGCACCTTTCCCAGCTTTGTGAGCACTGTCATGTTCCCAGCCCTTATCTGACCTTTTGTTATGTAACTGATTTACATTTCAGTACCATTAGATGTTTATTAAATGGAAATACAGTTCACCTTACAGTTTCCGTTTTTCTATTTGCTAGTTGTGGTCACAAGGTGCGGAGGTCATAGTTCAGAAGCCAGCTTCATATAGTTTGCTTATGCTTGTAGGAAGTTCAAACTGTTTCCTGCTAATGTCCTTGAGGAACCTTTGCATAAGAGGAAGGGAAAGCACAAGATAACTCAAAGTATCTAGACCAGGGGTGTCCAGCCCTGATCTTGGTGGGCCGCAGTGGCTGCAGGTTTTCATTCTACCCATCTTCTTCATTAGTGAGCCGTTTCTGCTGCTGATTCACTTGTTTGGCCTTCGTTTTAATTGACGTGACTCAGATCCCTTAGTTATTTCTTTTTCCTTAATGAGCAGCCAAACAATAATGAGACACGAAACATGAGCAGCTCACCTGAAAATAAAGCAAGGTGAAGGTCTCAGTCATGTTGGTCTGCTCAGGTCACTAACACACCTTGACGGAGGTCTTAGAAGAAACAGAAAATCAACAGTCTGCTGTGGCACAATGAGAGCAGCAACAAGTCCTGATATTCAATAACGTCTTTAATGAACAGCAAGAATTGGCTTCTCTTTAAGAAACTGGTTGGAGTGAAACTGGCTGGAGTTTGACATTCCAGTTTAGCTGGTTGTCTGTTGGCTCATTTCACATCTCATTTCTATTTGGCTGCCGTTTAATGAAGAAACAAATCAATTCAGAGGACTGAATCCTTAAAAACACGGCTATGAAAATGAAGAGAAAAGGAGTTAATTAGCAGTGAAAACTGATTAGGAAAAGGGTTCGAATGAAAACCTGCTGCCATTGGGCCCCCAGGACAGGAGTTGGCAACCCCTGATCTAGTGTTTCCCCAACATAATGAGACAACCTTCACAGTGAAAGCCTTAGGACTGTCGTTCTTGGCTACCAATGGACCACCAGGGCCTGTGTACCCCAGGACATTGTCCCACTAGATTATGACTGCCTGCTATCAACTGTAGGACGGCACTAGCTAGACACCTGAGAATTCATGGGTCTTCAGATCTGCCTTACTATAGTGACTAATACCTCAGTGTGCCTTATAGATACTTTGTAGTGCAAATATTGTCTTATTTGCAGTGTGCCAGCTCTGGTGGATGTAGCTGAAGGTCACAACTGAGGGGTAGTGATGTGGTTTGCATGGCACTTTGATTCAGTATTAGTAGTTGTAGAAATAGTAAGGAATTGTGACCAGTGAAGTGCTTACTTGCCTGACTGACCAACATATAATATGTTGACATGATAAACAAGAAAGGAAGAAAATACAGTACTTCATTATATCTCATAATAATTCCAGTTTTCCAGGACTGGATGGTATTGGGAGTGAAATAAACTGGCAGCCCTTTGCCTTAAAACTGCACACATAAACCACAAGAGGCTACTTTAAGGTAAAAAAAACTTGCTTACAAGTACACCTTCCTGTTGTGATTATTGTTTTGTTTTTTAAATGAGCACAACATTTCAAGGGTTGGCCATGAGTGACACGGCCTATGAAAGAACAAGGTCAACCTTTAACATTAAGAAAAGCAGAGTCCGCCAGTTTTTAAAAAGAAATGAAGACGGACCTTTTCAGGTGTTGACTAAATCCCAGTAGCTTTGCTCTTCCATTATGTAATGCTCAGTTTCTGTATTTTTGCGTTGCTGCCTTCTACATTGAGCTGGACAACCAACTTAATCGCTGCCTGTACTTGAGTTAACCTAAAGAGATGTGCTGCTTCTACGTAACTTAACCAAGAATGAATGTGTGTGGTGGCCTCCATCCTGCTACATCCTGGATGCTGTGAGCTTCGGCTCCAACTCTGCATGGCCCTTTAATAGACTACCAGTGGTCAGAAGAGGATGTGTGCGAGTGTAAAGTGGCTGTTTGATGTGCAGTGCTGTTTTTATATTTATTTATTTTTGCACTGTTTATATCAGTTGTCAATTCAAATTGTATTTTCCTTACCTAGAACATGTACGATTGTCCAGGTAGATATCTCCATACATCTATTAAATACATGTATTTTACTTCCACTTTTGCTCAATTTGTCTTTAATTCTAATAAAATTTGCACTACATATGAAATGCAATAGTAAATGGTCTATGAGGGACACTCAACCTGCTATACTTTAAAAATTGACTTTAAAATCCTGCTTATGGTTTACAAAGCCTTAAATAATCTGCTCCATCTTATATATCGGAATGTCTTACATCTTACACTCTAAATCGTAACCTTAGATCTTCAAATAAGTGTCTGCTTAGAATTCCAAGAACAAAACTTAAAGGAAATGGTGAGACGGCCTTCTGCTGTTATGCACCTCAAATCTGGAATAGCCTGCCAGTAGGAATTCATCAGGCTGATACGGTGGTGCACTTTAAAACACTGCTGAAAACACATTACTTTAACATGGCTTTCTCATAACTTCATTTTAATTTAATCCTGATGCTCTGCATATTCAATTAATCATCACTATTATTCATGGTGCCTCCAAAATCTGTACTAATCCCTACTGTCTCTTCTGTTCTTTTTCCATGATGTCCCTACATTGATCATTAATGGATTAAAGACCAGAAATCCACATGACCGTCATCTTTCCATGAGAACCCTGAATACAATGAGGACTGATCATTGATGTTAGGTAGAATGCCTACAGGGGGCTGGGTGGTCTTGTGTCCTATGAACCCCTGCAGATTTTTTTTTTTCTCCAGCTGTCTGGAGGTTTTTTTTTTTGTTTTTTCTGTCCTCCCTGGCCATCGGACTTTACTTTTATTCTATGTTAATTAGTGTTCTCTGATTTCATTCTTACTTTGTCTTTTTTTTCTCATTCTTCATCATGTAAAGCACTTTGAGCTACATTATTTGTATGAAAATCCATCCATCCATTCATTTTCCAACCCATTGATTCTGCACAGGATCACGGGGGTCTACTGGAGCAAATCCCAGCCAACACAGAACCAATCCCGGGCAGGGCACCAACCCACCGCAGTTGCATGAAAATGTGCTATATAAATAAATGTTGTTGTTGTTCCCTTCCCAGCCCTGATTCACCTGGACAAGGCAGGGCAGCCCCTTTTATTGAGTACTTCTGGTGCCCAGGGTTTGCCCGTTGGAAGCGCTTCTGGTCCTACACAAGTCCCAAATATTAGGGTGTGTAACTTCCTGCAGCGTCCTCTTGCAGCACCTGCGGACCCCAGCCAGGCTGTGCTTGCAGACTACAATTCCCAGCATTCCCTGCTGGTGTCCAAACAGGCATTGACATCGAGGGCTGCTGCCATTGAGCTTCCTGGGGAAATAAAGAGCCCTTTGTGACAGTTCTTTCCTGTCCTTCCCTTGTATGCCAGCCAGGGGGTGTATCTTAATTATACCCGGTCGGGACGCCTATCCATCCACCTGGGGCCTCCTGTCTGGGTAAGGAACCACCTTCTCTCTCACAGTCGGGATGCCAGTCTGTCCGCCTGGGGCTTCCATTCTGGGCAAGAAACCTTCCCAGAGTTTTCTCCAGCTGTCTGGAGTGTTTTTTTTTGTTTTTTTTGTTTTTTCTGTCCTCCCTGGCCATCGGACCTTACTTTTATTCTATGTTAATTAGTGTTCTCTGATTTTAATTCTTATTTATTTTGTCTTTTATTTTTATTTTCTTCATCATGAAAAGCACTTTGAGCTACATTATTTGTATGAAAATGTGCTATAGAAATAAATGTTGTTGTTGTTATACTAAATTGTTCATTTACTCCTCAAAGTGAAGTCCATCATTCCTTTACCAGAGGGAGGTTCATTTTTCACATGCACTTAACTGATGACTCAAATAACAAATAATCCGTATCATCCTGAAGCCACTGAAGCAAGCATAGAAAAACAATCGTGGAGTTAAGCGGAAGCGCCTTGGCAGATTTCTATCCAGATTCCTTGGATGACAGATTTAATTTCTTATGCTAAACAGTGATTTATTATCACAACGATCTTAATGGGGCCTTAAACAGCCAAATTTGCAGCTGGATGTGTCACAGAGCTTAGCGTTGCCACCTCACCTTTGGTGCAACACCAAGTCTATGGCCTTGTGACTAAAACAGCAGACCAGAAACGGAGAGTGATTTTTATCAGATAATATGCTGTTAACGAACTGTGTCACCAAAGTGAGTCCAACCTCTGATAAATAATTACCTTTTAAGAAAGCCAGCAGCCACATGAGCCCAGCGGAGCAGGGCCAGGAACTCTAGACTGAACTCGGTGGGGTATGTAGGGTGGCAATACTATGTGCCATCCATTTATTATTAAACTGGTGTAATTCATTTCAGGGCCTTGGGGAGCTGAAGTTTACTCTGGGAAGCAATGTCCACCGGTAGGACCCATCCCTGAAAATTTATACTCTTGAGGACCTGGGAGGAAAAGTATCATAGAAATTGGGAAATTGTGCAAATTCCTCACCAACAATCAATGACAATTGTTCTTCGTTTCCAAAGCATCTGACTTTGCAGGCTTAGATTCAGTTGCACTAGCATCAACACCATGTATGTGTTTCATTTGTTTTTAAACTCTTCATAAGATTGTCATTTAATAATAAAAGTTGCAGCGAAGGAGGAGCTGCAGGCCATGGGAAAGACGTCTTTATTTAAACAAAGATCTGAGATTCTTTTCCAAGGACAACCACAACAAGACAAGTGACTAAATCTAGAAGACAAACAAGAGCCCTTTACAGAAATATTTGGGTTCATGCTTGAATGGCCATGGGACATGTAAGGATTACAAAGCCGCTGGGGCTGAGATATACGATAACGTAGTCTGAGCAGGGTTACAGGGGAGCAGGAGCCAAACCCAGCAACACAGGATGCAAGAAAGGAACAATTCCTGGACACCTGTGGTCATAACGCGTTTAAGAAAATATTGATGGTACCCTGCAGTTACGAGCAGAAGAATTTATCTTACAGCCGCGATAATAAAATTGGAGAAACTAACAAAACATTATAGTAGAAAGTGTAATCTTTATGCATTTTAATGGAAAGTATCCTGTACAATACTTCATTAAATTTAATGTGTGGCTGCTTAACATGTGGGTCATTAAATTCTTGCGAGATAGTGAGAGGCGCAAATTCATGTTGGCGCGGCTCAGACTTGACGCTTAAAAAAGTGGAAGTGTCTCTTTATGTACGAAAACAGATATGCCTGTCATTAGAAAGAAAGCGCAGCACAGCGACTATTGAAGTGTGGATCTACTCCAGATAAGGCTTTAAAAAGCTTGATGAAGTGTTCACTGTGTAACAATGTCATAAAGTGGAAATCTTAAAAAGGTAGGTACAGCCTACAGACAAATCAGGATAGCTGTGTAGCATCATTTGCATGAAGTTCTTTACCATACGCCAGAAACCAGCCGTTTGACTATTGATAAAACAAGAGCAGATAATTGGCGTGCCAGGGACATAAGGCAAGGTGCAGTGTGTGTTTTTTAAATGAAAGTACACCAGTTAAATGAGAGAAGTGTAGATTTCAAATGAAAGTCTGCTGTTTAATCATTTACTGTTTCCTTTTTAGGTGCGTTGGCATGCATATAATGTATATTGCATAAAGCACCTATTGTGGTAGCCCAAGTCTGCCGGCATGCAACAATTCGACCCCCAGTGAACTAATCTTGTTGAAAAGTGGCACACTTATTCTTCAAGAAAATCTGTCAAGACAATTCAATTTCTGTCTTAGATACCTTGAACAGATTGCGCTATACACAGTTTTAAAATTTCAAAGTATTCAATTGAAAAGCATTGGCGAACTCATCTATTGTAAAAGTATTTTGTTCGATTTCACCTTGAAAGCGGTCCCCCCCCCACTTGTAGATTTTGTACAGTTTCCATTTTCTTCACCCCCGATTGCTTCAGACTGCTTGTGTTGAAAGGGGCTATGTGTGATCAATTTTATATTTAGTTCTTTTTTCTTCATATCCACCCATTTCTTCTATTACAGGCATACAGAGGGCAAGAGGCGCCATGCAAGAAGCAAGTCTAGACGGGGCACCGGTCTGCAGGGCACATTCACCCCAACATGTACATCTCTAGGTTGCGGGATTAAATTCATGTGAAAGGTATTTCTAAATCCAGTGAGTCACTGGGCCAGAATGTCAACACATGACTCTCATATTGTTGCAAATAAAATCCTTGTGGAAAAATCATCTATCCTTTCCTGAGGACTAGGAATTTATTAAATATTAAGTAAAAAGAAACTTGCACAGCATGAGGAAATGTAAACTGGGTGTAGTTATAGTTAACGTACAAGTACAAGCTGCCACGGGTACAGATGGGTTTGGGTTGAACTGATGTCTTTAGGTTTGACTTTCAGTAAATCTCTTGACTAACGTGTGTGTGTATGGGTATGCACTCAGATGTACGTGTGTCTGTATATCAGACTGGCATTAAGCCTCATGCTAAGGAATCGCTCAATGTAAAGACACTTAAGTCCCAATTAGTTGTTTAAATTGTGAGTTTCACAGAATCGGTGGCCTTTAAAGAACACTCGCCGCCCGTTTCTTCTACACACATTTGCACAACATGACATCATTATTACCAATGCCCCCTCACAATTTCACATTATTGCTTTACCTCATTGTCTGCTAAACCTTGTTTACTTACTCCAGCAATGCCTTTGTTTTTTTTTTCCACTGCCCAAATTCTTTCATTATGATGAACCACGGCTCTTTGGTCAGCAGTAAAATGTTTTTTTTTTAAAAACACCCTTCCATGCAAAGTTTACCCACCTCGGGGTCACACGTTTGGAAACCAGCAGGCTACAGTAACTCGCATGGGCTGAGATTCAGAGATATTGGCTGCTATTTGTGTGAAAAAGAAATACTTCATAAATGATCAATACATGTGAAGAATTAAATCTATCGATTTAAGAAGAATTATTGGAGTCATAGGAAAATGGGTGGGGAGCTATGACACTGAAGAAAGATATTTAGCAACATGGCAACACTGTCAAACCTGCTTAATTAGAGTTTGGAGGGGCCATGTCAACCCCAGTAGCATGGGCATAAGCAAGAGACAGTCCTGAGCAGGGTGCCAGTACATTGCAGGGCAAACACACTCACAACTTGGTGCCAAAAGGAGGCACGCAGATATGAGTAAAATGTGCAAACTCCAAACAGGTGAGGCTGGATGTGTGAAGCAATGGCAGAGCCACTATGCTGCTGTTCCACCCATGACACTTTAGAATTACTGAACATCTCGGAATAAAGGATTAACAGTAAAGTTTAAAATGTGACCCATGTCTCCTTGTACAGTGGCTGCACCATTTGTGTTGTGCTGAAGGATGACCGCCCAGTTCTTGATTTTTTTTATGGCAGCTCGTTCCTCCCTTTTTCAAGTACGGTATGTGCGTGACTGCGCTTATCACTGACTTTTGGTTCTGCCTTTGCAAACTTAAATTATTGATGTGGGTAAAGGATTTCCTGTTAATGGACCTTTGTTTTATTTTCATCACAATTGTGCCTAGTGCTTCACCTCTACCACTCAAAAATAATATCAATGGTCCATCAGGCACATACATAACACATATATACAATATATGTTATATATATATATATATATATATATAAACATCCAGCCTAGGTTGCATTGTAAGTTATATGGGAGAAAGAATCAAGTCCGCTGCCATCTTAGTCATTCTGCTTTTGTTTCTCACTCACCTTTAATATTTGCTTTGGTGGTTTACAGCTTAGGCCTCCAGAAATTTAAAGGCAAGGCACCCATAACTGCTGAAAAGGCAAAAATAATGGCACGCATAACACTGGAGGAAAAACAGTCAGTCAGTCATCGTCCAAGCCGCTATATCCTAACACAGGGTCATGGGGGTCTGCTGGAGCCAGGGTGCAAGGCAGGAACAAACCCCAGGCATGGTGCCAACCCACCACAGGGCACACACACTAGGGAAAATTTAGGATCGCCAAGGCACCTAACCTGCATGTCTTTGGAAAAACGTACATGTTATATGACTTCCATTCTTGTAGTCTTAGCATATCACTGTTAAGTAGAAGTTGCAAGCAAACCTTTACATTTCCAGACTAGCTAACTACAGTATATTAGTTTTGTTTTTTTTTTGGTTTTATTTTCTCCTCTGGAACTGGAGACACAACTATAGACAGAGAGGAAGGAATATATCAGGTAAGCTGATTTGTTTTATATTAGATACTCGGGCTTATCAAGGGTCTGGAGAAGTGGTGACATGTGGCATGTTGGTCTGTCATTCAACTAAGAATTTCACTCTGAACACATCCATCCATCCATTATCCAACCCACTATATCCTAACTACAGGGTCACTGCTGGTCTCTGCTGGAGCCAATCCCAGCTCCTGCAGGGCAGGAAACAAACCCTGAGCAGGGCGCCAGGCCACTACAGGACACACACACACCAAGCACACACTAGGGCCAATTTAGAATCGCCAATCCACCTAACCTGCATGTCTTTGGACTGTGGGAGGAAACCCACGCAGACACGGGGAGAACATGCAAACTCCACACAGGGATGACCCGGGAAGCGAACCCTTAAGCGTCTCCTAACTGCGAGGCAGCAGCGCTACCCACTGCGCCACCATGCTGCCCCACTCTGAACACTTGGTACTATTAACATTACTACATAATAATAATGAGACAAAGCAAGATAGAAATAAAAAACGAATAAGCTACTAAAACAAAAGGAATTTTTTTTTTAATCACTAACCCATTCCTGACACTCTCCTAGATTGGTGTCTCTTCCAAAGTTGGTTTCTGCTTTGCACTTCTTGCTGCCATTGGAAAAGTGAATGCACCCGTCTCAGCTCAGGAATTTGTTCATTGCATTGCCCCACAGTTATCTGCTCGTCTTCCTTGAGACAGAGGCAGCAGGACTCACATTTGAGGCTTTTGGATTACAGAACACCCTCCTCTGCTGCCATGGCACTAAGTGAGACCACCTCAAATGACACCGGTGAGAAATCACTCAGGGCTGCAGCCCTCGCTGTTTCACGTTTTCATGTGCTAATGTCGGCCTTGAACCTGAAATAGATGTGAGTGGGATTTTGCAAAATATACAGATCTGAAAGATTTTATCCATTATGATGATGACAGTATTTGTGGTTGTGTTTCCAAAAAAAAAAATACCAAAGTTCTGGAGCTTTAGTTTGCTTCATGGGATTCTGGTAATAGTGTGGCACAGATAAAATGATTCCACAGACTTGAATAAAAATGTGAAGTAAAACAGTTCACACAAAAAGTAAAGTCCTTGCTTAAAGAAAAATTCAGTTTATGGCTTTAATCTTATTTCATTTCTCTAAGTTTGGTCATAAAGTCGAACTATTTCGAAACGGTCAGAAAATTGTATACCTACCTTTTTATAAACTGCAAATGAGTCTATCAGTCCATGCTAGCAATGAGCCGAATTCCAAAACTGACTTAACTAACACTTTGTATTACAGGTATAGCCAAGAAGGTTTTATTTCATGTTAACTACAGGGGCTAAAGACTATACCATAATCTCTAGCTATGAAAGAAAATTACAGTGGTACCTTGGTATACGTCCTTAATCCATTCCAGATCCTTTGACTTATACCAAACAGGACGTAAACCAAATAAATTTTTCCCATAAGAAATATTGGCATATTATACATTGATGGGGTTGTATAAAATAATTTAAACACTGCTTAATACTAAAATACATAAATGCAAACGCAATTAGATACTTTATTAATCCCCAAGGGGAAATGAAATAAATGAAAATTTAACCTCACTTTACTTTTTAATAACGTCTTTGTTTTTCACAATCGTAGATACCGTCGTTCTCGGCATATGGTATGCAGCAGCCAAGTCCTGAATACGCATGCCACCTTCATACTTTTCAACAATCAATTCAAATTTACGAGAAAAAATACAAAATCACGTAAAAATACACCGAGAGTTATAGTGCGGGTTGTTCACTGAATGCTAGCAACTGGCATACTGACGCTGGTGGGCAGTCGTGGCTTTGTCTCGAGAGGGGTAGCACGCGGTGTTCTAGCACGCGAGTCGTACACCAAGTTGGACTTATTCCAAAGCGGAACGTATACCTAGGTACCACTGTATATTCTATTCAAATTAAGCAAACACTAATATGAGTTTAACTTAAAGCAAGAACTTTCTAAGATTGGATCTTACAGTATAATAATTCTTTAAACAAGGATTTGTGTTTTCTATTAAGTAAAATCCTTGTTTGTGATGATGCTGCAGAGTGGAAGGACATTTTTAGTTTACTCTGTATACATGACATTTGCATGAATACCACAACTTTGGGTTCCTGTGTCTGTCAGACAGCAGATATAGGCGTTGCACTTCTCCTTAAGGACATCAACTTGAGACTATTTGGACGGCACTGAACTTATGTGAGAATAATGGAATCTGAAGCTAAGTGCCGAATCCTGTACGACTAGACTTTTAGGGCTCTTGGAAACATCTGCATGAGATATTTGGACCACCTGGTTCATATCTACATTTACATTTATTTGCTTAGCAGACACTTTTATTCGGAGCAACTTTCAAAATAGGTGAACATAATTGAGTTAACATCAGTCTGGGGGGGACTGTGTAGGAACAAGTGTTCCAGGAGAAGGTTACAAAATTGATCATCACAAGTGAAGCACGAGTGAGTTAGAATTCCTAGCTTACAAAATGAAACGCCTAATATTGATTAGACTGAAATTCTCCAAACAAGCTAGTCTTCAAACACTTTGAGAGAGTCAACCTTAAGAAAGGAGGTGTGTGGATTGTTCCACTAGCTAGGTGCTACACATGAATAGAGTCTGGACTGAGATTTGATAAAACGCAGAGGTGTTGCTTTAGCGGAAGTGAGATGTTGAGAAGAAGCATTGAACCTCACAGGTCTGGTCCATTGACTGCTGATTTGATCTTAATATGTGCCACTGAAGCTAATGCAGTGATCTGAAAAGAGGAGTGATATGTGCACACATACTTGCAGCTGCATTTTGAATCAACTGCAGTGGCTTGTTGACGTATGCAGCAAAGTGTTGCAGTGGTACAGACGTGACAGGACCAAAGCCTGGACCAGGATCTGCGCTGCATACTCTAAGATGTATGGTCTGGTTTGGCAAATATAGTATAGAGTGAATCCGCGTGACCAAGAGAGTCACCACCTCGAGACGGCAAGTGTTGGCAATAATGAGCCAACAGCAATGGGGTGTTAAATAGTTGGATGAGCTGAGATAACAAAAAGTCCATCTTTGTCAGGCTGAGCTGAAGATAGTGTTCTTTACTATAAAAAGCTTTATGGACTATATTTTTCTATATAGGTTTTTATTGAGTCACTGCTGTAAATGTGATGGATGTAGCAACCCCCATTTGTTTCCCCTCCCCATGGAATGGCACCTTCTCAGCATTTAAGGGAAACTGGATGGGCCAAAGCGCAGAAAGGGAATCTCCGCAGGAAACCTGAAATAAGGAAGGATCAGTATGGCCTTAACCCGAAGTACACAGCAGCTGTTTAGTGATCCGGTCAGCTCTGACCTCGCTGAAAATCTGCACAATGACTTGGCAAATGTGGGCTTCCTCATAACCCGACTGGTCACAGACAATTTTGGGCTTGTAATGACAAATCTAGTTTAAGTACTATTTTAACAGAATTATATCTGGAATTCGATCAAGACGTGCTTCCACCAAGTGTTGTTATTATTCTCTTCTTTCTACTCTTTATTGTATAGACTAGGGGTCTCCAACCATTTTTCTCCCCTGAGAGCTACTTTTACAAAATGAAAATGTCCGAGAGCCCCCCATGTGTTTTAACTTTTATTCTCATAGCTTATTTCAACCCAAACAAACGGAATACGCTTGTTTTGCCTGAACATTTACAAAATGTTGGTGTCCACAATTCACATTTTGCATTAAAACATCAAAAAATATATTTAGTTCACGTGCAAGTGTATTTTGTCTGTCTGGTGTATCTCACACTATTGAAGTAAAACATCCATCCATCCATTTCCCAACCCGCTGAATCCAAACACAGGGTCACGGGGGTCTGCTGGAGCCAATCCCAGCCAACACAGGGCACAAGGCAGGAACCAATCCTGGGCAGGGTGCCAACCCACCACAGTGAAGTAAAACAAAACAATGCAATTCCAAATCCACAGATATGACGTATTCATTTGTCATTTTGTCACATGTCACTGTGTCACTTTATCCACAGGTCCAGATGTCTGTGTGATGTGTTTTTTTAGTTAGTCTGATGACTGGCACTGAGGTGGATGGTGGAGTGGAGCACCTTAGGTTCACTCATTTAAATGTTCGTCTGTCAGTCATATTCTGAACTTTGACTTCATGACATTCATGTCAGACTCACAGAGGTATGGAGACCCAAACAAAGCAGACACGTTCAGATTCTTCTAGTTATCTGGCTCCACTAAGCTCCAGAAATGCTGAGAATGCTGATGAGACTTTAACTGCACATTATTTTGAAGGTTTACTAATATATAATATATAAAATCCAATGTCTGTCTGTATGTCCAATTTTCACGAGACAACTACTTAACAGATTTAAATTGGGTTTTTTTTCCCTATAATTTGTTGGAATATTCCGGCTGATTTTGCGACTTCTCTCATTTCGCTCTGTATCAGAGTTTGCTTGCAGTACTGATGTATTTGCATGAATCTGAGTAATATGCACTGGGCCGCGGGGCGATGCCTTTGTCACTCACTCACCAGCTTCGAGGCATAGTCCTTAACTCCGCTTAGCTAGCGAACGAGAGAACAATTGAATTCAAGTTTGTTTGATATTTAAAATAAAGTGTTATATAGGTCTTGATGAGTTGGAGTCCGGATATTCTCTTAAGTGTGTGCCACGTTGAAAAGATAGATTGCAATTCAGATTGTTGATCGTGATTTTGTGTTAAAAGGATCGTGATATGATTTTTTGGAAAGACCGCCCACCCCTAATTTGACTAATCGAGTTTTCAAATTTATGTAGGATTCATTAACCCTTTGGCAAGCTACTTGGAAAGGGGTTTGTGAGTTACTAGTAGCTCGTGAATGACGTGTCGGAGACCCCGGGTATAGGCTTTACCAAAGTATCTTAAATCTCATAGCCTGCCTTACCACTCTGTGGTTGGGTAGACTGAATCAGTTCAGAATTTCCTTCTCTTTTCCTTCTTCATCTAAACTTCAGGCAATTCGATAGAGTGAAAGAACAAACAGAAGAGAGTTATACTTAAAATTCATTAATGTATTATGGGTAATATAAGCAAAAATGAATGTGATAAATATACCATTACAGCATAAGTAGCAGTGCATCTTGCATCCATAAGCAACTCTCTGCTTATAGATGTGTGATTTTTTTAACAAGAGGCTGTATGCCTGTCTCAGTATGGCTGCCGAGATAGTATTGTCTTCATCATGAGAGATAGTTGTCTCTTCAAGGTCAGACAGTGAGAGAGAGAAAAAAAAGAGAGAAAAGAGATGGAAGGGCAGGGTGACTCTTGCTTTAAACTGGTCTAGCTTCTTTTGATATACCTCTAGACCAATTGGTGCAGGCAAATCCCTGGTTCATCCAAGCCTGTTTCAGCTATAGTCCAATTCCACATGGTCAATCGAATAAGTCTACTTGTCCCTTCCTGGGCCTCTCGCCAATTAAAACACTCCGGTACAGTCCGTCCCCTAGTCGACCGTCTCTGCAGGCTTCCTGAGGGTGTGAGCTTCTAGAATGTCTTGCACGGTTCAAGGCCTGCCCAGAATTCCTGCAATAAGCTACACTTCAAAGCAGCACTTAGGGTTTTGGCATTCTTAATGCTGGGAGTCGGGGAGGAAGCTGCCCTTTTCTTTAACTCGCTATTAATTCTTAAAAGACAATTATCAAAATATTAGTCGGCATATCAAGGTGTTTTAACTGTTTTTTTTTACAATTGGTTTATAAAAAAAAAAATTTTTTCATCACCTTAGTCTGCTAGTACTGATGAAGGTAAATAAATAATTTAGTGTAACTTAATGCTGGCTATTAAGGCTCAAAATACTACAGTTTTAAAATACAATTTACATATGTCCTGTACTTCGGTTTATTTAAAATACACTCAACATGGTTGCATAGCCGCCTCTGAACTCCTGACTTCCTGAAAGCTTCTCTATGGCTTCCGCATATTCTCTCCATCCATGAGCAGTCTTTCTTTGAGCAGCAGCATTTTTTCACATTCTAGAGACTTGTCACATTAGTCTACGGTCATTTTGTGTGTTGGTGGTCCCAGTGTTGGACTGGCAATCTGTTAGCAATTAGGGGAACATTCAATATGTGAAAAATCAGCTCCCTTCCCTTTGCTCTGAAAAAAAAAAAAAAACCAAAAGACTCAATCTCGATTCAGCAAATGCTGGCAGTGTCACTTCACTGTTTTCAAAATTCCATTGAAGGTCTTATTTCCCATGGTATCTATCCACAGCTCCGCAGCTGGCAGCAGGTTTTTGGGAGCTGACACAATAAATGAAAATGGCAAATGAAAACAAGCTGATAAGTAAAAGATGGCCTGATCTGTTCTCACAGTGAGCAAGTGACGGACATTTTGAATGATAAGAAATACTGTTACAGTAAGTACTTAAGAGATCTTTTCATTAGACGTCCAACCTGAAATATAATTTTAATACATTCTGTTTTGTTGGCTTTCCTAATTTGACGTACGTGAGTGACAAAGTGTGACAGTGGACTGAGGCCTCACTCAGGGTTAGTTTCTCCCTCGCATCTTATACTCCGCTTTTTCTCTGCAATGAAATAAGGGGGGTTCAGAAAATGGGGGGATGAATAGCAAAGTGGGACATTTGTTAGCAATGACGTCTGAGGGTTCCAAGTTACTCGATTCAACTCCTGCTTAATACATGGAGCTTGAATGTTTTCTCTGTGTCATTACTTTGTGTTTTCTGGCCTTCCTCCCATAGCCTAAAGACTTTTGTGTCAAGTTAATCCATGCTTTCTTCTATTTTCTGAAACCCCATTCATGCATCAATTTTCCAGCATGCAATTTTGGGAGAACCACAGCTCGTTCTTGCAGTACTGGGTGGAAGGCAGACCCCAAAGCATGATGAGGAGGCTTTAGCTTAAGTGGTGAGTAAATATGGAATATTTTTTTCAGTGAGTGTCCCTTGCACCCAAACTAAAAGTTTTGTCACAAGCTGAAACAGAGAAAACAGATTTGGAAAATGGATCGCTGAAGCAGTGGAATTCACTTTTGTTAAAATGGAATTACTTTGGGTCATTTTTCTTTAAATGGAATATGTATTTTAATGCACCAATTTACATAGCTTCTTTAAAGTAAGTTTTAGTGTCACAGAAGGTCACAAACTTTTTGATAGCATTGCGTGTAAAGCAGAATCCAAACCTGCATATGGACGCACTCATGCAGTTTTAAATAATACTAGATAGCCGACGCCCACCGTAGCATACGGCAGTGTAAGAATAGGAACGGAAAACGGTGCATTGCCTTCGTGAACTGTTTGTGTCAAGAAATAACCCACTGATAGGAACAGGCAGCTGCCGGATCCCGAAATAGAGATGACGTTGTACAAAAACCTGTCGACAGAGAAGATACTGTCGTTCATTTTATAACAAAGTCTTAGGAAACAACCATCGCAGTATAACAAAAATAGCAAGGTGTATGGGAGGCCGCAGGCAGCGTAAGGAAGGGTTTGGAAGAGGACGAATAGGAAACGAGAAATGCCATGTGGGCTGTGTGTGGGTGGGACTGGTTTTGAAGTGGAAGCAGGACGAACCAGAAGAGAAATATATATAAGAGATTCTCCAATTAACTAAATGTGAGGTACTTCTTTTGGATGTGCGAGGAGAACCTACACACATCCCAAAATGTTGCAATTCTGTGCAGTGGTGCCCCAGACCGGTATTGTCAAAGTTAAACCTTGGTAATAATTATGAGATGTCTACAGAACTGTGTGAGATCCAGGAACTGTCAATGTGGGCTTATGAATGTTCTTCTTGTCTCCTTCTGTGTTTTCTTGAGCTACTGGTGTTTCTTTAGATTTCACCGTTAGATGTGTGTGCCATTTCAGGTGGTGGCTCTCAACTGGCTTGATATGTGAGTGGGCTCTGTCAAGTGAAGGACAAGTTGGTTGGTTCCCTCCTCGCTCCCATATGCCCCTTTAATGCTGAATACCATCTTTCATAACAGGTTGACTTTAGGCCAGTAAAGTGTAAAGAATGTTATGTATGTATGTATGTATGTATTTATTTATATAAAGAGCTTCTGTAACAAGCCAAATTCCCCCCTGGGGACAAATAAAGTTCTGTCTGTCTATCTATCTATTATATAGTGCCTTTCATATCTATCTATCTATTTATCTTTCTATCTATCATATAGTGCCTTTCATATCTATCTATCTATCTATCATATAGTGCCTTTCTATCTATCTTCCTATTATATAGTGCATTTCATATCTATCTATTGTAACAAAGGCGCTATATAGGCGCCTGCCCCGACACAGATGGAAACTGAGGCACATATAAAAATAAACAAACTTTTATTTTTCTTTACCCAATGGCCCACGTCTTCCCCATGACCCACAGGCAATACACAGTCCCAAAACACACCTGCAACACCAAAACAATCGTTTTCTCTCCTCTACCACCACTCCTCCTGAAGCTTAGTCCTCCTCCTCCTGACTCTGGCCCTTGAGTGGTGGTGGCTGGCCCTTTTTAAAGCCCATCCGGTAGCGTTCCAGGTGCTTGACCAACTGGTCCTAATTGCACTTCTGGGTGGGGCTGTTCCATGCAGCTCCCCCTAGCGGCCATTCAAGCCCCCAACCAGGCTGTGGAGGACTCCATCTCCCGTGGAGCCATGCGACTGGCTTGGGGATCACCGTCCGTCAGGGAGGCTGCCACCAAGTGTAACGTGGGAGGTATTGAACTGCCCAGGGTTGCTCCCCCAGAACAGATGCAGCAGGGTCGTCCCTGCCGGGCATGGGATCTGGCTGTCCGCCCATCCATCCATCTATCTGTCTGTCTGTCTGTCCTCGAGTGATGGACTGGTGTCCTGACCCTTATTGGTTCTACACTCCCTATTCTATTAGCTTTTGCTTGGAACCCCAACCCCCACCCCACCCCCATAATGGATAAAGCGGGACCATTTCTAGGCCACATTGTCACAAATTGTGTCTTTAATATTTGATTTTGCAATTTTATGTACTGGAATTCTCAGGTCCTAATCCATTTTATCCAATACAAGTTCATTAGTTGTTGAAAGCTGCCCTATGAGCGCTGGCCATCACAGAGTTATATAGAGCATGTGAAGGATGTTAGCGACCCAATGTAGTTAACTTGGCCCTGAAGCCATTTGTTAATCTTAAAAGTAGAAGGTTTAGTGGTGTAACTGCCACAGAGTGCCGGCTCCAAGATGCTCAAATTATACTTTAAGATAAAGCCATTTCAGCTAATTAGTCTTTTTTGTTAAAGAGCCCCCTTTATCTGGCCACATCCTTGTGAACCAAAAATTGGTCAAGCAGACAACACGTGACGTGTATCCAGTCCTGCACCACATGAGTCCTTACATATTCTTAACACCTTAAATGAATCTTTCGTAGATTTTTTTTTTCTTTCTTTCTATCAAAAGTGCAAAGCATTTTATTCCTGTCACTTTCAAAAATACAAAACATTGACAATTGCTTAAGTGCCTTTATAGGGACGATATGTTTATTAAAACTATTTACTTTTGGTTCAAGCTGCCATGAGCAGCTGTTTGACATCAATTGCTGCTTTGCGTGTTTTCAGCTTAAGTGAAACCATTCATTTCCCTTTCCTGATGGCAGACATTTGCCTGAGGAATACAAGAATACGTGTTTTATTTTGTTGGTCATAAAAAGGAGAACATTCCTGCTCTGAAATATGTTATTTCACAGGCAAAATGTTACTTTTCCATATAGCAGAAAAGTAGATTCAAAGCACCAAATAAAAAACTGAAAACATTCGGTGTAGTTTGATTTTGCTCCCCCAATGCCCAAAGTGTTCTTTAGAGTTGCTGGGTTGATTGACGATTCTGTACTGGCGTTGTGTGACTGTGGGGGTGTGCATAAAAAGGTCCTGCGGTGGACTGTCACTTTGTCCATGGCAAGTTCCTGCTGGGATAGGGTAGGGTCAGGTCCACTGTGACTCTGAATTGGATCAGACAGATCTGAGAATGTTGTATACACGATGAAGAATCTTCACACAGCATATTCTTAATGTATGAGTTAGACGCCAATGCATAACTCACAAATATGTGTCTAACTTAAATGTTCCTTGGATGCAAAATGCACTCGCACAGACACAAGGCCAACATGCAAACTGACGAATAACTTAACACCATCTGAAAATTTAAATTGATAGACATTAGGAGTGTCACCCAAGCTCTATGACACCTTACTAGTTCAGGACAAAAAAAACATATGGAATCTGTAAACAAAATAACAAAACAGGATTACTGTACACAATTAGTAACATTGCAAAGACTAAGATCAAGTAGAAGGCACTGAGGTTAAAGTTTATCTTGCAGTTGCATCCTGGAAGGCGGAATTCCTAGGGCTATACTCCATCCATTCATTATCCAACCCACTATATCCTAACTAAAGGGTCATGGGGGTCTGCTGGAGCCAATCCCAGCCAACACAGGGCCCAAGGCAGGAAACAAACCCCGGACAGGGCACAAGCCCACCGCAGGGCACACACACCAAGCACACATTTGGGACAATTTAGGATCGCAAATGCACCTTACCTGCATGTCTTTGGACTGTGGGAGGAAATCCACGCAGACACGGGGAGAACAAGCAAACTCCACACAGAGAGAACCCGGGAAGCAAACCTGGGTCTCCTAACTGCGAGGGAGCAGCTCTACCCACTGCGCCACCGTGCCGCCAGGGCTATACTCGCATCTAGGAATTCTACATTTGATGGAAGCTGGTATTCCTTGATTGTACAGTTCTGGAATATGCTGACTTCATGACTGCCACTAATCTGTGTCGGCGGTTTATCTGAACAGATGAGACATGTGGGAGTCCCGCTTGGGGGATTATTTAATAATTTGCTTTACATTCATCATTTTAAGAGGCACAGGAAAAAAAAATAAGAGTAGTAGGAGATGCCAACGTTACCAATTATTAACAAATGATACTGCACTTAGTGCTGAAAATGAAGAAACACTGGAAATGTTAAATGTGGGAGTAAAAGACAGTAAACAGAAGAGACTATCATGGAATGTTACGAAAACAGTGTGGTGCTTACAAAAGAGAAGTAGTGCCAGAATGCCAATTAAAAGTAAAATTGAAAATGTCACGCAAGTGGCTCACTTTTGCTACCTAGGTGGCACAAAAGTGATCTGAAAAACCAAGAGAAAGAACTGCTATGGCAAAAAAAACAGCTTTTATACAGCAAAATCACTTAGTTAGAAACCAACACATGACAAAGAAAACAAGGGTGGACATTCTAGATGTTTGGTAGACTAGACAGCTGACAGATGTACAGTCATGGCCAAAATTATCGGCACCCCTGGAATTTTCCCATAAAATGCCCCATTTCTCCCAGAAAATTGTTGCAATTACAAATGTTTTGGTATCCACATGTTTATTTCCTTTATGTGCATTGGAACAACTAAGAAAAACGGAGAAAAAAAAAAAACAAATCTGACATCATGTCACACAGAACACATTTTCAAAATTGTGGGAAATCGTTTTTATATCAAGCATATGATGCTCGTTTGAACTCACCTGTGGTAAGAAACGGGTGCTGGCAACATAGCAATCACACCTGAAGCCAGTTAAAGTGGAGACGAGTTTACTCATCCTTTGTGTCGTGTGTCTGAGTGTGCCACACTAGGCATGGAGAACAGAAAGAAGAGCAGAGAATTGTCTGAGGACTTGAGAACAAAAATTGTGGAAAACTCTCAACAATTTCAAGGCTACATGTCCATCTCCAGAGATCTTCATGTTCATATGTTTGAAATAAAATGATTTACCACACAATTTGGAAAAGGTGCCAATGATTTTGTTTGGCCCATTTTTGGAGTTCTTTGTGACATGGTGTCAGATTTGGCTTTTTTTCTCGGTTTTTCTATGTTGTTCCAATGCACATAAAGGAAATAAACACGTGTATACCAAAACATTTGTAATTGCAAAAATTTTCTGGGAAAATTCTAGGGGCGGTGATCATTTCGGACATGACTGTATGTTTTTGAAGAAAGCTATAAAGTTTTGCTGACAGATAAGGTAACAAATAAAAAAAAGTATTAAAGAGAGGTCAAAAGACATTTACTAAGTGAGGTAAAGAATAGACAATATAAAAATATTATCTACAGATCGTCAGAGCTGAAGGCACTGAAACTTTTGAGGAAAATCAATGGGACAAAAGCAAAGGAGAGGCAGAGAAACACCATCAATAGAAATGGTGTGAGATGTTGGTTTGGGAACAACATTAGTTGCAGTGACATTTTTAGTAAGGCAAGGGAAAGAGAAAGGTGGAACGCCAGTGTCTGCATCGGACGTGGCAGTAGGTGAGAGGCATTCAGGCGACAACTTCTTGGACATGTTGGGTTCAATCTTTGGTTTAGATTTAAATGTCTCACAGTGTCCAGCTTTGAATGGTGTGGCTTCGACCAGAAGTTGGGACGGAGGCCTGCAAATAGAGGAACAATGCAAGAAAGCAGAAGTAGTTATCCTGTGATGGATTTATGTTGTCAGGATATGGATGGAAGAATACCAATATAAACGTTAAGTGATTTCTTTGTGTACTGTAATTAGTTTTAATAACGAGTTATTTACAGCCCATATTGCAATAGAAGAATATTTGGGGTTATTTCATGTGTTGATACATTGCACAGTAGTCATTTTTTTTAAATTGCCATGGTGGGTTACTGGTATCTACTAGAAGGTGGATGCTGCTGGAGCCGCAGCTCTGTCCTCTCATCCAATTTAATTTTCAATTACTGTAACTCTGCAGCCCGGAGCCCCAAGTAGGCGGAGTTGATTGCAATGGGCAGTCAAGTAGGCGGAGTTGATTGCAATGGGCAGTGAAGTAGGCGGGGTTGAATGTAATGGGCACCAATAGAGTCAAACTGTTGAACTCCTGAGCTCCGCGCTTTAACACTGTGGTTAAGATTAGTGTTTGAGAGGGCTTATATGAATCAAATAATGTCAAATATTGTTTTTTGAGTAAACTCCACATACCTACAGCTCCAGCCTGGAGGCTATGGGCTGTAAAGAATAACAAACTTATAATTTTCCGTCCTCAAAACACCGCCCTCTTCAACCCAGGGCACGCCCTCCTTTTTTGTCTCAGTTAAGCCAATGTGTCCTCAGCTACTGTTTTCTCATTGAAAAATAGCACCACAAAGTATACCGGTCGGATACAGAGACGTACCAGGAACGCTTCATCCCTCTCTGTGAGTTGAAGGAGAAGAAGACGAACAGTACATTCAAAAGGCGCACGTGAAGACGTGAGCGAGCGAGTCTGGTTAACGAAATGGGGCTCGAGTTGTACCTTGATCTACTCTCCCAACCCTGCAGATCTGTTTACATCTTCGCAAAGGCTAATTCGATACAATTCGACTTCAAGAAGGTGTCCTTAGCAGAGGGTAAGTCCGCGTCCTACGAGAGGGTAGGGTACCCCCCAACCCCTTGACCTGTCCGTGCTTTTTCCGCATGATCTTCTCATCTGCGTTCACAACCTTTTAAGTGTGCCGAGTGCGGCGCAGCTACAACTTTGGGTGTCTTGATAAGGGCAAGTCGAAGTAATTTGTATTTATCGATTGAAAATAACAAAAGCGAGCGGTATTACACGGAACTAAGATTAGCGTATACTGGGGCGTTATGATTAATCAAGGTGGGTCGGCAGACCGTGTAAGTGGTCCTTGCGCCAGTCTGAAAACTCTCGGTACACCGTTACATGTCGTCGTCTTTCGGCTGCTCCCGTTCGGGGTCGCCACAGCGGATCATCCAAAATTGTTGTCCGCATATTGATTTGGCAAAATTTTACACCGGATTTAATACCTGACGCAACCCTGCCCATTTATCCGGGCGTGGGATCGACACGAACCACCACTTGAATGCGAGAAACTGTTGGCCCAGTTTAATAAGACGGGAGGTGAACTCTCACTGGCTGCTTTGTAGTGGGCCGGTGGACGTCATGACTGACTCGTTACATTCAGATTTGTGGGTGCGCCTCACCGCGTTGATTCAACTAAGTAAATACCAAATTGTGTTTACCTGCATTTCTTTATGAAGTATAAGCATTATTTGATAAAAGTTAATCAGTTTATCACTCCCTAGTAGTGTTTTTAGCACCTCCACGCAGGTCCTGTTTATTAAACGCATATCCTCTTTGCCTTACAGTTTGTGCTTGTTGCACCTTTGACGGGGAGGTTAATAATGAGAAGCATTAACAGTGTTTGAATGAATTGAAATCATACTTGAACACTCAGTCTTTATTTTTTTTTACATTACAGTACTTAAATGTCTACAGGTACTGTAGGCTGTGTCCAATATAAGGGCAGAAAAATGCTTAAACGTTTTCTCTTTCATAGGGCTGGAGTATAGAAGGTAATTAACAAGTTGGAATTCTTGTTTGGTCTGTAAAAATATGAAAGGAGGTGCCTAGGAACTTCATTTCCTTCCAACCATGTATGCCTTTGGTGATGTGGCTTAGGGGGCCCTGAGCTCACACTTCTTCTCACCGAAGAGCAGAGTACAAGAGTAAACTGTCAGGAGTTGACAAGGCTCTGGTCTGTCCCCAATGCTGGCTTGCCTTGTAGCCTTTATTTCAAGTGCACAAAAATAACAAGGAAACAGTTGTAGTTTATCAATAAAGTGGCTTGAGATGATATTCACTAGAGAAAAGCACTTTATTAACTGAGTGTTATTTGTTTAAGCCACCAATGACCTTTAAACTGGGTTTATGTTCAGAGTTTTTATTTGCCATGTCTTCTCATTGACAGATAAGAAAGGCATAGCAGCTATAACATATCACTCGTGCATGTGGCAAAAATGACCCTATAAACCTATAAAATTGCGTAAAGCAAATGCAGAGTAAAAAATGTGTGGTTATTTTGTGCAACATACAATATGCAATTAAAAAATATTCAGCAGTCTGTAACGGACAGAAAAAGATACCACATATACTTAATTAAGAATATATATTTCCATGCATACATATTGTACTGTACTCTGTTTGGGAGAGGCTTAATATTTTTTTAAATGATTTAATATTTTCAGAACAGAGAGGCTCTGAATGAATTTAAACAGGTTTCAAGAACAGCATTACAGCTAACAGACAGAAAATGAAAACAAACCATTTCCTTCCTGAAAGATGATGGAGCAGCAGAGAGTTTTAGACTCGCGGAATGCTTCAGCGTCGGTGCCCCTGTCCACCCAAAAATTAAATACTTGGGGTCAAGCAGAGCACCCCTCTCAGTCCATGCAGGGTGGCAGTTGTCTGTTTCCATTTTCACCAGGAGGACGGTGCCTTCTGTTGAAGCCATTATGCGAGATGAGAACTTGTCGTGTACAAGTGACTCAGCCCGGACTGAGTATTTCAAAAGACCTTCCTGGTTATTATTACTTGACTGACGCTTTTATCCAAGGCGACTTACAACATCTGAGAAGTACAATTGATTACATTTCTTTTTCTTTTTTTCTCCAGTTAGAACACAGGCAGGTGAAAGGACTTTCTTATGGCCACATAGTGCTACTAGTAAGGAACCCATAGCCTCAGAATTTGAAGTCCAAACTACACCACACATTTTTTTTAATTGCCATAGTGGTCTAGTGCAGGGGTCCTCAATCACGGTCCTGGAGAGCCGCAGTGGCTTCAGGTTTTTGCTCCAACCCAGTTGCTTAATAAAAAGCACTTATTGCTAAAGTAACACTTCTGCTTCACTTTAGTGATTTTGAGCCCTTATTGCTTAATTTTGTCTTAAACAGCTATTTTAATTGCTCCTTATTATCAATAACATGCAAATGACAAGAGAGAGCAGCATTTCTCCATTTAGCTTATTTACATTTACACCTGTGTGTATTTATCTGCACTATTGGGTTTAATTAAATACTTGGAAGAAAAAAGGGAAGGACTGAGAATTACTTGTCCATTTTAGCCTTCAAATCATTTGCATGATAGAAAGGGAAAGAAAATCTAGGATATGAGAATGACCTGACATAACAGAGTTAATTTAATTTCATAGCTTGTTAGTGCTTTATTGGCAAGAATTGCTTTCTAATTAAGCAACCAGCTCAGAACAAAAACCTGCAGCCACTGCGGCTCTCCAGGACTGGGATTGAGGACCCCTGGTCTAGTGGTATCTACCTGAAGGTGGATGCTGATGGAGTCGCAGCTCTGCCCTCTCATCCTCAATAATTTTCAATTAGTCTAAGTAACTCCGCAGCTCGGAGCTCCAAGTAGGTGGAGTTGACTGCAATGGGGAGTCAGGTGGGTGGAGTTGACTGCAATGGGCACCAATAGAGTCAAACCGTAGACCTCCAGAGGTCCGCCATCTTACACTATGGTTAAGATTAGTGTTTTAGGGGGCTTATATGAATCGGCTCTGAGCCCTTTCTTATTTGCAATGGTGAGGGACAGGTTGACAGATGAGATTAGACAGAAGTCCCCGTAGACTGTGATGTTTGCTGATGACATTGTGATCTGTAACGATAATAGGGAACAGGTTGAGGAGACCCTGGAGAGGTGGAGATATGCTCTACAGAGGAGAAGAATTAACATCAGTAGGAACAAGACAGAATACATGTGTGTAAATGAGAGGGAGGTCAGTGGAATGGTGAGGATGCAGGGAGTAGAGTTGGCGAAGATGGATGAGTTTAAATACTTGAGATCAACAGTACAGAGTAGTGGGGATTGTGGAAGAGAGGTGAAGAAGAGAGTGCAGGCAGTGTCAGGGTGGAGAAGAGTGTCAGAAAACGGATATTAGCAAGAGTGAAAGGGAAGGTCTACAGGACGGTAGTGAGACCAGCTGTGTTATATGGGCTGGAGATGGTGGCACAGGAGGCAGAGCTGGAGGTGGCAGAGTTAAAGATGCTAAGATTTGCACTGGGTGTGATGAGGATGGACAGGATTAGAAATGAGGACATTAGAGGGTCAGCTCAGGTTGGACGGTTGGGGGACAAAGTCAGAGAGGCGAGATTGTGTTGGTTTGGACATGTGCTGAGGAGAGATGCTGGGTATATTGGGAGAAGGATGTTAAGGATATAGCTGCCAGGGAAGAGGAAAAGAGGAAGGCCTAAGAGAAGGTTTATGGATGTGATGAGAGAGGACATGCAGGTGATGGGTATAACAGAACAAGATGATGAGGACAGAAAGATATGGAAGAAGATGATCTTCTGTGGCGACCTCTAACGGGAGCAGCCGAAAGAAGAAGAAGATATGAATCAAATGCCAAATATTGTGAAGTAAGTTAGCTCGCCATACTTGCAGCTCCGGGCTGGAGGTTGTGGGCTGCAACAAATACCAAACTCCTCATTTTTCCGTCCTCAAAACCCCGCCCTCTTCAACCCAGGACACGCCCTCCTTGTTTTTGGTCGTAGTTAAGCGAATGTGTCATCAGCTACTGTTTTCTCATTGAGAAATAGCTCTACAAAGTATACCGGTCTGAGATCGAGACAGCCCAGCATCGTTTCATCTTTCTCTGTGTTTTGAAAGAGAAGGAGAAGATGAATAGTACATTTAAAAGGTGCACTTGATTTTAGATTCAGAATTTGAAGTGCAGACTACACCACACTGCCTAGGAATTGGCTCATTCTACCTTAATGCTCTGTAACTCACTGCTTGGGCTTTTAGGCAGTCAGACTATAAAATGTCACCTTCCATTGTGCTGAATATCACACTAAACTTTTATAATAGACACTGTGGCACATTTATATCATTGGGACTGTTGCATTGTGTGCGTAATTCTAGGTGATGATCTTTTAGTTAATGTTATGCGCTGTTATGTTGTGTCTTGCTGCTGGAGCGAGTGAGTTTTCTGTCGGTATTCAGTAAACCGCTGCCTGTGTTTCTGCCACTTTGTGAAACAGTTTGTGCAATTTCAGTATGTGAAAATGAGTGCGACTGATGAGGTGTCAGCATCTTGTCTTATCCATGCTGGTTTATAGTGCACGCCACTAGAAATTTGGCCATAAAAAATGCATCAGTATATATTACACATGACCGCTACTATGGGAGTACAGGCTGGCTTGCTTGCGTACTCCGCCTTGACAAGTTTCATATCCACAAGTTAAGTCGGAATTTACAGCCACTGTACATGAACTAGAAAATGAGAAGTTACACTACACAAGAAACTCCATCAGCCTGTCAGCAGCCGCTTGCAGGGTTTTATAATGAGAGGCGTCCTCCATAGTGGACTTCAGTAGCGTGAACTGAGAAGCTGCGACTCTGGTGAGAGGCGTCTGCTCACTTCTCTTTCTTTCATTCCTGCAGGTAATTCACTTGTGGTTGCTTTGATTCCCCTCAAGTAGCTAAGCAATCCAGTTTGCCCTGTAGGTTTTTTTAGATCAATAATTTAAAAATTTTATGCTTGATTAATAGGAAGTCAGAATGATATTTATTACTTAATTACAAACCTTTGTTTAATCCTGAGCCAACGTAATTACAGCACAATTTCTGTGTTGGATAAGGAAAGTAAATAAGTAGGGTACAGTTCATGGTAAAGTTTGCGTGTGTTTTTTTATTATTGTTGCCGCCAATTCAAAATGATTGTCAAACAGGAACTCTTCTGACCAACCTTCATAATTAAATATAATTTTATCATTATATCCGGACTTGAGCATGTCACAGTATGACAACATAACAGCTGCTAGGCCTCTAAAGCATTTTACACACTATGATGTAACTCTGCCTCACAAACAATTTGGAGAGCTAATTATTTTATCAAATATCTTTTGGATGTTTGGCACACCGGAGGTTTAACACTCAAGGAGACTTTTGTAGGACAGGATGGCAGGCTTTCCAGCTGAAACTCGTCTCGGCAGGTGCTTTTTTTCTTCTGTTCTGTTCATCCATTTCTCCATTCCATTTTTCCAAAGGCAGAAACAGTCCCTGGAGAGCAGTGCCAGTCCATCGCAGAGTGAACCTACTGACGTATGCAAGGAAGCGGTGTATCCAAAAAGGATTACCCATGTGTTCCTGGGCTTGCATGGACGCACTCACACACACATACTGTACATACGTGTATATAAAAATAACTTTACTTGAATTGAAGGAAATATGAGCATGTACAGAACAATTATTATGCAAATCTTATAATCTGCTGAAGTAAGGAGGTTGGAGGACGTAGTAAATTGTGGCTAAAGTTCAAGACGGAAGAATGCAAGTAAAGTCCAGGAAAGTAAATTGTATAACAGATGACGCAATTTTATTGTTAAATTCAGGAAGGCCCCAGTCTGAGTATAGGGGACGCCGCATGGGTTAGAGAGAGAGAGAGTTGCATTTTAGGATCTTGACACGCAAGGTGAAGTTAATGGTTGCCTGCATCCAGCTTGGGGAAATGTCAATTTGGCTCTTTTGTTAGTCCAACAGATTTATAATGCAATTGGCATATGTTGTTTGTTGGGCTTTGAGATATAAGAAGAGTTATATAATATGAGCGGTCCCATCAAATGTGACATATCCATCCATTATCCAGTCCGCTTTATCCTAACTACAGGGTCACGGGGGGTCTGCTGGAACAAATCCTAGCCAACACAGGGCGCAAGGCAGGAAACAAATCCCAGGCAGGGTGCCAGCCCACCACAGGGCACACACACACACACACCAGGGACAATTTAGAATCGCCAATGCACCTAACCTGCATGTTTTTGGACTGTGGGAGGAAACTGGAGTACCATGTACAAACCTCGGGCAGGGCGACAGCCCACCGCAGGGCACACACACCCACTAGGGAAAATTTAGGATCGCCAACGCACCTAACCTGCATATCTTTGGACTGTGGGAGGAAATCCATGCAGACACGGGGAGAACATGCAAACTCCACGCAGGGAAGCGAACCAAGGTTTCTTTACTGTGAGACAGTAGCTGTACCACCGCACCACCGTGCCGCCCTAATGTGACATATTTGTGATTTATTATGAATGACGACTAACATGGTGAATGCTTTCCAGGTGCCTTAACACCATAAGGGGCTCTGAAAGAAAAACATAACCAGTCTTGGTCCCAGTATATTTAATTTATGTTCTGTATATTTTGCATTTTGACTTCCTCGTATAGGGAAAGCATTAACAATCGGCCAAAGATTTGATGTTGAGATTTTAATGAATCTCAACGTTTTAGACCTTCCTGACTTTCTCGTACACAAAGTATAGGGCAAGTATTGGAATCCTCCAAAAAATCCCATTTATAGATTTTGGTGAATCTCAACGTACAGAGTCCAAAAATACCATTTTTTGAAGTCTGTCTGTCTGTGTGTGTGTGTGTGTGTGTGTAAACATGATAAATTGAGTTCGCTTTCACTTCGGTTAACCAAAATTTGCATACAAGTGTTAGGTACAAAACGTAGGTTTCTGTCAACTTTTGTTCTATTTCTGCTAACTGGAAGTGGTACTTTACCTTTTATTCATTCGGCTGCAGAGTCTGCTATATTCAACTTTACTTTTATAATAATTGTTCAGTATATTAATAATTTGATTTGTTGTTGGTGGTTCTTCAATGCTGTGGTGGGCTGGCGCCCTGCCCGGGGTTTGTTTCCTGCCTTGCTCCTGTGTTGGTTGTGATTGGCTCCAGCAGACCCCCGTGGCCCTGTAGGTAGGATATAGCGGGTTGGATAGTGGATGGATGAATGGTTGTTCAATGTGCATAATGTAAAAATGTAATCATTGCCTTGCAGTTTACTCCTCAAATATCCAGCCCCATATCTGAGTATACGAGAAAGTCGAGGGGAGACGGCTCCTGATTTTTTATTTTTTTTTATTTTTATTTACTTGTTTTTTACACTTCCCGAAAACAAAAAATAAATTGTAAAGCAATACATTATGGTCTCAGTAAACACCAATTGCAACAATCTATGATATTGGCACTGAGTGACTCCCTCCTTCGCTGCTGTAATACGTGTATTGTGTCAGGCAAATGGTGAGGAGTCATGGCTCCATTCTTACATTTTCTGAACTGACCACTGTCCAGAGACATGCAGGTTAGGTGCATTGGTGATCCTGAATTGTCCCGCATGTGTGCTTGTTGTGTGTGTGTGTGTGTGTGTGTGTGCGCTGTGCGCTGTGGAGGGCTGGCGCCTTGCCCGGCGGGGTTTGTTCCTGCCTTGTGCCCTGTGTTGGCTGGGATTGGCTCCAGCAGACCCCCATGACCTTATGTTAGGATATAGCAGGTTGGATAATAGATGGATGGATGGATTTAGTCCAATTCAAGATTGTAGGAAGTCAAAGCTCCTTCTGTTGAGCGTTTAACAAAAACAAGCTCTGGGAGAAATCTAAGCCATCGTAGTGCACTTTCACTTCTTCAATATTCTCACTTTTTGTTCACATAAAGAAGTTTTTTTTAATTCTGCTGTGCTCTCAGTTACCTGATGTTGATATGCAGGTTCCCAGGAGTGGGATTTGTGTACATTTACAATATAAGTATTCTAACATTAATACCTGCCTTACCTTTTTCTTTGTTATTTACTCGTTAATATTATTGGCTAATCTCATTTGTTTCTCACTTCATATAACTTGTCATCTTGTAAAGCACTTTGAGCTATTGTGTATATGAAAATGTGCTATATAAATAAATATTGTTGTTGTAATACAACTCATTTTTCTGTGTTTTTTTTTTTTTTTTTATATATATGATCTAGGTCAGCAATATGGAGAAGAATTCAGCAAGATTAATCTATTGAGAAAAGTACCTGCCATGAAAGATGGGGATTTCACCCTTGCAGAAAGGTTTTTTTATTTATTTATTTTTGTAATAATAGCGGTGTTCTGCCAGTTATTCATATCCTTTAGAGCTACTGGAGTGATATGGGACACCATATGGTGCACAAAATCGGGCAATCAATAAAATGTGTGCGATAAAGAAGACCACGAAACTAACTGAACTGCTCACACGCGGGCCATTAGGCGTTTAACTTTAGTTACATTACCCTTGTATTTCAACAGGGTAAATCGTTGAGATTATTTCAAGTTTTTTCTGTAGTTTATTCATCTTAATGTGTCAGTCAGTCAGTCAGTCATTGTCCAACCTGCTATATCCTAACACAGGGTGCAAGGCAGGAACAAACCCCAGGCAGGGTTGCCAGCCTACCACTGGGCACACACACTAGGGACAATTTAGGATCGCCAATGCATCTAACCTGCATGTCTTTGGACCGTGAGAAGAAAACCACTCGAACACGGGGGAGAACATGCAAACTCTACACAGGGAGGACCCGGGAAAAAAAACCAGGTCTCCTTACTGCGAGGCAGCAGTGCTACCCACTGCACCACCGTGCCACCCAGGCTCAATGTGTTCAACAGCTAATGGTAAAGTTAGACAGAATAGGACAAATGTAATTTTTAATGAATTATTTTTTTCTTCTCTAGAACAGACAATTTCAGAGTGTATCTTTCTTGTTTTGGAAAACAAATTTTTTTTGTATTCATCATAAAAGAAAAAGGAAGAACAAGCAACTGGGAAAAGATAGAAACATTAATACTCTTGACCTAGTGTAAAAATTGCAGTTATTTTACTGAATTATGGATGTACTTATTTCTAACCTACTTTTCTTTGAATATTCTGAATGGACGTTTAGAGTTGCCTTCTGTTGTTAGATTAGCTAAATACGTGTAGTTTACATGTCGGTTGTCCTGGTAAAACACCCTTGTTTTTCACAATAGCTGAGTGCTGAGTCACACTTGGAACTCCCTACTGCTGTACTAGGGGTTGCTTATAATTGAAAGACTCTTTAGTGTTGGTGGAGTTTCCACATCCAGCACTAGCCCAGCCCTGAAGCGGTGCCACTAGGAGCAGAAGAATGATCCTGTATGGTGAGTGCTGTGCAAAGGAGTGGGCAGGCTGTTATGCTGAATTTATATCCTCTAATGCAGGTTTGAAGTAAGACTAACCTTATCCCCTAAAAACATGCTTGTAGTTTCACCTCTCCAATTCCAATTTGTCCACTTGAATGCTTTGCAGACAGAGTGACATTTGCATTGTTTTTTTATTCTGGCATAAAAATTAAAGTCTGCATATACTCATTTACAATCTTGATACATCACTAGGAATGGTCTACACACATTTGACCCACTAAGTGACATTTGTAGGTAACATGGCTGACTTGCTGTACTGTACTTAAAACAGAAGAATGATACTAAAACATGTCTCTCTATTATAATCTTGGGAGGGAGACTAGGGAGACAAGACGTGATCTTCTCGGAAGACAATTTGATGCCCCGCGAGACAAGGCCGTGAGACAACATTTAAAACAAGTTCACGGACATCTAACCTAGCAGTTGTTGGAATTCTTTTGGCAGACACACTTCTTGTGCTCCCAGCTCTTAAAACAAAGACAAGCAGAAGATGCAGCTCGCCAGGAGCAGCAGCAACAAGCCAGCAGATGATCCAACCGCTTCTCCTTAGCGTGCGTTCAGCCGCCCTATCACAACGCGAGTGGCAGGGACACAAAGTGGCAAAAGGACAACTGCTGTACAGGCTTTTAAATGACTGACGCGCAGCACAACAAACAGAACACGCAGATCGGCAGCAGCAGAAAGCCAGCAGATGATCTGACCGCTTCTCCTTAGCGTGCGTTCAGTCCCCGCCCACCTTCAGCCGCCCCCCTTTCACAATGCGAGCAGCGTTTTATGTCCTGCGAGAAAGAGATATAACCACACCCGGGGCTGGAAATAAAGGACAAATATTGTTTTGACAAAAGTTTTAAAGTAAATGTGAAAATAAGATAATGCATATGTAACAATTCACATGAAAGTAACAATCTCTTTAAATTGTATATCCGGCAAAACAAACCCGGGGGTGGGTGAGCGAAGCCTCCTAGTATAAAGAAAATTTCTAAATTGGTTAATGGTTGAGTACTCAAAGCTGATGGAGCCCTGTTCACATCATTTCATATTTTTGCAAGGATCTGTTTTAAGCAAATCCTTGACTGCCTTGGATTTATGTGCTGATGGTTTGCTGTTTTCCTCGTTCTTCCTGTGTTTCAGGTAACCTTGAATTTGTTCTGTACACAAGCTGTTTTTCTGACTGAGAAACTGTGTGTGCCAAATAGGAAACTTTTAGAAAAGTGGCATTTTGAAATGCGTCCATGTTACAGTGGCCTTGGTCTTACTCTCATACAGTTTTTCTCCTGCCACGTATCCCTTCTCATCCTATGCCTGCACTTTGGCATTACTGTGTAGAGGTTGGCTTCACTTGTGGTGCACACTGGCTTTATTTTACATGTACTTTTAAAAAGGATAATTCCAAACCTTTTGTGTCCTTCCAAGTCCTTTTTGGCCAATCAAACTTCTACAACCAATCTGTTGTTCCCCAAATACATCCGATTTTCTTTAGGAACATCGTCCCTGCCACCCATTTGGTACCAATGCTTCCCTTTCTTCCTTTGAAATCCTAAGCCATTGATAGCGGGTTATGAAATGCTGTTTATATTCCAGTGCCTGCTGTCTTTGGTCATCATTCTTGTCTGTTACTAGGGCTGATCTGATTACTTTGGCCACAGCTACTGCACTGGTGCCTGTTGTTCTGTGTTTTTGAGATTCATTGAGTAATTCAATGTGTATTAATCATTCAAAAATTATTCAAATTGATTTCAGATACTTGATTGGTCACTCGTATCTATTTCACTTTCCCAGATTGGCTTCTGCTAAAAACACTGCATGTGTATTGTTAGTTTACATTCCCATCTAAAACTTCGGCAAGGTATGTTCTAGAAAAAAACAAGGAACCCAAATTGATAATATGGAAAGTTATTAGACCTAGCAGACACCCAATTCAGATCCATTACTATTGTGCACAGGGACTCCAGCTTCTCAATTAATGGTATCTCTGCTCCGACTCCTCTGTTTGTAATCAGACTAACGTATTTACTGTGCTGATTGGAAGCACACAACATACAACATACAAAGCAGTTCATCACTGCCATTGTGAAACATCGGGCTACTTTTTAGCACCCTAACTAGTTAAAGTTTAGCTTTAAAGCCCGTAGCTAAGCCACTGTGGCTTTTTTAAATATTATTTATTAAATAATAATTTTAAAAAAATACAAAAAAAGACTATATTTTTAGAAAAGGTTAGAAGAAAAAATAGTTGAATTAATATAAGTGAAATTGGACATTTTAAAACATTATATTTATGGGAAGGAGTAGTGGAAACTCAGTTAAGAAGTGAGGTGAGCAGCAGTGTGGGGTCATGCCAAGAAAGAGCACCACAGATGTGATGTTTGCTCCTAGGATGTTGATGGAGAAGTTTAGAGAAGGCTAGAAGGAGTTGCATTGCGTCTTTGTGGACCTGGAGAAAGCAGATGACAGGGTGACTGAGAGGAGCTGTGGCATTGTATGAGGATGTTGGGAGTGGCAAAGAAGAATGTAGGAGTGGTAGAGGGTATGTAGGAGGGAAGTGTGACCGTGGAGAGGTCTGCGGTAGGAGTGACGGAGGTGGGATTACATCAGAGATCGGCTCTGAGTCCTTTCTTATTTGCAATGCTGAAGGACAGGTTGACAGACGAGATTAGACAGGAGTCTCCATGGACTGTGATGTTTGCTGATGACATTGTAATCTGTAGCGATAGTAGGGAGCAGGTTGAGGAGACCCTGGAGAGGTGGAGATTTGCTCTGGAGAGGAGAGGAATGAAGATCAGTAGGTACAAGACCGAATACATGTGTGTGAATGAAAGGGAGGTCAGTGTAATAGTGAGGGTGCAGGGAGTAGAGCTGGCGAAGGTGGAGGAGTTTAAATACTTGGGATCAACAGTACAGAGTAATGGGGATTGTGGAAGAGAGGTGAAGAAGAGAGTGCAGGCAGGGTGGAGTGGCTGGAGAAGAGTGTCAGGAGTGATTTGTGACAGACGGGTATCAGCAACAGTGAAAGGGAAGGTCTACAGGAGGCAGTGAGACCAGCTATGTTATATAGGTTGGAGACGGTGGCACAGGAGACAGAGCTGGAGGTGGCAGAGTTAAAGATGCTAAGATTTGCATTTGGTGTGACGAGGATGGACAGGATTAGAAATGAGGACATTAGAGGGTCAGGTCAGGATGGATGGTTGGGAGACAAAGTCAGAGAGGCGAGATTGTGTTGGTTTGGACATGTGCAGAGGAGAGATGCGGAGTATATTGGGAGAATGATGCTAAGGATAGAGCTGCCAGGGAAGAGGAAAAGAGGAAGGCCTTGGAGAAGGTTTATGGATGTGCTGAGATGAAACATGAATGTGATGGGTGTAACAGAGCAAGATGCAGAGGACAGAAAGATATGGAAGAAGGTGATCCGCTGTGGCGACCCCTAATGGGAGCAGCTAAAAGAAGAAGAAGATATCATTACTGTATTTACATTTAGTAAGTCAGCACGTTTACTGACTCCAACTCCTATAACCCAAAATATGCTTCCTACTTCTCGGCCCTGTTTGTGCAGGTGCTACACAAATCTCACAACGTCTGCTTTGTAAGAGCAGAATCAAAAAACCCATGAACAAGGAGCCCATTGGCGCTAAGTAGACCAAGACAGGTTAACATGAAATTTCCAGTAGGTATGCGTATTCACTTTTGTATTTTCCAGCTATAAACCCTTGCTAGCTATTACTACTACTACTAATACATTTTATTTATGTAGTGGCATTCCCATGCTTATTGTGCTTCACCAAGTCTCAGAAAGAACAGCAGGTATATGTAACATTGGATTCAAATGTTTTCTGTATAGAACACTGAAACAGATAAATACAGGATATACAAAGGATTAAACTGAATAAAATACAATAAACATGAGTAAACTACTAAATCCAATACTAAAAGAAAAGCCTCATCAAATAACATCATTTGTGATATAACACACACACAAATTATCCTGAGCATCTGGATGGAGTGGTAAACTGATAGAAGGGGCAGAATGTCACATTAAGTTAAAGGCCTTCCAGAACACAGGAGTTTTAAAAGAATAAATGGAGTCCGCTGATCTATAATTAATTTACGGAGGTCACTCAAAAGTCTGGAAGCTATACAGCTGAACTCGGAGTGCAGGTTAGTGTGGAGCACAACAAGACTGCCAGAATCAGAGGACTAACAGAAGCAGAGTGATGGAGAAGGTCATGGATGTTGTCTGGTGCAAGGCACCAGAGGAAGAGGAACCTGGCAGTATGGGGTGACAATAATCAACATGTCTCTCAGCATTAGAAAAGGAGAGGAATGAGCGAATATGGGATATGTTACAGAGGTGAAAGTAAGAACTTTTTTTAATGTGGTTTATGCAGGCAGAATAGGAAAAGTTGGAATGTAAAAGAGTTGTGGCCATAATACAGAGCAGTCGTGGTATTGCACATCTTTAGTTATAAAGGGATTGGTTTAACACAAAAACACCCAATTAAGATCTGTAGATTTTGGCATTTCAGGGCTGGACTTGTTAGTATGGACAAGAAGTAGGAACAGCACTTCTCTCACTCTAACTAAGATTGTTTGTTTTGCCCCCCTCGCTGCAGCATTGCAATTCTCTTGTATTTGTGTCGAAAATACCAGACTCCAGATCACTGGTACCCTGAAGATCCCTTAAAACGAGCAAGAGTGGATGAATATCTGTCCTGGCAGCATTCAGCAATGCGGGCACATGCAGCCAAGATATTCTGGTTCAGGGTATGTAAATGGAGTCACTCGAGTCAAGTGCTCTTAGTGGCTGTTTTTGTTTTTTAATACACAATATGTTGTACAAAAGTTCACCTTTTTAAAATAATGACATATTTTTGATACTTTGAAAACTGAACAAATCATTATTGAATTTCTTTTCAAAACCTTTTCTCCTGACACAGCTGATGATTCCTTTTATAACTGGTGAAGATGTCCCCACAGCCAAGATGGATTCAGCAATGGAAGACTTGAACAACACCCTGCAGTTGTTTGAAGACAAATTCCTTCAGGACAATCCTTTCATTGTGGGTGACGAAATCTCCCTGGCAGATGTTGTGGCAATTGTGGAAATAATGCAGGTATGTGAACACTTGTGAGAATGAAGTCATGATTGATTATTTAAGCAACTACAAAAATGTTGTGTTTTATCATTGAAATTGGTGGCATATATTGAAACTCTAAAACTCAATCTATTAACCACAGTTATGTATTTTTAAAAGAACAAAGTCAGTCAGTCACTTCCCAACCCGCTATATCCAATTTCAGAGCTTTACATTTAATACAAAGGGAAAAAGAAGACAGGCAAAACTCTGAACACGTTCATCAATCAAAGTGACGTTCTGTTTCCAAAGTCGGGACTTTTTCGTACCCTGTCAGTTTCCAGAATGGCAACACCTTCCTGCTGTCCTGTAGCCTCTCTGGCAGAGCTCCCTATGGTGGCCACGGGTTTTCTTTCACCTCTGAGGCTCCATATAGAATCTCGGGAGCAAAGCAGGACTGTAATGGTCAGACTGTTACCCTGCATGACTCTCATCTAGGGCGTTGAGATGAATTACTCTGGACTGTTTAGCTCTTGCATAGGAAGCTTGTGTGGCCATCAGCAGCCTCTAAGCCACATTACCATTCCAGAGGGTTATCAGAATCAAAATAGACAGTATTGGTACCACCAACCACTTCTTATTTGTATCTTATTTCTCTTCTGTCTGCCAAGACCTGGCCAGGCCAACATTTTTTCGCAGTGCCTCCATAACACTAGCAGTTTGGCTGTCTTATTAATAACTGGCTTTAAACTTACGTTATATTTAGCTTGAATTCTTGTCTTGCAGATAGTTTAAAGTTACCAAAGTGTCCAAAGCTCTATAATATCAAGGTCTGTTTTAAAACATGTTGTTCACGAGGGCACTCTCATTTGATAGCTTTTTTCAAAACCTCAGTGATATTCTGACAGAATTCACTTATTTCAGTTAGAAGTGAAGCCTACTAAGGAGCTGTCTCACGTGATTTGTAAGTTTAGATAAAAGCAAGAGTAAAATCCGTGTCACTTTATAATAAGTGTGGTTGAAGGGCACGTTAGGCTCTTTTTGAATGTTTTATTGGCTTCAATCAGGCTCTGGATCGTAAGGACAAAAATACTTTCCACTATAACCAGACCTTTGTAATGAGATGATTGCTTTGGGTCTGTCGTGTAGTACGACCACCAGTATGATTTTCCTAAGAGTTTTGAAAAAGGTGCCATAATATACTGCACAGCACAACAAGCTAGGTTTGTGGTGTTATTTTTGTACTGGTTTCACATTGTGACAGTTTATCCCATAATTCTTTGCGTATTAAAGTGTTCCAGAATTTGATCAGATAACCAATAAAGCAGACAGAAAAATGTTTTGTATGCTGCAAAAGGCAATATGAGAAAGCAAAGCAAAGACGTAGGCTGTTAATACAGAGGACACTAATTCACTGAATATGACGTTTTGGATCTTCTGTGCAAAACTGTGCCTATTAATGAAAACTATTTGCAGATGTAGATCAGGGGGGCTACAGTAGACCACACCAAAGGCAATCTTAACAATTGAGATTAGGTGGGTCTGTTTGTTATATGAAGAAAATAAACACAGGATTAAAGTAATCCTCCATCTACTTGCCAGCGGTCTTTGTCTTGCATTGTATGGAACAAAAGATTAGTTTGTGAATGGTGTGCATCCTCTCTTAACATCCATTGTGTGGTACAGTTTTAGTCTAAACGACAGCCAATGCAGTCACTACTGGCTATTTGCCATAGTAAAGGCCAGATCCTTAAAAGAACAAATCTCTCTATTATAACAAAAAAAAAACTTGAGACGAGACTAGACTTTTTCCTGGGGATAACATGTGATCTTTTGAAGAGAGATCTTTCAGAGACAGAGAGACACTTTCACTTCCCGTGAGACGGACAAGTCACATCATACTAACAACCCTCGGACGCAAGTCCCTGTGATACACAGGCAGAGCAGGTTAGAGATAATGGAAGCAGGAAAATTTGAAAGTCTCCAAAAAATGAGAGTAAAGATCACATTAACGTAAACAAACTGAAACTATTACTGGGGGAAATAACAGAACAGTGAAAGGAGATTGAATATTCTGCTGCTGTACATGTTTTTAATTGTTCGAAACTCCGCACGAAATGCAGATCACGTGGCACGGCAGCAGCAGCAAGCCAGCAGCTTATCGATCAAAGTGGAGGTGAACAAAACACGTTACTTGTTTCCCAGTGTATCACCGTTTAAGAGGGGTTTTGGAGGAGCAGCTGCGTCTCTTTGGGGTGCGCTCAGCTCCCCTCTTTGCAACGGTGCCTACCGCTGGCGGGTTGGAGAGGTAGGCAAGCGAATTGTAGAACACACGTGAGGGTATAGCAGCAGCACTCCAGCAGCTGCTCGAGCAAAGAGGAGTTAAAAATAAAATGTATTTGTTTCCCATTGTATCACCATTTAAGAGGGGTTTCGGAGAAGCGGCCGCTGGCAGGGAGAAAAAGGGGTTAGCAAGCGAAGCGAGCAGGGGGTAAAGCCCCCTAGTGTGTTTTTAAAAACTGGAACCGACATTCACTTGCTGAGTGAAGCTTGAATATCCAAAATAACAGTTGGTGGCCCCTCACAACATTACCTGTGCAGACGCATCAACAATTTCTTGAAAGTGATAGCAAATTAACAATTTTTTATGGATTGATGGTACTGTATATAGCATCTCTAAGCGCCCATTAACAGATACATATATATGGCCCTGGACATAATAATCGTGGGGCAGTACAGAGTGTACTGTATATTTAACATACTTGGCATTCAATTTGCACATTAAATAAACATTGAAAACATACCCAAGAGCCCTTATATAGACATTAGGCATTTGTTTATGGAGATTACAATGGTACTTTGTGTTTAGCGAATAGTTTAGTGGATTGCTTCACTAACATGATTTTAAAAGCCCACAAAGAGTACAAATGAACTGGTGAGTTTGACTTAGAAACATTAAAAAAACATTAAAAAGGCCTAGAGGCGGCTGGGTGGTTATGTGGAAAATAAACGTCATGCCCATAACAGTGCCCTAAGATATTTTTATAGCACCTTATTAAAGGGTTTGAATAAGTACCAATCGGCTAGAAATTGTTAAATAATAGTTAATTTATCACAATAACACAGGAGAAAATAACTGCAGTTAAACATGAAATAATACCATTCTGATTTTTATACTGTACTGTTTATTACTGATTGTGTATTTTTTTATTTTTTAAAAATGGTAAATTGTACTGTGCAAATCTCGGATTAGAAATAAAATTACAGTTTCTGATCTGTATATTCCTTCAAGTAATAGGCTTGATGGAAAGTTCACTGGTGTACGTTGTGACTTTTTATCTTTTCAGAGGATATTAGAAAAACAAAAGGTTATACATGAATCGACTCTGAGGAGTTGGTTGGAATTACTTTTCTATGTATCTAGTTTTCTAGCAGGTACTGTAGGTTTTTGAATTCTTAAACATTTCATTTCATTGTTGCCACTTTTGATATACTGTCTTGTTTGTTAATTTTGTATTTATTTATTTTTTTAATCTATCTAGCCACTTGGCTCTTGTCTGGATGTCTTTGAAGGCAGGCCAAAGCTAGCTGCGTGGCGGGACAGAGTCAAAGACAAGATTGGCCCCAAACTGTTTGACGAGGCCCACAAAGACATCCTGAATGCCAAAAATCTTCCACAGACTTTTGAAAAGAATCACATGCTGGATTTTCTGAAGCCCAAGATTTACAAGCTTTTCAGTTGAGATCTTGGTTGTGCTTTTTTTTGATTTTTGAGAAGTAAAATGTTCATTATCCTTTGTGATAGAGAGAGTTCTCAACTAAGTGTGTATTTTGACTGTTAATTCAGAAATAAGTGCCTTTTGGGAAAAATAAATGCTACATTGAATAGCATACATACCTCTAAGTATAAACATTTTTTATATTTTACTTGTGTAAATGAAAATTATATTTACGTACAACTACTTGTTATATTGTTATAGAGATTATAAGTTAAATGCATAAATCTAAAATAACATGCATGTACAGTAATTAAAGATGTTCTAAGATACTGTATGCAGGTTTTATAACTACAGCGTGCCATTAAGCCTGGGATTTGAGACTTTTTGGTGAAGAAATTAAGACTTGGGTTATATGGGTGTCAACAGCAGTGGCATAGTACTGCCTGTTGAGGTTTAAGCAGTTTATTTGTAATGGCATGAGTGATGATTAGAGCTTCAATTTTTCATTCTAACTATTCAATCCTTCCCTTTGCTGTTTACAACTTTATTTCAGATATAAAACAATATGAGTAATAAACACCCTGTAGTTCACAAATATTAAAATGTTGTACTTTTGCCGTCTTGTAACTGAACTTCTAAAACTTACCTCTGATTGTTTATAAGGCATTCTAATTTACCTCTGGACATCCAAATATTCAGTAAAGTAAGGAGAATATTTTTGTAAGTCTTTGTTACTGAATTCAAAATCTCAATTTATGATAGGTGGTCACAATGGAGATACAGTGTCGTTGCAGGGCCCAGTACATGCGACTGTTTGTTTTTTTTTCACCTATTTGCAGACTCCTATAATTGTGCCAGGACTAGACAGGTTGGCAGGTGCAGCGGAATGGGACACGGTCCAGCTGGGTTGTTTGGTACGGACGTCAGCATTCTGCTTGGAAATGCTGCCATCTAGTGTGCTCCAACAGTATTGCTAAAAAAAAAATGGAACCTACTTAATAATAATAATACATTTTATTTATTTGTAGGCGCATTTCTAAATACTCAAGGACACTGAACAATAGATCAAACACGCATTATAAACAAAACTAAAATACAAAATTTAAAATCCGACAAAGCAATTGTAGTCAAAGAGAAAAAGCAGTCTTAAACAAATGCGTTTTAAGTTTAGATTTGAAAAGTGAGTCAAATGGTAGTGAGTTCCAGAGCTGGGGAGCAGAGCAACTGATATGGTGGTAAGATGGGCGAAGAGGACAGCCAAGTGGATGGAGGAAGAGAATTTAAGGGTGTGGGAGGGAATGGCAACATGGAGGAGGTCAGACAGAGATGGAGGGGTGAGGTTGTGGAGAGCTTTAAAAGTTAACAGAAGAATTTTGAATTGAATGTGGAACTTAAATGGAAGCCAGTGAAGCTGCTGCAAGACACGAGTGATATGGTGAATAGAGGGGGCTCTAGTAATGATGTGGGTGGGCAGCTGAATTCTGGACCAGTTGAAGCTTATAAAGAGATTTGCGAGAAAGACCAAAGAAAAGGGAATTGCAATAATCAAGATGAGAAGTGACCAGGCTATGAACAAGGATAGCAGTGGTGTGGGGAGTGACGGAGGGGCGAATACGATCAACGTTACGCAAGTGGAAATATGCAGACCGGGAGATGTGGGACTGAAAAGACAAAGTACTGTCAAGGATGACACCTGTGGGGAAGGGGAGACAGAGAAATTATCAATAACAAAGGAAAAGTGATCAGTTTTGGATAATGTCGATTTTGTACCAATGAGGAGAACCTCAGTTTTGTCACTTGTTATTTCATTTATAAAAACTTGAAGAAAACCAGGATTTGATCTCTGCAAAGCAATCAATAAGCGAGGAGGGTGGAAAGGAAACAGTAGGTTTGCTAGTGAGGTAGAGCTGGGTGTCATCAGTGTAATGGTGGAAGCTAATGTTATATTTACAAAAAGATATTACCGAGCGGAAGGAGGTAAATAATGAAAAGGAGGGATCCCAGGACAGAGCCAACATGAAGTAACAGCGGTGGGTTGGGATGTGAAAGTTTTAAGCTGAACAAACTGAGTGTGGCCTGAGAGGTAGGATCTGAACCAGTCTAGTGGTGTGTGGGTAATGCCAATTGAAGATAATCTACTGAGAACAGTCGTGTGACAAATAGTGTCAAAGGCTGCACTCAGGTCAAGGAGGATGAGAATAGGAATTAAACCAGAATCAGCTGCCATAAAGAGGCCATTAGTCATTTTTATAAGTGCTGTTTCTGTACTTCTGAGTACATAAAAAAGAAAATGCAATATTCTGCCCTTCAAGGTGTGTTTGTTTGTACCATAACACTCTTTAGATGCTCCACACTCTTTAGTGAATGACTGTGGATAGCACTTACACTGTATGGGCTCCACATTTTAAGGGGGGATTCTTATTTGAAAGCTAGAATTTATAGTTTGAAAATATTATTTTTCTGTTAATTGTATATTTCTGCGTGTTAAAGGAAAAAGAAATACTGTCTTGTTATCAAATGTAGTCAGAATGTTATCTATTACTATTAATCTTTGGATATTCAGTAGACAATGGTGTTTTTTGTGTTTTACTGCCACCTAGTAAGTAAAAAGAAGAATGCAGTTAAGTTCACTTGAGTCACAGAGCCGAGGTACACATCTCTTTAAAAAAAAAAAAAAAAATAGGAACAAAGAGTTCTATAAAGGCTGACCACAGTGTAAGACAGGGATGGGCAGAGTAAGTCCTGGAGGGCTGCAGTGATTGCAGGTTTTTCTTTCAACCCAGTTGCTTAATTAGAAAACAATATTGTTGCCAATAATTTAATTTCATGGCTTTTTAAGTAGTACTAGGGTGTTGTACTGTGTTAGCCATTATGAATGTAGTGAAAAGCCAAGCAAAATGACACCTTTTATTGGCTAACTAAAAAGATTACAATATGCAAGCTTTCGAGGCAACTCAGGGCCCTTCTTTAGGCGAGATGTAATCCAGAAACTGAAGTTCCCTGTGTTTATATCCACACTGGGACAAGAAACAACACTGGTAAATCTTTACATGAAAAATCTTAAATGTAAAAAATTAATAGGTTCATTCAGGCTAAGATTAATTAAACAGGAGAGAGAGGAACAATGTATGGTCAAGATCTTTAGATAAGATAACTGTCCAACAAAGTCTGCGTCAGTCTGAGAGATACAAACAGTCCTCAAACCTGGCTATAAAACTCTTGTCTCTGTTTAAGCTATGCTGTATTGTATTACATTTTAACATGAGTTTAACTTCCCATTCTTTTCTCTCTTGCTGTGTTTTGAAGTTGCCCATAAGCCCTGTGACTTTAAAGTCCCTCTCACAGTGTCCATGGCTGTTGAAGTGGGCCGCTACAGGAACATCTGTGTTGCCACGTTTAATGTGGAATCTGTGTAAATTCATTCTCTGGCGGAGTGTTTGTCCAGTTTCTCCCACATAGAGTGCAGTGTCAGGACATTTCATGCAGAGAATTGGGTAGATCACATTAGATGATCTGCGGGAAAGTGATCCCTTTATGTGATGTTGAAGTCGGCAGTGTAGTATAACTATACGGTCCAGAATTGCTGAAATACACCTTGTAGCCATTCTTTTAAATAGGAGTTTCAAAGTCATCTATCCAAGGTTTTCAATCCAAAAAACGTATTTAATGGTAGTCAGTTATTTTTTTTTTCTACTAACAAAACTAACATTACTTGGCTTAATTTAGATCACTGGCGTGTTTACATTCACACCCCTTTATTCTGTCTTTTGCTGTCAAACAGCTACAATTTAATTGCTTTTATTTTAACCATCTGCCATTTAGCAGTGACAATGGTTCCTAAATTCAGCCCTCTGGCTGCATTTCTCATTCCAATCAGCCTCACAGTTAGTGAATCATTTTTACTTTTAAACAAATGATCCCTTTATGTGATGTTCAAGTCGACCGTGTGGTATAACTATATGGTCTGTATTATAAATGCAGGCACACGTTTTACATCTTTTCTGTAGGCAGGGAGATGTGCCATTTTCTGTCCGTTCATTTAGGGAGCTTTGGACAATTAGTTTCTGCAGGTTTGGCGGCTGTCTGTATGCCAGGAGGGGAGGTTCAGGAAATGCATTTTTCAGTGTTTGGTCGTTGTTTAGCATTGGCTGAAGTTCTTTTATAATTTTTCGAAATGTTTCAAGACGTGGATTGTAGGTGACAACGAGGGGGATGCGGTTCTTGTTCTCTTTGTTTTTATATTCCAGAAGGTTGTCTCTGGGTATGGACTGCCGACTTCAACATCACATAAAGGGATCACTTTCCTGCAGATCATCTAATGTGATCTACCTAATTCTCTGCATGAAATGTCCTGACACTGCACTCTATGTGGGAGAAACTGGACAAACACTCCGCCAGAGAATGAATTTACACAGATTCCACATTAAACGTGGCAACACAGATGTTCCTGTAGCGGCCCACTTCAACAGCCATGGACACTGTGAGAGGGACTTCAAAACACAGCAAGAGAGAAAAGAATGGGAAGTTAAACTCATGTTAAAATGTAATACATTACAACATGGGTTGAACAGAGACAAGAGTTTTATAGCCAGATATGAAGACTGTTTGTATCTCTCAGACTGACGCAGACAACATGTCTACAGACCCACATTGTTCAGAAAAACTCATTACAGACTTCAAAGGACTTTGTTGGACAGTCATTTAAAGATCTTGACCGTACATTGTTCCTCTCCTGTTTAATTAATCTTAGCCTGAATGAATCTATTAATTTTTTACATGTAAGATTTTTCATTTAAAGATTTACTAGTGTTGTTTCTTGTCTTAGTGTGGATATAAACACAGGAAACTTCAGTTTCTGGATTCCATCTTGCCTGAAGAAGGGGCCTGAGTTGCCTGGAAGGCTTGCATATTGTAATCTTTTTAGTTAGCCAATAAAAGGGGTCATTTTGCTTGGCTTTTCTCTTCATGGGTTTGTAACTGCTCTAACTTTGTTATGTCAAGTCATTTTCCTTTGTAAGCATATCATTCAAATGATCTGAAGGCTGAAATGGATGAGTAAATCTCAGTCCTTCACTTTTTTCATCTCACTTTCCTTCCACATGTTTAATTAAACCAAAAACTGCACGATAAATCCACACAGAGGTGTAAATGGAAACAAGCTAAACGAAGAACTGCTGGTTTCTTTTGTCGTTTACATTTTATTGCTAATAATGAGCAATTAAAAAAGGAAAATACGTTTTTAATACTAAAATAAGCAATAAAGGTTCAAAATCTTAACGAGCGAGACAACGAAAATGAAGAAGTGTCACTTAAGCAATAATTGCTTCTTATTAAGTAATTGGGTTGGAATAAAACCCCGCAGCCACTGCAGCCTTCCAGGACTTACTTTATCCACCCCTGGTAAGAAATCGTCATAATGAAAGATTCAGGTAAGTGAAAGTCAGGCCTGATTATGCTGGAGAGACAGGAAAACACAAAAGGACGTGCTTAATTAATGTCCTCAACGACCTCCAAGTCCATCCCTGAGCACAACCACATTTAGTCGAAAAGAGAAAATTTGGAGCAGGAGCCAATCTGACAAAACCTCCTGTTGGCCGAAACTGCAGCTGTCCCAATACACTTTTGGTTTAAACGAAGTATTAAACTACACAGGATCAGCAAACCATCACAGAAGTAGGAGGAGAAAGTCACGTGGTGCAGAAGGTCATCACCACTACAGTCGGAGAAGACACAAAATGGGCAAGGAAGAAGAGCTGGAAGCAAAACAAAGTACACTGCTGTGTGATTGGAGGTGGAGGTACGGATAGATTTAGGTTCAGCAGAGAGGTTCTGGAGAAGTTGGTAAAGTTTGAAGTACTGTAAGGCAAGTTGAAGATGTAGATCTTAAAACTAGGTCCACAAGCGTTAGAAGCTATAATGACAATTTTTAGGTTGTTTGTAAGGTTTGTAGGGTAACTGTGGGCAGCAGAGGGTGGCTTATCCTTGGGAATGCATTCTCTTTAGAAATGTAGCTCATACTTTGAGCCTATATCCTGTATATACCACTTCAGGCACCATGAAAATGTTAAGGCAGGAGGGATACTGTACAAAATGCTTTAAAATTCAGATGTTGCTGCCAACATACATACATCATACGTAAAACTACAACAGAAGAGAAGTTATTGGAATAAGTACAACTGTCTTGCAATTCTTCAGTTGGGGACTCTGATGATTGCAAATCCATCTTTCAGGAGGGGAAAATAGCAAGGAAGGCCAAAAACTGATGAAGTGAAACTACAGTTACCTCAAAAGGTGGTCAATGGGCAGCATCACATACACAAGAAAAGAGCAGAAAGCAAAGCAATATGCAGTTAAACAGAGTTAAAAGTATGTCTGCTGCAGGGAAAGATGTTAATAGAAAAAGGGGTTAAATTTGGCTTAGTGGGCACAATGAGAGGGTAATAGGTCACTGTGCTCTTTTTATTATTAGTGGCAAGCCACCCCAAAATGTTAATCCCCATGGGAATGAATATGTCAACTAGTCCAGGTGCTCTTTCAAATAATAAAATATTATAAAGCAACATGAATACAAACACAGTAAAAAGCAAAAGCAGGAAATATATTTGGAAATAGTCTTAAAAGGTGAGGAAATATTTCAAAAAGAGTCATATTAAAAATACTTGGGTAGAAAATACAGGTGAGGGAAGGTGTGGGTGCAGAGCTGCTCCAGATTGTTGTTCTTTCATATGTTGTTCCCTTCTCTGCACTCCTTGCTCTTCCTCTTTCCTGTTCTGCTCTTCTTTTTCTCTATGCAACATGCATCCCAAATTTAAAGGATTAATTTCATGTTAAATTGGGTGCCTCGAGAGGAGATGTGGTATTGTAGTAGTGACGGAGGTGGGATTACATCAGGGATCAGCTCTGAGCCCTTTCTTATTTGCAGTGGTGATGGACAGGTTGACAGACGAGATTAGACAGGAGTCCCCGTGGACTATGATGTTTGCTGATGACAGATGATGAGAGTAGGGAGCAGGTGGAGGAGACCCTGGAGAGCTGGAGATATGCTCTAGAGCAGTGATTCCTAACTGGTGGTTTGCGCTTTATAACAGGGGTTCGCGAAAAAAATATTATAATGGTAGAATTTTAAATCCCAAACGTAACAAATATAACGAAATATTTAATGTAGGCAAATATATTCACAGCACTATTAAAAATACAATAATAAAAATGGGTCAATAAATAAATTAAATGTCAAATTCATGAATATTACCTCAGTCACTTGTGCATTTTGACGGAAGATTCCGTAAAGTTGAGCAGTCGCAACAGGTAACAATCCGTAACACAATGATAAGCTAAACCGCTGGCGATGCGTGTACATTCTAGGATGATCCAGAAACTTCCAATTCAGCGAACCGAGACCCCCGGATGCGCTCGAAGGAACGAGAATAGTGTCTACCGATATAAAAACGCCGCGATCAGACAAGGGAGAGAAAGGAGAGTCAAATTGAATTGCACGACGCGCCTAAGCACCATGAGTGATTTTATTAAGATAAATTGGTAGTGCAGAGTGTTTGCAAATAGCCTAAATTACGATAAATACTTTTTACTTGAAAGTGAATAATCATTACTCTGTAATTTTATTATGGATCGATGGTTAAAAACAGGTAGTTTTATCAAGTCTGACAAAAAGCTGGACGAGCAATCAATTGCTTCTTCTTCTGCTTCAGTCCCTGATTTGGTACCAACACAGGTGACAATACTGAAAGTTGTACTGAGCTACCGTCTCTCCAGACTGAAAGCAAGGAAAAAATAGGCGAATATAGTAAGACAAAAGAGAAGAAACAAATTTACGAATGGGTTTTTATTTTACCGGGGATGAGTAAGAACCTAAACCGCTTTGTGTAATTTGTAATGAAGTCCTGGCCAACAGCCGTTTAAAACCATCACTTCTTCGTAGACACATTGAAACAAAACATCCAATGTACAAGGATAAACCTATCATAATGACTACACAGAGGGTTCGCCAATTTATTCCGGTTTTTTGAAGGGGTTCACAAGGAGAAAAAGGTTGAGAATCGCTGCTCTATATGTCAGTGCCAATTTATACCACATTTAAAACAACATAGTAATGCTGTGGCCAAAGTGCTTTACAATAATAGAATAAACAATAAAACATAAATAGTAATAAAATATATGAACATAAAATAAGATAAATAATACATAGAAATAATGTTATATGATCACAAAGAGGAAACCATCAGTATTACTGAAGGTCACTGAATGCAAGTGAAAAGAAGTGAGTTTTTAATCTCGTTTTAAACTGTTCAATTGTAGACGACTCCTTTATGAAGTAAAGAGTTTCACAGGCGAGGGGCAGCAGCTGACAAAGTCCTGTCTGTCCCCCTTGGTCTGACACTTGATACGAGGGACAACAAGAGACAACTGAACAGAAGATCTAAGCACTCTGGATGGCTGGTGTAAAACACACAATTCAGATAAATAGGCAGGAGCGAGCCCATGTAAAGATTTAAAAACTAGTAGCAAGATTTTAAAATCAATTCGAAAACTGACAGGCACCCATTGTAAAGAAGCTAAAATAGGAGAAACAGAGTCAGAAAGCGAGCGGCAGCATTTTGGACCAACTGTAACCTGTGTATCAGAGATTTGCTAATCCCAGAATACAGCGAGTTGCAGCAATCAAGGCGAGAAAAGATAAAAGCATGAGTAGCTTTCTCAAGATCTTTAGAAGATAAAAAAGGCTTGATCTTATCTAAGAGACGAAGCTGGAAAAAGCAACTCTTGACTACAGAATGTATTTGTTTCTCAAAAGAGAGGTTACTGTCAAAGATAACACCAAGATTGGGGACTTGAGGTTTGGAAAAGACTGAGAAAGAGCCGAGAAATTCAAGACCAATTTGGACTTTAGCTGATGGACCCACTATAAGCACCACCGTTTAATTTTGATTCAGATCAAGAAAATTGTTAGCCATCCAGGATCTTAGTTCAGAAAGACAGTTGTGGAGTTGATTTGTTGCAGAGTTGCAGACAGGAATATAAACCTGAGTCAGCATAGAAGTGAAAAGAAATGTTACATTTCCTAAAAATCGCTCCAATAGGGTGATGGTATATAGAGAATAAAATATGACCCAAAATGGATCCCTGAGAAACACCATATTTGAGAGGAGCAGTAGATGAACAAGAGGAATTAAAAATCACTGAAAGTGTCTATCAGTTAATATGACCTGAACCAGTTAAGAGCAGCCAGCCTCTTTGCGCCCAACAAGATGTTCGAGCCGCATCAGCAATATCTCATGGTCAATGGTGTCAAAGGCAGGACAAGTCAAGGAGGACAAGGACTGCCGCATCACCCGAGTCAGTAATAAGAGAGATGTCGTTGAACACTTTCAGGAGTGCCGTTTCAACACCATGATAACGCCTAAAACCAGATTGGTAGATCTCAAATAAATTATTGGAGTTAAGGTGATTGACCAATTGATTATAAATAATTTTTTCTAGAATTTTAGCCAGAAATGGAAGCTGAGAAAATGGACGAAAGTTGGTGAAAACTCCAGGATCTAATCCTGCCTTTTTTAGATGGGGACGGACTGCAGCATGTTTAAAAGATGAGGGCACAACCCCCGAACTAACAGAATCATTTATAATGGCTAGTAAAGATGGGCCCAACACATCAAAGGCTGCCACTAAGAGACGTGGTGGTACAATATCGAGGGGGCTGGAAGCTGGTTTAAGAGTGTCAATGGTTCTTTTTAGCATTGAAAATGAGACTTGATCAAAGGAATGTCATGAGTAACAGTAGGAAGTTCATAGCCAGTTTGAACAATGCCACGGCGGATAGTATCAATTTTGCTGACAAAGAATGATAGAAACTGCTCACATGAATGAACAGTGCTATTTAATCCCATCATAGAATTAGGGTGAATGGCCGCATTAATGGAATTAAATAAAACCCTAGGATTGTTTGAATGACGGGATACTAAATCGGCAAAGAAGTCATGTTTCGATTTCTTAACTTCAGCCTGGAAATTGAAAAGAGAAGTCTAGGAGAGGAAAGAAGGTCAGTAGGACCACCAAGACAGAACACATGTGTGTGAATGAGAGGGAGGTCAGTGGAATGGTGAGGATGAGGGACTAGAGTTGGCGAAGGAGTTCAAATACTTTGGATCAACAGTACAGAGTAATGGGGAGTGTGGAAGAGAAGTGAAAAAGTGAGTGTAGGCAGGAAGGAATGGGTGGAGAAGAGTGTCTGGAGTGATTTGTGACAGACGGGTATCAGCAAGAGTGAAAGGGAAGGACAACAGGACGGTAGTGAGACCAGCTATGTTATATGGGTTGGAGATGGTGGCACAAGAGACAGAGCTGGAGGTGGCAGAGTTAAAGATGCTAAGATTTGCACAGGGTCGTGATTAAGATGGATAGGAATGAGTATATTAGAGGGTTAACTCAAGTTAGACGATTGGGAGACAAAGTCAGAGAGGCGAGATTGCGTTGGTTTGAACATGTGCAGAGGAGAGATGCTGGGTATGTTGGGAGAAGGATGCTAAGGATAGAGCTGCCAGGGAAGAGTTAAAGAGGAATGTCTAAGAGAAGGTTTATGGATGTGGTGAGAGAAGACATGAATGTGGTGGGTGTAACAGAGAAAGTTGCAGAGGACAGGAAGACATGGAAAAAGATGATCCGCCGTGGCGACCCCTAACGGGAGCAGCCGACAGAAGAAGTGCATAGTTACCGAGGAGAAACCTAACCTGTAAATCCCGCCGGTTTTGAAAAGTTCCCCGCCCATTTATTTTTTAACCAATCACCTGAACGTAACGCCCGCTTTGCCGGGCTATACTGCTTGTTCAAACAAGCGGCCTTACAATTCGCGCTCACTGCTGATGTCAGTTTTATTGTATAGGCAGTTTGTATTTTAAACGTCTGGCATAATTTATGCGTTAAGTTTGCCGGCGGTATAGCCTATTATTAAGCTTCCATTCATGAAGAACAAAAAGTACTTTATGACGTTTCAGTTTTTAACGTCATACGCTGTGAATGAGGGTTTTGTAAAGGGCTTTAGTGGGCGCCTTCTGCTCAAGTATTTATCCGGCACTTAGTGGCCGCTGGACTGAACGTCACTCTTTCTCATTTTGTGTGTTTCTCCGGATATGCAAAGTGGTCACCACCCACACGAGTCATCGGCTGCAGATACACAGCGTTCAGAGACATTTAATCAGACTAACGAGAAACCGCTTCCTTTTATACGTTTTTCTACCTTGTTAATGTTATTGTCATTTTTCTACGCTACCGTCACTGCATTTTGCAAGATTCCACAAAACAAGAGCATTGTTCGGGATCGCATGAAATCCAAGTGCTCGCTCCGTGACGTGCCCGACACGTGAGTGTAGTGAGGGAGCGACAAGCGGACGAATTCTCGTGGCCTTCCAGTATGGGCTGCACCTGCAGCTCACTCGGTTTTTGCGAGTACGAGACCAACAAACTGGTGCTCATCCGTAGTCGACCACTGGGATCGCTGAAGTGGTTTTTCACTGGCTTCATCCTGATTGGCATCTGGTGAGTTTTGTGGGCGACGTGGGCACAGAGGAGTTGGAATCTGTGGGATGGTCATTTGATTGTTCTGCTTTTTACTTCTTGCTTTCGGAGCCAAAAAGAAAAAGATCTGTCATGTGTTCATGGTGTAGAGGTCTGTTATTATTCTTCCTTGGATATTTTAGATAACAATTACGTAATCCTGTGATCTGTCTAAAAACTGAATGCTGACATTGTCTCTTTATTTGCAACGCATTCTTTTTAGCTTGCATAAGAGAGTTTCAAGCAGAAGTTAGTTTTTAGGAGTTTTCCATCCATCCATTATCCAACCCGCTATATCGTAACTACAGGGTCACGGGGGTCTGCTGGAGCCAATCCCATCCAACACAGGGCGCAAGGCAGGAAACAAACCCCGGGCAGGACACACACACACACACACACACAGCACACATTTGGGACGATTTAGAATCGCCAATGCACGTAACATGCATGTCTTAGGACTGTGGGAGGAAACCCACGCAGACACCGGGAGAACATGCAAACTCCACACAGGGAGGATCCGGGAAGCGCCACCTTGGCGCCTTTAGGAGTTTTGTTGGGAGTTAACATAAACGTGAATGCAAAGGCAAACTGTCAGTACTATAAACTGAATCTGTAAACTGTGTGTCTTTTTTGAAGATGGGGACACTAGTTAAAGACAAAATGTATTTAAGTTCATCAGCTTTTGTAAAATTAAGACATGATTTAGGTGCCACATTAAGGTGTAATTTTTCATAAGCTGTCACTTCAGATCATTTAAACACATATTCTTAAATATAAGTATTTAATATACTGACAGGAATCCCAAGTAACCAAAGTTTACGCCCTTGATGTAATCTGGCTGTTATGTATGACTTTCACCTCTTTATGGTTTGCATGGAAATATAAATGTATTTCAAAGTTTAAGATGAGATGCTATAATCTTACAACCAGGCTTGTATTACTAATATGTATTGTAAATTGTAAGAATAGTTTTGTTAAAGTCACCAAAGAGCTATAAACTTTCAGCTCTGATATCCTTTAATAGAGCTGCACGTAAAATATATACCTCACCATAAAAGATGAAGGCGACTGTTTTGTCCTCTCTTGTAATTTAATATCTGTTCATCTCTTTCATGAAAATACTTTTCTAGTGCAGGATTGTACTTTATATTTGATACGTTTTTTTTAGCCTTTAAGTAAAAGTAGTAAGACTGTTGTATAGAATTTCACAAATGCTGCGAAGTTCAACTAAAAAGTAACCAGGCCTAGAAATGAGTGAATACGTATTCATGCTAAAGCAGGATACATTTAACACAATTCATTAATTTCGCTTTATCTGTATTTTTTGTATTTATGCTTCCTGTAGCTTCATTGCAGTTGTGAATTAAGAGTATACGCGTCATCAAGTTTGATTGAATGCAATGTGAATCGTATTTTCCAGGATGTAAAGCTCGTCAGTTACACATGTGTAGAAAGATAAGGGGACCACCCTCCCCTGCAGAGTTCAACGGTATGTCGTACAGTCCCAGATAAACTAACTTGCTAAGGGCAAGATGCCTCTCAGTAATTAAAGACGGTCAAACATTCAAAGAAGAAGTTTTACAGCATTGCTGAGAGACTCCGTTAGCAATTTGCATGAGAAGCAGCAGATCGGAGGAGTGCTTAAAAGCTAAATATGCATGTCACATATTTAATTGTTGACGTGAATTCGTTTCACATTTAATCTTTATTGTGAGTACCATATGGGAATTGGTTTCCCGACCCAGATGGATGATGGTTCCTTCCCTGGGAGGGAGGCTGTAATGGATGGACATCGATGTACTGATGTTCTGACTGGGATGTGTGTTGGTTCCTTACCAGGACGGAATGCCTGTTCGGAAGAACAGGACGTGTCTGTGGATTGGGATTATGTGTTCCCCTGGTACAAATGGTGGCAGCATCCCAATGGGGGAACTACCATACAAATACCCGCATGGCAGGGTGTGAATTGTAGTCCTGTGGGGCAGCCAGAGGGACTTACCATGAAACCTTGCCTCTTCTTTGAAGGAATCTGCATGACCCAGAATTCCTCCAAAGTGCTATGTTGTGGGCCCAAAACATCTTCCAGGTCTAGCATGAAAGAGTGAGTCTTCTCCTATAGAACAGTCAGTCAGAGTCAGGAGGAGAAGTGAATGAGACCACTTGGGAGGTATGGAACGAGGCAACAGAACATATTATTGTATTATACTGTTGTGGAAGAGGATTTGGAGTCTTGTTTGAAGCCAGCATTGTGCTGTGTAGTTGTGTCTCTGGGTTTAGCGCCCCCCAGCTATTTACAATGTACTGTGTTTTGTTGGATTTTAGATAATTTGCACTTAGACCAAAAGAGAAGTTCTGCTCCTTTGGTGGTTTCAGTTTTGTATAATCTCACTAGCCACTTGGTTCCTAAAGTTCCTGATCAGCCATCAAGAGATCTCTCTTTCCTAACACAATGAATTCATAGAGTGGTTGCAGGGAGCAGCTTTACAAAGCCGGTCACAGAAAATGAACGTACGTCATCATTATAAATGGCTGTTTTGTTGCCGTGGCCGCCAGTAACGGGAGCAGCCAATAGAAGAACAAGTTAACAAAGTTAGCATTCATTTTCTATAGGAGACCTAGGCAGGGGCATGTTACACCCCCCAGCGCCGTCCACAGACACTTAAAAACTGAAGGTGGGAAAAATGGTATTGTATAAAAATCTTCGAATACAGCGTGTTGTGGCATGAATTCTGCATGAAACTTTAGGAAAACAAAGGCTAGAAGGCGATGTCTCTTTTCATTAGCCCCATTTATTATCTAGCAGCACACTGTGAATAACAGTAAATATTTTTACCCCTCGTTGACCATCTTCCCACCAAGATAAGAGGGAAGAATTAAAGTAAAGTCTACCCTTAATATGTAATAGCATTTTCATATACAGTACGGCACATGGGTAATGCCCATACTGTAGTTGCTGCACATTAGCAACTGCATGGGCACACCTCATCCGTCTCATCTCACAGATACTCAAATGGTATCCACTAAATTAAGCCGGGTTTCTTGAGCCACTTCATATCTTTTCTATCCAGGTGAGGAGAAGTGTTAACTTTACAGAGAAGAGTCCATTTCCAGACGACTTACATGGCTGCTATGTGTAACAAAAGCCTGTTCACAGAATGGTGCCAAACTGCTGTAAGGGGATGCAATGCACTGAAAACAAAATCCAGATCTACGGTGTCATTTAACCTTTGTGTAATTCTTTATAATTCTTTTCAAATAAGGTTTCCACTTTTTTCGAGGAAAAAAAAAACACTAGCAAGAGAAAGTCTGCATTGTCAGCACTTGACTGGTTGTGTAGATTTCGTAAATTGTTCCTAGTCAAACCGTGGGTTAGAAGCAGGAACTGCACCTATAGTGTTGTTCAAAGTTGAATGCTCAAGGGATTATGTCAGACTATCTTTGTGGAATTCATTGCGGCCTAATGTCTGGTGTGATGGGCGGCTGGCATCTCAACCCGGATGGAAGGATGGTGGGGAGGCAGCTACTTTTGGACACTGGCTCCTCCCCAAAATGCTAGATGGCAGCTGCCCTGGAACATAGCGGTGCCCCGGAATCCCACAGGGCATCCTGGGACTTTGAGTTCGTTTTCTCAGCCCTGTTGGGTACCATGGGTGCCATGCCTCATCCATAGCCCAGAAGTACTGTTGAGTCATGAGGATGGAAGCCCTGAAGTTCTTCTGGGGTGAAGAAGAAACCTAAGTTTCCCACCTGACCCGGAAGTGTGAATGAGTCACCTGATTGGAAGGACAGAAGCACTTTTGGGTCAAAGAGTATTTAAAGGACTGTTGGGAACCCAGCAGGTCAGGAGGAGTAGGACCGAGCTTGCTGGGAGGTTTAGAGGAAAGAGAATTGTGTTGCTTCATTGTTTATGGTGGCCGTGGTGCTTGAAAGGCACTGTGAAGAAGGAATAAGAATTGAAAGAACTTCTTTGTGCTTTTACCCTGTGTCTGCGTATCTGTCTGTTGGGTTTAAAGGGGCAACAGCGACCTCTAGTGTTCACACAGAAAAGCAATTAGGTGGGTGTGATACCTAGTGGGTTAACTGACCCTCCTGGACATTAACTGTGCAAATTTGAAAGAATTGGTTGTAAAATTAACCCTCAAGGATGGCTCAAATAGTTAGGGAATTTAGTTTATGTAATAAAGCTGGTTTGTGGGCTGCGCTTTTTGGCCAGAGTAATGGCCACTCAGACTCCGCAACCCCAAACGGTAAAGTTAGTTAGCTCAGATATAACAGAAATATAACTGTCAAATCCTAGTTTTCACTTTTACTGAGGCTGCTTTATTTTCTCCGTAAAAGTTAAAAATGCTGCAATATATTGTTTGGCAGTGCAACAAGTGTAGACGAGTGTTGCAGTTTCACTGCCAAGATCTCATGAAAGACCATGACATTCTGAATAATGTATTAATTAATTTGGTGCGGAGGAAGTATAAAGTAAGTCAGTCCGTCTATATCCTAACACAGGGTCACGGGGGGTCTGCTGGAGCCAATCCCAGCCAACACAGGGTGCCAGCCCACCACAGGGCACACACAAGTCCACACACATGGGACAATTTAGGATCGCCAATGTACCTAACCTGCATGTCTTTGGACTGTGGGAGGAAACCCACGCAGACACGGGGAGAACATGCAAACTCCATGCACAGAGGACCTGGGAAGCGAACCCGCAGGTCTCCTTACTGCGAGGCAGCAGCATTACCACTGTGCCACCATGGAAGTATAAAGTGTTAGGGATGCCAGGGGCAACGACCCGACCGGGACACCCTGAAGGACTGGAAGAGGGTCTACGCCCACCCTGGATCACGTGGGGGCCGCCACCCTGGTTGCTTTGGGGGGTCACCGCCAGGGGGCACCTCAATGCCTTTCGAGCCCTGGACCACAGCACTTCTGCCACACCAGGAAGTGCTGGGGGGAAGAGAAGAAGGGACACCCGGAGAGCTTCCGGGAGTACAGCCGGCACTTCCACCACAAAAGTAATAGTTGAAACACAAATATCCAGCATAAGTTATGGAGGCCAGCTATTTTGGTTGCGGACTACAGTTTTTGTTGGAAATGAGGCCCAAGTGTGACTTTGGTCTTGAAAAAGCTTGAGTTTACTTTTTACGTAGACGTGGGATCAGTGATATACAGTAAATGATTCACTATGCTTTCAAATAGAGTGTACTGTACATTCACGTGCTGGAGGTGATCGCATCTTTTGTTGAGGTTTTAAAATTTATATGAACACAAACAAGTAAACCACTGCTGTGCATACAAATACAAAACGTTCAGTGGAGAAGGAATACCAGGGGAAATTACTAAACAAAAGCTGAAAATAAAAACCTTCATAATATGCTACATTATGTAATGGGCTAATCTGTAAGTTACTGGCCCAGTAGCCAACTCAGGCAGAATCAAGTGCAACTCTGATAGGCCATTTATCACAAAGCCTCCCACCTGTGGTGTCAAATTTGAAGAAAAAAAATGTACCTGGCTGGGCAAAGAAAAGGGAGCTACTTGATGATACAATGAATATTTGTACCTGATTATAGTAAGGCAATTGTCTCTATGGTTGACAACTGTATTTTGACATTAGAGGGAGCGTAATGGGGCTGTTGTTAACACCGATGCCTCAATTCCATCATGTTGGTTGAATCACTTGCCCAGATGTTGTTTGTCCCAAATGAATTGGGGGTGGGGTGGGGTTTTGTGTGAATGAGCCTCACAATGAACTGGTGTCCTGACCAGGGCTGTCGCCCAGCAAAGCTTCCAGTTTTCCAAGGATAGGCTCAGACCCCCCACGACCCTGAACTGGACTAAGTGGGCTTGAGAATGTTATGTTGTGATATTTTCACAATGGGGCCTTTGGAGCTTTCTTTTTTGAAACAGTTCTTTAAGGAACAATGTTTGTCATTGTTGATGATTATTTATTTATTTATTTCACTTTTTCAGTTTCATGCTATTCTGGAATAAGGAATACCAGGAACACGATGAGGTCATCAGCTCAGTGGTCACAAAAGTGAAGGGTGTAGCTCTGGCCAATAACTCCGAACTTGGGGAAATTGTATGGGACGTAGCTGATCACAGTGGGCAGTCACATGTAAGTTGATGAAGGTGCTAAATGTTAAAAATCATGTTAAAGACTGTCTTTGTAGCTTCTTGGATATTATTCCTAAAGCTTTCTTGGTTATTTTATACTTGTCTAAATTGTAAATGTGCTCCTTGTAGTTACAAGCATGAGTGCCTTACTTTTCCTGGGATCTGGGTTCAAATTCCAAAACTGTGACTGTGAAGATTGCACACCATCCCTACACCTAAACTGGTTTTCTTCCACTCCCTTAGACTGTGCATTTTACGCTGAATGGTGACTCAGTCTTGGGCTGTGGGTACACAAGTGTGATAATGTGGCACTCCATTCTAGCACCAGTCCTAATATTTCCCTCAGTGTTGACAGGAAAGACTTGTGTGTCCAGCGTCGGCATGCATTCTGTGGAAATGTGTTCTGTTTAGAAATACAGTTTACAATTCATACCTTTATATATACCCTTTTAGTAACCATTGTGGAAATACTAAGATAAGAGAAATGTAGTATAAAGGGAAGAATATATGTAACTTGCTTTAAATTACAGCTTTTTGCGTCTAATATACATTGTAGAATAATCATTTAGATTTACAAATACAGCCATTAGAACAGTGCCATTGTTATGTGGTTCTTCAGCAGTGGTCATGAAGACTGCAGTTCCTTCTTTCGATAGGACCGTAGAGGAATGGTCCTTGGCACAGAGTCAACGTTATATTGGTGTCAACAGGTTTTCCACTTGAGGCATCCTGATACCCATTCCACACTTTCAGCATTTGAGCTGTTTGTGATCAATACCAGGTATAGATAATATCAAGTGAGCTATTTGCATATGAGGATAGATTAGATTGTCGTGGCAAAAATTTCATCATCAGAAGGCTTTTTAACTAAAAATAAAGGCTATTAGGACTCTGGATAGATCGACATAGTTTTAAAGCTTTATTGCAATAAATCAACCACACGGACTCAACCCAATACAGCCAAATTGAGCTGAAACCCTGAACATTGCCATAATAAGTCAAATCTTAACCCAAAATAAGTTTTTATAACAATTTCTTATCATTTAAACCTTGTTCAATGAGCTCATTCTGCACCTGGCTATACTGACTATTGTTTATTGCAGTTTCTGTTTTTCTTATTCCTGATTGGTTCTTCAACTGAGCAGATGTCCTCTATTCCATATTTGGTCTTTCATGGTGTCACTTCCTCCTCTAGCCTTTCAAGCTATACTATAATAGTGGCCTAAAGCTAAACTTTAATTAAAAAGAAATATTGTATATGCTTTCATTTAATCATTGCTTGGCATGCTTAATTTGTCTTAATTGCTACACTAAAGCTAATTTCCAATATATTCTAACACTTTTGCTAAAGCCTGAATTTACTAAGATTTTCTCTTTCTGATTACAATGTGACCTTGCTTACAGCAAAAGCCTTTTGTTCCTTTCCTGCTGATTCACCAATCCAGCTGGTTTCGTTACGCGCCTTCCAGAGCCATCTTCTCTGTGTTATCGCTTCCTAGCTTCCTAGCCTTGAATCACAGGTGTTCTCAAACTCTTATCTTGTCCAAAGCTGGTTTCGATGTGTCAATTTCTGATCTTTCCCAGACTAGATATTTTGCTGTAAGCTTAAAAAATAATGCAATGTAACTGATTTTTAGTTAACTATTTGCTTGACCTATCTTATTTGCTTAACATTCTAATTTATGCTTAATCTTAATATTTTAGAAGCTTTTAATTACTTTTTATGGCTCTTTATGTTAATTTGCTATTCTCTATGGTAATATAAAAAAAAATTCCTTCTACAAGATCAGGGTAGGCAATGTCAGTCCTGGATGGCCGCAGTGGCCGCAGGTTTTTGTTCCAGTCCAGTTTCTTAATGAGAAGTCAATTACTGCTGATGAAGCCCTTATTACTTAAGTGACATTTTGATGCTTTATTTTAGTGGTCTCACTTGCTAACCTTCCCCACCTTTGATTGCTTATTTCAATCTTAGCTGCATTCTCTGTTTTAATGGCTCCTTATTAACAATAAGATGTAAATGACAAAGCAGTCAGAAGTTTACCATCTAGCTTGTTTCGATGTACATCTCTGTGTGTTCATCATACAGTGTTGGATTTCATAAAACAATTAATAGAAAATTGTTTTCTATTAATTTCTATTAATTAATTCTATTGAAAATGATCCATTTTAGGTTTATAAATCATTTTGAGGATATCCTTGGGAAAAAAAAAATCTACGATATAAGAACCTTACATTGCAGACTAACAAGCCATAAAATGAAATAAGATGTGAGATTGGAAAAGATCGGTTTATAATTAAGCAATTGGGTTGAGATGAAAACCTGTAGCCACTGTGGCTCTCCAGGACTGACATTGACCACCCCGGATTAGATTATATATAATAGATCATTGATTAGGCCCTCTAATACCCCAATATAGGACAGTCTTTCTTTATCTGTGAACAGGGCATCCTCTCTAATCATATAACCTAATTACGTTTAACAAATCACAATATCATATAGCTATTTTTCAACTCTGGTTACAGCTTGAAAAAGAAAAAAGGCAAAAAAATTCTGACAGTTTAAACTACTTTGTGATGGAGAGCCCTGATGTTTGTTGCAGAAGACCTACTATGCTGTTTCTGTTTTTACCTCATTTGTCCATCTGCACCAGAACTTCAGGATCTACTATTAATGTTAAAGTCTCATGTTTAAAGCAAGCATTTAATAGGACTTTGTAATATTGAATCAGAAGTGCAGCCCTGAAAAATAAAGCAAGGCACCACACCAGGGTTTATTGTTTTGACCTAGTACTTTGCCAAGTTCACTTTTCAATGCATGCGTATTTTTTTCTGCAGGGCAAAGAGTCCTTTCTAGTTGTGACAAATGCTATAATAACAAAGAATCAAAGACAAGGCTACTGCATTGAGGTAAGTGTTTTGTAACATATTTTTAGACTCGGAAGGCAGTCTGATACTCTTTGATACTGTGGCAAACAAGGGAATTCTGGTAATAGGTGGATAGTGGTTTTACGTAATAAAAAAAGATATGGCAATTTGTACAGTTAAATCTAATGTGGAAATAGGCTTTTTCTTAGCACTATCATGACAAGACACAATAAAACACAGGTAGCTGTATTGGAGGCAGTGTGATTCAAGCTTAGATTGTTCCATTACTGTACACCGTAACTTTTATAATGTGAATTATCCCTTTTCTGATAAGTCTGTTGCCTTCCTATTTCTTTTTTTTTTTTTGCACATATCCCAAAGCACCACAAAATATTTTATCTTCCACTCTCTTAAATTCCTGGCTTGTCTTTCTCCCTTCATCTAACTCCAGGCCTAGTAAACATTAGCCAAGAACTTTCTTTTATTTAATAGGTAACTTCCAGGTCTAGCACTATGATCACTTCTTAGGTTTGGACAGGTGTTCAGATTCTTGGAACTATCAGACCACAGTGCCCTCTAGAAGACTTCACGATCACTTTATGCCTTGGCTCTGACCTTACCTCTCAGGTATAAGTAACATTTTGGGTGCTTGCCCATTGTTTAAGACACCAGGGACCCACCTGTCACAATCCTGATATCTCTGTTGCCACCCTGCTGACTCTGGGGTGTTGCACTCTTCTTTTACCAGTCTCCCCACCTCTTTACATTCCTGTTGTGCCCATTGTAACCCTGCATCTAGTGTACTCCTTGTATGTCCCCTGGTGATCCTTGCCTTTCCACCGTGGTATGCTAAGATGATGGGTTTTTCTGTCTGCAATACAGCATTTGCATTTCATTTCCTAACCTGCTAATAGATTAGTCTTTGAGTCAAAGCGAATAACTGTGGGCCACGGGTCATAAGACAGAATGGCCGTATAGTTCAGGAATCCTAAATGACGGTCCTGATGGGCCACAGTGACTGCAGGTTTTTGCTCCTTCCCAATTGTTTAATAAGATGCCCTTATTGCTCAAGTAACACTTTTGTTTCACTTTAGTTGTCTCGCTTATTGCTTATTTTAGTCTTAATTGCTCCTAATCAGCAATAACATGCAAATGACAAAAGAGACTGGCATTTCTCCATTTAGCGTGTTACCATTTACACCTGTGTGTATTTATCATGCACTATTTGGTAAAATTAAATACTTGTAAGGAAAGTGAAGAGAAAAAAGTAAAGGACTGAGAATTACTCCTCCACTGTAGCCTTCAAATCATTTGGATGATATCCTTAAAAAAGGGAAGAAAATCGAGGATATGAGAATGAGCTGACATAGCAGAGTTAAAGCAACTAACAAGACATGAAATGAAATTATTGGCAAGAATTGCTTTCTAATTAAGCAACCAGGTTAGAACAAAAACCTGGAGCCACTGCGGCCCTCCAGGACTGGGACTGAGGACCCCTGGGATAGTTGGAAATTCACAGACATCTGTACTTGATTGGTGACTCTGAATTGCTCTGGAATGAATGTGGGCATTCGGAGTGTGGCATTTCATGTTAGACTGCCACATTGTAGGTTGAATTATGACCCTTTGTGACCCTGTGATGGAAAACCATCATAAGAAAATAGATTAATGAGACTAATTGATAGTTTATAATTACTGAACAACACAAGCCTAGAGGAAAACAAAAAAATGCTATAAATGAGAAATAATGAAGTCATGGCAAAGAATTTATACATTTGTCTTAATTTGTATATGTGTATGTATATGTGCATATATGTATATGTATGTACATATAGATTTGTGTTTTTTTTTTAGGATATAACAAAAAATGGAAAAAGATGTGAATCAAACAAAGACTGCATAAAAGGAGAGAGTGATCAGCACAGTTATGGTATGAAAACGCTATTCCTAAATCTATTAGATCTGTGTATACAGTGCCATAGAGAACACTCCAGGATTTGCAGTAGAGTGCGCTGCTACCTTTCTATTATTTTGGTTAAGCTTGCAGTGAAACAGAGAATTCTATAAACCTACCACGCCAATTCAAGCTATAACAGAGGCAAAGAAATAATCAGGACATGGAGGGAAAATTTACTGTACATATTTACACCATGAATTATTTCACCTGTAGGTTGACTGCCATTTACTGTTACATAGCATAATAAATAAAGTTTTGTTAAGCTATAAAAATAATGCTATTTTCTAAATTAATTTTATTCAGTACAAGGCAGGCAGGCAATTGGAGAGTATCCTGGTACCGTCTGACTCTGAGCAGAAGCGATATCTGGATGGGACGCCGGTCTATTATACAGCACACTCCGTTACACACCCACTCACATTTGCTATGCAGCAAACGTCCTGTCATTGCATGTGGCAAGAAAACCACAAGAATCTGTAGAGAATGTGCACATTTCTCACAGGCACTAAACCAGGTATTAGGTATTGTGGCTTCTTTTATATTTCTTGCTATTATAAATTAAAAAAAAACATACAGCCTAAAGATATCTAATACAGTAGTAGTAGATGCCTGCCCAAATATCCCGAAAGACCCAGTTGTGTTTTAATTTAAAAAAAAAAAAAAAGAAATACAGTATATATCAACATTTTTTTATTGTAATTCTTCTTAGGAAGACTGAGTGTTTCATGAGAAACCAGGAATGAAGACGATCAGATAATTATTCCTGTATTACTCTGTGCTTGTAACAGAAACAAAAGTTATAAAAACATGATGGTCCATGCTGACCAACAGGATGCAACTTATAAAAAAGGATTCTGGGGTTTACTTTAATGCGACTTTCTTTTCTTCCTCTTGGTAATGCAGAAAAAATAACAGGCAAAGAATGCATTAAGCTATATTGTAAAGCTGTTGTATAGTAATTGAAATAGGATTGAAGCTATAATGTACTATGGGCTTCAAAGGATGCTCAGATGAGACTTTTGAACAACATAAAACTCTTTGCTAAACAAATGAGCCTGACGGTCTGAAAGATGTTTGCTTGTTTTTTTTAAAAGTTTGTTCTATGAATTCGATTACCCAGTAGTTTACACTTCTCAACATTTCCCTTTATAATTCCTTTTTATCATGTCAACGTTCTAAAATAATATTTAATGATCAAAATTCCATTGTTTTTTTCACATTTATGTACGAGCTGATTTCTTTCCATATTCTAGGGATTCAAACAGGCGATTGTGTGGAAAATACTCCAAAGATTAAAATATGCAGGGTGCTTGCTTGGTGTCCGACAGAGGGACACAAATTGCCACCAAAGTAAGTAAAGAAACACCCATACTTTTTAAGGGGCTGCCTTTCTGATATTTGAAGTAATGTGTCAGTATGCTACTTGTATAGACACAGCAAACTAAATCCAGTCTAGATCGATAGATAGATACTTTATTAATCCCAAGGAGAAATTCACATACTCCAACAGCAGCATATTGATAAAAAACAATATTATTAAAGAGTGATAACAATGCAGGTTAAACGGACAATAACTTTGTATAATGTTAATGTTTACCCACCCGGGTGGAACTGAAGAATTGTCTATTTACATACTGTATATTTCAACTGCTCCCACTCTACAAGGATAGCATTTTTCCAGGTAATTCTCATCTCAAATAAAGCACTTAGAAGATTTGGGGTGTGGGGTCATTTTTCAAAACGTATGATCTAAAGGGGTAGTTTTAGTTCAGCTGTTTTTGGAATACACGCTTTCTTCATTGAAAACTTATGAAAGATGCAAAAATAAAACAGACTGTTAAGTTGATTCACAGATAAACATTACAGAGTCCAATTACGTCTTTGTGGTAATTCAATACAGAAGCAACTCTAAAATGAGGTTTCTAGTCACTCTGTTTATTCATTTTGTTGCATTTCCTTTTTTATACATTACTAATCATTTCCTCTTTTTGTAGTGATATGGATCATGTGTTTGTTGCCTAATCTGAAAATCAACTGTGTTTGCATAACATTTGGGGAGGAAAAAATAATCGTTATGCTCACTTATAGCTTTGCCATACGGCACAGTGTGTAACAATATTCATATACGTAAGACCAAAGAATCATGTAGGATGGTGACAGCAGTCAGGTTAACTGTGGAGGGGGGCCAGGCCTGACAGTTGTTTAGTTTTCAAAAGTAAGTGGAGCTGGCAGCCATGGCATGCATGAAGTTGAGCCACCATCTTTGCCTCGAGACTATTGCTATTTGGCATCCTGTTAAAAGATTACATTTTATAATGGCAGCCAGTGTGGCATGGCATTTTCTTTTCTCTTTTTATTGTTGTGTCAGTTTCCATTCTAACAATATTTTAGTAGCCTCCCCTCCCCTATATTTTGGGCCTGCAGACATGGGGAGAGGTATTTTAATAGCAGATGTAAATTACATTTGAAACACAGGTTAAAGGGGCTCTTTGAGAAAACTCAAGGTCTTCATGTGCCATATATAACATGACTTGAATATTGCTGAAGAAGGTTGCATTATAAAGGTCCCAGGGCTCGATCCTTGAGTTTGACACCCCTGCTTTAGAATTAGCAATTAACATTCACATCTTTGGACAATGACAGTACCTCATGAAAAAAATGAATTTAGGTTTCAAAGTAATTATCTATTTGATTTTTCACTTAAATAGTTTTATTAAAATAATTCTAGGTAAAAAAGGTCTGATATGATTTACATTAACATCTGAAATTTCTTGATATCCACTGCGCAGTGCCACTTTTAATCTTTAGCCTGATTATAGTGTCTGTTTAGAGTCCTCTTATTCCAGTCCAGGATTGGTAAAGGCTGCAGACTATTCATGCAATATGAGGAACACACTGGACTCCAGTCTACAGCAGAGCACACTTATGAGAGCACACCTACACTGACTTACACAGGACCATGCATAACATGGAGAAGACTCACGCAGACATGTAGACAATGTGTCAGTTCTACATTGGCTGTTAATGATGGGAGATTTAAACATCCGTTGATAGACATTTAGTGTAGCACGACCATACCATCCCATATAATAAGATAATTATCAATTCTGCAGCTACTGAAATTTCTTCAGTGCATTGGACAAAGTATAGGGTGATCCAGATCTAATTATGCAATTTTCATTACGCTATAACTTATTAAGTTTATTACATAGAAAATCACCTGAAAAATCCCAGACCATCGAGAAGTGTACGAACTGACAACATGAAGAATCGTCTTTGCGCCGAACTGGAATTGTCCCCGCATAAATCAAAGTCATCCAGACAATCTGGATCTGCACAATTAGATCTGGACCACCCTATATATATGTACTATAATTAAATCATAAAGTACTTTTCTTGGCTATATTGATTATGAAGTCTTTACAAATTGTATTTTTGCTTATGGCATTGTAATTTAAACATTACTGTATTTTCCTTTCATTTCATTTCAGGCCTGCACTTTTTGCCTCAGCAGAAAATTTCACTGTCTTAATAAAAAATAGTATTGCATTCCCAAATTTCAATTATACAAGGTAAGATTTTTAATCATATAATCAGTTGTTGCTTGTTATTTTGTGTTTAGTTGTTCAAAGTAAAACTGACATCCATGGAAGACACAGAAAATGGAATGATAATAGGAATGATTCAGTATAACTGACATTTGTTATGTGATAGCACATTTAGTAAAAAGTACTGTGAATTAATAAATCTTAAAGAGAAAGATCATTTTAAATAGATGCATCATTAACTGTTGATTAAAAAAAATGGAGTGTCTCTGCTATTGCCACGTGTGATATTTTAGAATATGGAGTCCCAAAAACTCTGCATCAGAATGTACTTTTATTTATCCATGTTAAATTAACCGTACATCTTGTGATGAAGTGTATTTTCTGGAGTATACTTTAGGTTTTAATAGATTCAATAAGGCACAGTGAGGCTGATCTAGTCAATGCTTTATACACCAAAAGGGAAACCTAACAGAAAAGCTTCTGTATGTAGCAATTGAAGAAATGGGGTTGTAATTTGTAGTTCTACCTTTGAGTCATGCTGTCTTGTTTTTAATTCTCTACAGTGAATCATTCAATCCGGACAAGCTAAGAGTTCACTAGTATAGTGTTTTTATTCAGAAGCAGTTGTAAATTTGATAATTATTTTAAAATTTGTTTGCAGATTTCATTAAAAGGAAGCATGTTTTACATCGTCTTTTATTATTTACGTTTACTTTTTATTTGCTTGGCTGACACTTTAATCCAAAGTGACAGAAACATCAGTCTGGGGGGGACTTTGAGGGGAGAGTGTTATAGGACAAGGTAACAAATTTTGATTATCACAATTGAAGCACTCATAACAACATATAAAGTAGTTACAATTCGTGGGATACAAAAGCTAACCGCTAATATCAGTTATACAGAATACCAGACATTATATTGCTAATTGGCTTCTGTCTCAATTTCCAGTAAATTGTTTTCCTTTAGTTTGATTTTTTTTTTAATTATTTATTTTTTTCCTCCAACTTTTCAAAATGATGTAAAATAAATAATAGTTTTGCAATAAATAATGTGTTTTGATTGATTACAATTCCATTAATTATTTTTTTAAATCACATCCTTCATTGTATCCATCTATTAATTTTTCTAACCCACGTATCAGATTCAGGATTGGAGTAATTAGGAAAAAAGACAGTTGTCCTGTCCAGATAACACCCCCAAATTTAAAAATCATAAACTGATCATTTCTAAACTTAAGAATGTATACAGACAATATGGTCGTAACTGATAATGAAAAACCTGTACTCAGGTTTGCAGACTCTTAACAGTCGTGTGAAAAAGCCGGGTGAGTTGGTGTGGTATGTTTAATTTGTTTTGAAGTAGAAAGAGGATCCAATTTGCAATGGT